>NW_026622698.1:3000000-3345852 GCF_028826965.1 Penicillium alfredii | reverse complement strand
AAATATATAGAAAATATCAAAAAAAGATATCCAAAATATATCATACTGGTTGGGCGAGTAGCCACTCGCTTTGATGATGCTCTAGCATATGCTTGATGAGGAACCCGTCAAATCGATGCGAAGGGTCGATTCGGGTCAAAAACAGATCCTTTCGAGATCTCCGTGAAATCTTCGGTTTTCGAATATCTCTGAATATCGATCTGGCGAGAGAGATGATGAAAATATCGAATCCAAAGCAGAATCCTGAGCAAGCCGATTGGTCAAATTAATGATAAATCGACGAAAAAGACCTGTAGGTCAGTTTGACCAAGAGCAGATCCCCCAAATCCTATATCATTATTAGGGTATTGGGTGATTTCATGCCCTCGGTTGCTCGTATTGCTAGCAAACTGCCCTAGCATGAACCACAGGGCGAGTATATCGCCTAGGGGGGCTTCCGATTGGTTCCAGAACCACTTCTTCATCCAGGTCCCCAATCTCTCTGAGATTGGTTCGAAGGGTCTATATGATATAATTAGTAAAGGTAGCGAGAGCAAGGTAAGAGCAAAGTGAGAGCAAAGATAAAAGAAAATAACTAAAATAGTAAACAAAGAGGCAAGCAAAATAGGTAGTAGGTAAAATAGTAGGCAAGGCAGATATATCAGATATATCAAATATATCAAATATATCAGATATATCGGATATCAGGTATATCAGATATGTCAAATATATATCGGGTATATCAAAAATATAGAATATCAACATACCTCATCAAGACCCCGCTGATATTATTCGATATGCAGCAGGGTAAATTGATCTCCCCTTGATGATAGCTGCATAGAGCTGGGTGATCTGGTTCCAACTCTTTGAAGACCCCCGGCGATAGTCGAATGAGGCAGGCCAGAAAGGTATAGAGGGTTATTATACCCCTCCGAAGTCGATACGCAGGCGAGGTCCAAAAGAGGCCGGCGAGTAAGCGAGCCCCGGTAAGGATATCGGTATAGGCATACCCCCGATTCTGTTGGGGGCGAGGCCTTCGGTACTCTCTCGCGCTGCTCGGTAGGGGTATCTTCCTCATCACTAGGGCCTCGTCCCCGAGGATCTCTTCATCATCGGGGTCCTCGGGGTTGATCACCCATGGGTCCCACTCGGGGGTGATTGCCCTGGCAGGCGCCTGCGTAGGGGCCTCTTGCTTGGCGAGGCGAATTGAGAAAACCGGCGATTTCGTCGAGCCTCTCGGTATGATTGCTCCCGAGGGTATGGGAACCCTTCACCGAAGCAGGCGTCTCCGGAGGCCCCTCCCGAAGATACGAGTGAAGGTAAGCAGAAAGATCCGCAAACCGCGAAGACTCTCGTATATCGTTGGATGGTCGACCCCTGCTGCGGGGCCTTGGTAGGCCTGATCGTCCCCTCGGCGGTAAAAGGAGTTGAGGGTGCATCGGGCTGCCCGGAGATCTGCGATAGGCGGCCCTGCCCGAGAGAGAACAGCCACTCGATGCAGATTGATAGGAAGCCCTGAATCTCGTGTTTAGGCAGCAGGGCTTCATCGAGGCGAAGGTCGAAAGAGCGAGGCAATAAAATCTATAATAATATTAATATCAAATAGCAAATATCCAGAATATATCAGAATATGTCAGAAATATATCAAAATATATCAATATATATCAATATATATCAATATCAAAAATATTATATATATATATATATATATCAAAAATAAAAAATATCGATCTTAATCAAGTTCGCTTACCAGGGTCGCGCTTAGCAAGTAGCTCCCGATATGGTAGGTGCTATCGAAGCTATTCGCCTCGCTACGCATGCCGAAAGGGCAATCTGCGTGGGCCTCTCATCCCCGAAGCTCGCGCTCGAAGGCGGCGGCGATGTCGTCGATCTGGGGGCGCGCGAGGGCGGGCGGCAGGGGTGAATAGGCCCCGCGTACCGGGGGTAGGGGCGGGGGCTTGGGGTAGACTGGGTCTCGAATGGGTATGCATTCTTCTGTAAGGCCTGGTAGTAGCAGCGAGTAAGGACCCCCCTACGCCCCGAAGCGGTTTCGGTGCTTGCGAGTAAGATGAGTCTCTCGCCTGGCTTTGGTTAGAGAGAATAGCAGGGCAGCTATCGATTTGGCAGCGAACCCCCGATTGGGGGGGCGATAGACCTGCGAGAGGGGGACTGGCTGCTAGCCTGAATCCCCTGATAGACCCCCGTAAGCGAGATAAAAAGGAGGTAGCTGGCGAAGCGAGGCCTGATAGGCCTTCCGCTCAGGGGTGGCCGCCTTGAGATGATATGAAAGTTGCCTATCTGCCTGGGTAGGCCCAATCGCATGCTGGCACTGCGCGCAGATCAAAACCTGGTATTCATCAAAAAAGACGAAAAAGGGGGGCAACTGGGGGTTGACATATTGGCAAAATAGGCAAAATAGGCAAAATAGGCAAAATAGGCAAAACAAGCAAAATAGTTAAAATAGTTAAAATAGTCAAAAAAAAAGGGTTCCAGATTCGATTGGTGGGGTGTGGAATAGCGAGAGAATAGTAAGGATACAGAATCTGATATTTCTTGGGGCTGGGTATATCACACGTGACCCGGGAACCCCGCAGAACCTTGATTCTACCCCTATATCTTATCCGATATTAATCAATCGGATCCTTCATCAGCAGAGAAAAATATTGAAAATATTAAAAAATAATAATATAATAATAAAATAAAAATATAGGAATAAAAAGGTGATTTCTAATATTTTTTGCTATATTACAATGAGGAGAACGAGAGAACGGGGATTCTAAATATATAATTGGGATCATATATTTGTATGCTATTCTAGCGACTTTTGCCCCGAGAGAAAATTACCTACCCCTAGACTATATCCTTCCGGGGTCGTTCAGGGATCGCTTCCGGTATACTGCCTCGAATTAGTCCCTAGAGCGAGGATTATAGCGCTATTCGGACCCCCGGACCTTATAACTCCCCGGTATACTACCCGGTAGACTCCTACTATAGATATATATATATGTATATCCCCCAATACCCGCCTCTACCTATCCTACCCTGACGCCTCATATAGCTATCCCTATATCCGAAATACTCGCCGCGGCCGGTGGAATCGGGATCTACCAGAGAAATCTACTGTATCGGAATTCTTATCACTACTATACTATACTATATATATATATATATATATTATCATATATTATTAATCAATTCATTCTCGAGTTTTTCGATGATGTTGGGCCTATTCTATATTAATATCCTATATATATACTAAAGGGATTGGTTAAAATATTTATAATAGGCCTCGTGACTAGCATAGTATCGCCGTTATGTGACCCTACCACGAATCGACCGCCGGCCGCCAACCCCCCTGCCTCCCCTACCAATAGATATATATATACTACTATATATCCTATATAGAGAGAATTCCTATACTGCCTATCGAATTCTAAGTTATAGGGGGCAATTATCGACCCGATTCTCAACACCAGCCAGCGTAGTAGTAGCAGGATAGAGTAGTGCTAGAAGTGGTAATCCCCCCTAGACTTATATCTTATATATATTATCTTATTATCCTATTATCCTATTATCCTATTATCCTATTATCCTATTATCCTATTTCTATTTCTTCTACTATTACTATTACTATTACTACTACTACTACTACTACTACTACTACTACTACTATTATTATTATTATTATCTATTGTTCATCTTTACTATTACTATTATTTGTGTGTTATTTATGTGTTATAATAGATCTCTCTCTCTCTCTCTCTCTCTCTCTCTCTCTTTGTTTCTTTCTTTTTATTATTAATATATATATATATATAATATTATATATTATAGGTAGGTAGGCGAACTTAATAGATAATAGATAATAGTAGATGGTAATAATAGGAGTAGTGATGGTATAGGGGGGGGAGTAGTAGATATATATAGCTATATATATAGAGCGAGACCGAGAGAGAGATATATATATTTGGCTAGGTGCAGTGTCGATACCTGGCGTTTGCCGCTAGAGGTGGCGAGATAGATTACCTGTGGTATCGCTGATCTAGGAGCGTCGGTATATGTTTCATAGATTGCCCCTTTGCTAATATCTAATATCGGTATTAGGTCGGTCCGCGTAATTTACCCCATCAAAACTTCGTCTCCGATTTAGACTATCGATTTCGATCGCCTTCCCCTATCGTTTCTCTGATATTGGAATAGATTACTCTCTTGAATTCCCCCTATAAGATATAAATTTCACCCCGCTGCGACCGCAGTAATATCGAAAAGGTAGCCACCTCCGTCTTCACTGGCCCAACCCTAAACCTAAACCCTAAACCCTAAACCCTAAACCCCTAAACCCTAAACCCTAAACCCTAAACCCTAAACACCTACCCCTAACCACTACTACTACTATCAAACACCTACCCCCAACCACTACTACTACTATCCACTACTACTATCAAACACCTACCCCCAACCACTACTACTACTATTAAACACCTACTCCCTTACTCCCAACCACTACTACTCCCTAACCACTACTACTATCAAACACCTACTCCCTAACCACTACTATCAAACACCTACTCCCTAACCACTACTATCAAACACCTACCCCCAACCACTACTACTACTATCCACTACTACTATCAAACACCTACCCCCAACCACTACTACTACTATCAAACACCTACTCCCCTACTCCCAACCACTACTACTCCCTAACCACTACTACCCCTCTTACTATCTATCCTTACCTTTATTACCTTACTACCCCTTTTATTCCTTCCTCTCTCTTCTATTTACCCTTTTATTCCCTTCCTTACTACTAACTACTAATTATTATTCCTAATTCCTATTCTTCTCCCTATTTCTACTAACCCTTCCTATTTCTACTATTTCTAACCCTAAAAACTATTACTATTATTCCTTCTATTACTACTACCCCTATTATTACTATTCCTAACCCTATCCCCTATCACTATTATTCCTTCTATTACTACTACTCCTATTATTACTATTCCTAACCCTATCCCCTATTACTATAATTCCCCCTAAACACTATTCCTATTATTCCCTAACTACTACTATTACTACTCCTAACCCCTCTCTCTACCCTTATTACTATTAAATCCCTATTTCCTAACTATTACTACTACTACTACTCTTTAACCCCTATCTATCTCTTCTATATCCTCCTTTACTATCTATATCTTTTCTATTCTTATTTCTATTTCTATATATATCTCTCTCTCTATATCCTCTACTTATTTAATTATAAAATCTCCTTTTTTACTTAATATATATCCCTCTCTCTATCCTATAATATATTCTCTTTTTTTATTATCCTCTTTTTTCTACTTTCTATTATCATTACCTCTTAAACCCCTAATCACTATTAAATATATACTCCCTAACCACTATATCTCCCTAACCACTATATCTCCCTAACCACTATATCTCCCTAACCACTATACCCCTTAATATCTATTTTCTATTAATTTATTTTACTACTAAAAAATTATCCTATTATCCCCTATTTCTAATCATAAAAAATAAACTTAATATAATTTCTCTTTTTTCTTTTCTTTCTTATTTTATTATTATCTACTATATTATTAACTTACTACTTTTTTACCCTATTCTATAGCGGTTCGCTACGCTTACTATTAATATAATAAATTCTATTATATATATATATATATCTCTCCTAATTTACCTATCTAATATATATTACAATATTAAAATATATAAAAACACTTTTGAAAAAATTACAAAATATATTTTTCCCTCGGCTCTCCACGATATATATATATAGCTGGGAGTATAGATCTACGCCCAAAATCGAAAACTATATTTGGTAATTTCGCTATTTTTTCTGATATATAAAGATTCTACGATATCTCTCGATCAAAAATATATAGTAGAAGTTGATATTCTCTTACTAATCGAATTAGTGATACACCGAAGGAAATAGATCACCCCTAGACTCGAAAGCCCCCGGTATAGCTCTTGTAGTAGAGCTTCGAGTATACTACCCCTAGATTACTACTAAATAGGAGATCCTCGCTGATTTTAACCCCTGGAATATCCTACGCTTAGGGTCCCCTCCGGGTATAACCCTTCGTAGAAAATATTCTACAAAAATAGATAGAATAGATAGAATATATCGATACTTTAATATATGAGAATATCGACGATTTTACTATATATTTAGTATATATAGGCCTTAGGCATCAATAATATATAGTAATCATATACCTTATATCACTAATCTACCGACTTTACCCCTTAGCAAACATCTACTACGCCCGGACTACCTTCCCCCCCGGTATCGCTACCGGTATAGCTCTAGGCCTCCTACCCTAACTTAACCCCGGTAATCTATTATATTACCCCTAGAGTACCTTATTCCCGGTATATCCCTTAGGTATAGCTCCCGGTATAGATCTTACCGAAAATAGAAAGCCCTATATCTTTGGATCTATATTACCCCTATAGCTTATAGCTATATCAAAATAATACTCTTGACGTAGAGAATCTAAATATAATATAAAAATCTTTCTCAATTTTTAATATTTTGATTTTATAAAGTATCGAGGCCGACGAATTATCAAAATCCTCCTTCTATTCTAGAGAATCTAAGTAAAATACTAGAAAAATATTCTAGAAAAATAGATCTACTATTAGAAATCGATCGAAAGTTAAGTAGATTAGAATATCTCTAATTTTACTCTAGATTTAGTATATATAGGCCGTAGGCATCCTAAATATATAGTGATCATATACCTTCGATCACTAATCTATCAACTTTACCCCCTAACAAAGAAAGGCGACGCCTAGTATATCTCGCTCCCGGTATAGCTACCGGTATACCGCCCCTGAAATCAACGCCGGTAATCTATCACACTACCCTATTTAACCCCCCGGAACGCCTCGCTCCCGGTATACGCTCCCGGTATAGCCCCGGGTATATCATGATATCAAGGAAGAAGGGTTCATATCTCTACCAATATAGACCCTCAAGACCTTATCCCTATATCAAAATAATCCTCTCGGTCTAGAGAATCAATATCTTCTATCAAAACCTATTTATATTAATCTATTATATTATTAATCTACTATATTACTAATCTACTATATTAAAAATATCAATCAAAATATCAATCAAAATATCAATCAAAACTAAAAAAAAGGTAGAAAACGGATCTATACTAGACCCGACTCTCTGCCGGTAGACCCTCGCTGGTAATAGAATAAACCTTCCGATGAAACTCCCAAAACACCCAAACCCCTAGGGTTACCTCGGTATCAATAATCCCCCACTTCCATTTTAAGAGGTGATTGGCCATTCGGGCAGGCCTCGCATCGTCGGGGACCCCTAGATCCTGCCATACCTCACTAACCTCGCTAGCGAATAGGCTTTGCTCCTCCCAGATAAGGCGAAAAAAGGCAACTAATAAGCCCTGGGCTAGGCAACGATTATTGACCTTATTCGGCTGACATACCTTGGTAGGGAGAAAACAGGTGAAACAACAACTATCATCCCTAAAAACAAGCCATTTTCTGATAAAATTGGTTCGTTCTTGGTAAGTCGTATATTCGCTGCATCGGATAGTCGAGTGGGTGCGCCAGTCGGAATCGGAATCGGGGCAATTTGGACGAAATCCAAAGGCGAATGCTATATAAAAATAGAATATATTAGTATATATTTATAATATATATATTTATAATATATATATATATATATATATCAAGATAGAGAATAGATCTATCTAGTATACATATATACTATATATACTATATATATAGAATAGAATATCGACTTACCTCGTTGCTGAATGAAATGAATCAGGCAAATACCCTGATCAAGCCAAAAACCAATCATATCGAGGAGCTCTTGGTAGTTCGATTGGGTAATTCGCTGATATTGCCTAGCCGTTCGACTCTGCTCAGTCATCTCCTTTTCCCTTTTGATGCAAAGATCACATGCTAAATCAGGTGATTCGCAGGCATTCATCACACGATTGTTGAAGTGCTTATGCAGAACCCGTCGTCGACAAAGACCCTCCCGAATATATTCATGAATACCCCCTAATTCGCTAGTAGGGTTAGAATTGGTAGGGAGGGTCCCCCTATCATCGAGTAGGATATAGGAATACCCTATAGATTGAGGGCTGCGTGCCAACCGGCCAGTCCCCTGCATGAAATCGGATATCGACCAGCTCCCACCAAAGTGGATCACGAGGCCAATATTGGCGAAGTCGAACCCTGCCCCGATAGCAGAGGTCGCCACTAAGATAGGCCTTCGCTGGCTAGTGAAGTCCCCTAGGTGGCGTTCCTTGATAGGGTCTGGTAGGTCTGCATGATAGATACTAACCCGGTCCGAATAGCATTCACCGAAGCTCTCAACATCTCGCTTACTAAGGCAGTAGATGATTGCCTGCTTCCCTATATCGATATTAGTATATATATATATATATATATATATCAGAATATATCAAAAATATCATAAATATAAATATCAGATATATCAGAAATATCAGAAATATAGTAGACTTACCAATTCTCTCATCGGTCTTGCGGGTATAGAATCTCTCGATAAATTCAAAGCAGCGAGCCCTAAAATAGGACCGGGGATCTGCGAGATCTCTCTGTCTTTTTGGTCGGGGGGCCTTTTTGACCTTATAGATAATATCAGACCGATTAATCTCTGCGCGAACTATATAGTAGCGAGAGACTAATAGATTCGTCTGAATACCACTAAGGGTCTCGGGGGTCATCGTGGCAGTAGCGAGCACTAGGGGGATCTCCAGTGAGGCTAGCTGCGTCAACTGGTAGCAGGTATGACGATAATCGCGAGCGAGATGAATAATATGCGCCTCGTCAACGATAACCCTATCGATTCTAGACCTTATCTGGCGAATAAGGTCTAAAAAGAAGGGTTTGGCAGCATTCTCTAGTGAGATCAAGGTAAGGTTGGGGGTAGACCTTATTATCTCACTAGGGTCTAGGTCCTCCCAAATAGTGAAGGGTAGCCCAAGAACCCTCGCTTTCTCTATTAGGTCTGCCTTGAGAGCCACTAGGGGAACTACTAGGATAGTAGTTCTGCTAATAGCAAGCGAGGCAGCCAGTAGAAAAAGGGTAGATTTGCCTCCCCCGGTTGGGAGTATAAGTAGTAGGGTAGGGTCCCTCCTCACTAGTAGGCGAAACAGAGCATCTCGCTGCTCAGGCTGCTTGAATTCCACTGCTGAATTACCTAGAATATTAGGATTAGGATATTAGCAAATATACCAATATAGATCGAAATAGCATGATATATATCGAATACTATAGTAGATATATATATATATATATATATATATATATATTATGATATATATCGAGTAGGGAGCGAGGACGTACCTAAGAACTCCCGAAGTAGTGCCAACAGAAGATCCCCCTGCTGATGCTGGGTAGGGGCTGCCAAACCATACTGTTTTAGTAGGTGGGCAGCGTCGAAATCCTCACTAGAATAGGCCTGGGTGCCTAAGCTAGTCGGGGTCGGGGTCCCCGTATGCAGTGCTAAATAGTCGTTGAATTGACCGGTTGATAGCTGCTGCGTAGGCGGACTAGGTCCCCGGAGTCTTGCTCGTAGGACTGGTTGCCCAGGTAGCATACCAGAGTCTCTCTCTATTTGCATGAATTAGTATCAAAAATATCAAAAAGATCAAAAATATCAAAAATATCAAAAATATCATGAATATCATGAATATCAACCTACCTCTCGCATACCCTTCTCTCGCCCCCCTTCTCGCCTACCCCCCTCGCTGATAGGTAGGGGGATAGTAGGGTAGATATCCCCAAACTGGGTAAAATCGACCCCTAAACCGATGAATGCATGCCAACGCTGGCTGAAGGCGATATAGCGAGATTGAACGGTGCTAGTGAGGTTTGCCAGCTGCTGCGAGTGTCTGCCATATACCAATAAGCCGGTTCGCTGCGAATGATGCATCTGGCTGGCCCCAAGGCCTTCGTTTGACCCTAGATTATCATCATCACTAGGATCATCCAATATCTCTTCATTCAGAGTATATCGGATGAAACCCTGCGCGATCTGGCGCCAGTTGGCAAGGCCAATCGATTGCTCGAGATATCGGTTCGTCTGCATCTTCATCCGCGCTGCCAACTGGCTTGACGAAACTAGCGAATGGCGAAGCCAAAATACTAATTCGGGGCGAAATTTTGATATATCAGGGTGGATCTGATTAATCAAATATCGACGAAAGGGTAGAACTACTACTAGGTAAAATAGTAGGAGGTAAGATAGGCAGTTAGGTAAGGCGCGAACCGCATTCTGTTCGATATTAGTATAGGAGAAGGTCTTCCCATATTTTAATCGAATCAGAAACTGGCAACTGCCAGGGTCCAAGAAAAGGGTGCGAGTGCTAGTGGCAGAATTCATGAATTGCAGCTGGCTGATCTCAGTGCCCCTCGCTGGGGCCCCACTAGCCATATGAATAAGGACCAGTAGGTCAGTGAGAAAGGCCTCTACCTTGGTGAGGTAGTTGCTTGCTCTCGCATGATTCAGCTGGTAGGCTTGCCGGGGGTTGCTAGAATCGATATATATTAGTATGATATATCAGAAAATATCAAAATATATCAAAATATATCAAAATATATCAAAATATATCAGAATATATCAAAATATATAAGAAAATATTAAAATATATAAGAAAATATCAAAAAAGATATCAAAATATATCATACCTTGGTTGGGCGAGTAGCCACTCGCTTTGATGATGCTCTAGCATATGCTTGATGAGGAACCCGTCAAATCGATGCGAAGGGTCGATTCGGGTCAAAAAACTGAATCCTTTCGAGATCTCCGTGAAATCTTCGGTTTTCGAATATCTCTGAATATCGATCTGGCGAGAGAGATGATGAAAAATATCGAATCCAAAGCAGAGATCCTGAGCAAGCCGATTGGTCAAATTAATGATAAATCGACGAAAAAAGACCTGTAGGTCAGTTTGACCAAGGCGAATCCCCCAAATCCCTATATCATTATTAGGGTATTGGGTGATTTCATGCCCTCGGTTGCTCGTATTGCTAGCAACTGCCCTAGCATAGACCCTGAGGGCGAGTATATCGCCTAGGGGGGCTTCCGATTGGTTCCAGAACCACTTCTTCATCCAGGTCCCCAATCTCTCTGAGATTGGTTCGGGGGGGTCTATATGATATAATTAGTAAAGGTAAGGTGAGAGCAAGGTAAGAGCAAAGTGAGAGCAAGATAAAAGTAAACAAAATAGTAAACAAAGAGGCAAGCAAAATAGGTAGTAGGTAAAATAGTAGGCAAAGCAGTAGGCAGATATATCAGATATATCAAATATATCAAATATATCAGATATATCGGATATATCAGGTATATCAGATATATCAAATATATATCAGGTATATCAAAAATATAGAATATCAACATACCTCATCAAGACCCCGCTGATATTCGATATGCAGCAGGGTAAATTGATACCCCTTGATGATAGCTGCATAGAGCTGGGTGATCTGGTTCAACTCTTTGAAGACCCCCCGGCGATAGTCGAATGCGAGGCAGGCCAGAAAGGTATAGAGAGGGTTATTATACCCCTCCGAAGTCGATACGCAGGCGAGGTCCAAAAAGAGGCCGGCGAGTAAGCGAGCCCCGGTAAGGATATCGGTATAGGCATACCCCCGATTCTGGTAGGGGGCGAGGCCTTCCCGGTACTCTCTCTCGCGCTGCTCGGTAGGGGTATCTTCCTCATCACTAGGGGCCTCGTCCCCGAGGATCTCTTCATCATCGGGGTCCTCGGGGTTGATCACCCTTGGGTCCCACTCGGGGGGGTGATTGCCCTGGCGAGGCGCCTGCGTAGGGGCCTCTTGCTTGGCGAGGCGGGTAAGAAAACCGGCGATTTCGTCGAGCCTCTCGGTATGATTGCTCCCGAGGGTATAGAGACCCTTCACCGAAGCAGGCGTCTCCCGGGGGGGCCCCCTCCCGAAGATACGGGTAAGAGGTAAGCAGAAAGATCACCAAACCGCGAAAGACTCTCGTATATCGTTGGATGGTCGACCCCTGCTGCGGGGCCTTGGTAGGCCTGATCGTCCCCTCGGCGGTAAAGGAGTTGAGGGTGCATCGGGCTACCCGGGAGATCTGCGATAGGCGGCCCTGCCCCGAGAAGAACAGCCACTCGATGCAGATTGATAGGAAGCCCTGAATCTCGTGTTTAGGCAGCAGGGCTTCATCGAGGCGAAGGTCGAAGAGCGAGGCAATAAAATCTATAATAATATTAGTATCAAATAGCAAATATATCAGAATATATCAGAATATATCAGAATATATCAAAATATATCAATATATATCAATATATATCAATATATCAAAAATATTATATATATATATATATATATCAAAAATAAAAAATATCGATCTTAATCAGAAGTTCGCTTACCAGGGTCGCGCTTAGCGAGTAGCTCCCGATAGTGCGAGTGCCTATCGAAGCTATTCGCCTCGCTACGCATGCCGAAAGAGGCAATCTGCGTGGGCCTCTCATCCCCCCGAAGCTCGCGCTCGAAGGCGGCGGCGATGTCGTCGATCTGGGGGCGCGCGAGGCGAGGCGGCGGGGGGTGAATAGGCCGCTGCGTACCGGGGGTAGGGGCGGGGGCCGGGGTAGACTGGGTCTCGAATAGGTATGCATTCTTCTGTAAGGCCTGGTAGTAGCAGCGAGTAAGGACCCCCCTACGCCCCGAAGCGAAGATTCGGTGCTTGCGGGTAAGATGATCTCTCGCCTGGCTTTGGTTAGAGAGAATAGCAGGGCAGCTATCGATTTGGCAGCGAACCCCCGATTGGGGGGGCGATAGACCTGCGAGAGGGGGGACTGGCTGCCTAGCCTGAATCCCCTGATAGACCCCCGTAAGCGAGATAAGAGGTAGCTGGCGAAGCGAGGCCTGATAGGCCTTCCGCTCAGGGGTGGCCGCCTTGAGATGATAGCGAAGGTGCCTATCTGCCTGGGTAGGCCCAATCGCATGCTGGCACTGCGCGCAGATCAAAACCTGGTATTCATCAAAAAAGACGAAAAAGGGGGGGCAACTGGGGGGTTGACATATTGGCAAAATAGGCAAAATAGGCAAAATAGGCAAAATAGGCAAAATAGGCAAAATAGTTAAAATAGTTAAAATAGTCAAAAAAAAAGGGTTCCAGATTCGATTGGTGGGGTGGAATAGCGAGAGAATAGTAAGGATACAGAATCTGATATTTCTTGGGGCTGGGTATATCACGTGACCCGGGAACCCCGCAGAACCTTGATTCTACCCCCTATATCTTATCCGATATTAATCAATCGGATCCTTCGTAGCAGAGAAAAATATTGAAAATATTAAAAAATAATAATATAATAATAAAAATAAAAAATATAGGAATAAAAAGGTGATTTCTAATATTTTTTTTGCTATATTACAATAGGGGAGAACGAGAGAACGAGAGGATTCTAAATATATAGTGGGATCATATATTTGTATGCTATTCTAGCGACTTTTGCCCCGAGAGAAAATTACCTACCCCTAGACTATATCGCTTCCGGGGTCGTTCCGGGGATCGCTTCCGGTATACTACCTCCGAATTAGTCCCTAGAGCGAGGATTATAGCGCTATTCGGACCCCCGGACCGCCTCGCTCCCGGTATACTACCCGGTAGACTCCTACTATAGATATATATATATGTATATCCCCTATTTTCGCCTCTACCTATCCTACCCTGACGCCTCATATAGCCTATCCCTATATCGAAATACTCGCCGCGGCCGGTGGAATCGGGATCTACCAGAAAATCTACTGTATCGGAATTCTTATCACTACTATACTATACTATATATATATATATATATATATTATCATATATTATTAATCGAATTCATTCTCGAGTTTTTCGATGATGTTGGGCCTATTCTATATTAATATCCTATATATATACTAAAAAGGGATTGGATTTAAAATATTTATAATAGGCCTCGTGACTAGCATAGTATCGCCGTTATGTGACCCTACCACCCGAATCGACCGCGCCGGCCCGCCAACCCCCCCCCCCCCCTGCCTCCCCTACCAATAGATATATATATACTACTATATATCCTATATAGAGAGAATTCCTATACTGCCTATCGAATTCTAAGGTTATAGGGGGCAATTATCGACCCGATTCTCAACACCAGCCAGCGTAGTATAGCAGGATAGAGTAGTGCTAGAGTGGTAATCCCCCCTAGACTTATATCTTATATATTATCTTATTATCCTATTATCCTATTATCCTATTATCCTATTATCCTATTATCCTATTTCTATTTCTTCTACTATTACTATTACTATTACTACTACTACTACTACTACTACTACTACTACTACTATTATTATTATTATTATCTATTATTCCTCTTTACTATTACTATTATTTGTGTGTTATTTATGTGTTATAATAGATCTCTCTCTCTCTCTCTCTCTCTCTCTCTCTCTTTGTTTCTTTCTTTTTATTATTAATATATATATATATATAATATTATATATTATAGGTAGGTAGGCGAACTTAATAGATAATAGATAATAGTAGATGGTAGTAGTAGGGTAGTGATGGTATAGGGGGGGGGGGGTAGTAGATATATATAGCTATATATATAGAGCGAGACCGAGAGATATATATTTGGCTGGGGTGCAGTGTCGATACCTGGCGTTTTGCCGCTAGGGTGGCGAGATAGATTACCTGTGGTATCGCTGATCTAGGAGCGTCGGTATATCTTTCATAGATTACCCCTTTGCTAATATCTAATATCGGTATTAGGTCGGTCCGCGTAATTTACCCCATCAAAACTTCGTCTCCGATTTAGACTATCGATTTCGATCGCCTTCCCCTGTCTCGATTTCTCTGATATTGGAATAGATTACTCTCTTGAATTCCCCCTATAAGATATCAAAATTTCACCCCGCTGCGACCGCAGTAATATCGAAAGGTAGCCACCTCCGTCTTCACTGTGGCGGACGTGCCGACCCCGAATCCCCCCGGGGTCCACCCGGCCCCCACCCCCCACCCGGACCCCCGATCCCGCCAGTCGGAGGCCCCAGATCCCGGACGTGGAGCCACGTCCGCGCCGGGGAATCCCCTGTAGGGGTACAGGAGAAAACCAGAGCCAACCAACCCCGCGGTGATGATGCAAGACAACAGGGGTATGGGTCACGTGGCAATATACCACGATCCGTTGCCAAGGAATGGTATATCGGATGGTATATCAGTGGGACTACTACATGCCCGTATATAGTATACCACAAATAAGGGCATGGAATATTCGGCGAAGGATATATAAGGACACTTATTCATTGTGTATCTAGCTCTTCGCGTTCAACTCATGTTATCAACCTCAGTTACCAGTTCAACTCAGATTGTCTTGTTTACACTGTGATCCTCTCAAGATAACCCCTCTAGTGGTGAAGCACCTTCGGTACTTCTATCACTAAGCACTCCTCACCTTGATCGTTCCTCGATACCTCAACAGACCCGAGCCTGTGTAAGGCCTGACGAATAAGGCAACAGTACGGTTGCGAGGCCGGATATCGTTGGTACTAGAAGACCCTTGGCCTTCTAGTATAACTGGAAAGACCCACGTGTCTTGGTATCTTGAGAGAAGTATACCTTCAGGTTCCAGCTAACATCCACAGGTGACCAGTGCGTAACATAATGCTCGTATTACTATAGACGCGACCGTGGGCCTTCTGACCCTTTTTTTTAATAATGATTAATTAATATTTAATACTACCTAAATAATAATAGTTGTCTCTCTCTGCCTACCCTATTCTTTCTGTTTCCGTTACTTTGCTGTTTATTATATAGTCTCTTCTACGCGGTTGATTTGGTTTAGGGACTACGGCTATAGGGGTTGAAAAGTCGAAAGGGAGGGGAGAGAGGGAGGGAAATCGTTCTTCCTTATTTCTTGGCATCCCCTATCAAAATCGCGAGTTCGCGATTTTCTATCTCCTACCCTATCTATTATAGCGATACTGCTAAGATTCGACATAGAGAGAGTTCTAGATGATCAATATTACTATCTGAAAATCTTCGTGTTCGACCCCCTTTGGATAGCCTGCTGGGAGCGATCCCCTCCCTCTGCCCCACGACGGTATCGGGCGGACCCAATCACCTGCCCGATACCCGGATCCACCTGCCGAAACAGCTGATACCCGCCAAGACCGACCGGCACCCCCGGACGCTCGGACGAAATCTGGCGGCGTTTTCCGACCGATACCGACGGCATTCCCTGGTAGGTATTTACAAACCTTACTAAAAATCTATAGAAGGCTATAATTATCTTTATAATTATTTCTTAACTTTTTTTACTATAGTTAATAAGGTATATCGACTATAATTATTAGATCTACTAATTCTTCTTCTTTTTATTATTATTAATTAATATAATCTCTTTACAAGTCTTTTAGGTCTCTTTTTCCTCTTATATAATTTTTAACTTATTCTACTCCTAAAGCTCTTAAATAAATATAAGCTCCTTCTCCTTAACTTTAAATTTAGTAATATATATAAATCTTATTAAATCTTATATAATAGATATATTTAGTGCCTCTCGTCGATAATAGTAAATATCATACGCGGAATTAAATAATTACTTAATATTAGTATTAGTAGCTAGGATTAAGAGGAGATTATAAACAAAACTTATAAATATAGGAAATTTATATTAATAATCCTTCTAGAACTAATAAAATAGGATTAGGATAGTATCTAGATAAAGAGCGGATTATAATAATTAGTATAATATTTAGATAGATTAGAACTAATATCTTTATTAAAACTAGGGTTCTAAGATAGGCCTTAAAACCCTAGTTCTAATAAAGATAGAAAGATAGAAATTTAATAGATTAGAACTAGGGTTTTAAGCGATTACTTAGAACCCTAATTTTAATAGAGATATATATAGAAATTTACTTTTTTTAATATATTATATTATCCTAGACTAGGAGCTTAAGATAGAAGAATTAGCTATTAAAAATATATTAAGTTTATTAGTTTAATAGGACTATTTTATTTTAGATAGTAATTAAGAGCTTAGAATATTATTAGTTTAGTAGCTTAGAAGCTAATCCTTAAGATTTTATTAGTATTAGATACTATAATCTATTTAAGGATAGTCCTAGTCTTTAGTTTAAAAAAATTTAATCTTATACTAAAGAGCTAAGATAATACTAATTATATAAATATTATTAAGCTCTTTATTATCTATTATAGAGTAATACTTATAGAGTTTACTTTTAGCTAATTTAAGGGCTTAATATATCTATTATTTCTATCTAACCTTTTTTTTATTAAGCTATCTAATTAATCTTTTAAGATAATTAAATAGCTTATTATAAATAGCAAAGATAGTATAAATAATAATATCCTTTATTTTTAAGAAGGCTATAGTAAATTAGAAAAATAGTTAAATAATATTAAGAAGGTAATCGATCTAGTATTATTTATCTATATCGATTTTAAGATAAGGATAATTATATTTAAAGTAAAATTGATTAAAGACTAATTATAACTATTTTATATACCGGAGTATTAAAAAGGTTAAATTCTATCTAATTTAGATATCTTAAATTAGAACTAATTAAGAGTAGTCGGGTTAGAGACTAAAAAAGGACTCCTAACGTTAAGGGCTTATATTAATAAAGATTATAAGGTTTCTAATCTAAAATATAAAGTAAGTTAGTATTTTAACTAATATATAAGAAATATAGATATATACTTTTATAAGAGTTATTGTAATATCTTATTTTTATATTTTTTGATAGATATATTAGATATATTCCTCGGACTAAATAGTCTTAGTTATCTTATTTTAAGGGTTCGCTTTTATCTAGCTAAGTAGTTACTTTAAATTTAACTAAATTATATATATAATATATAAAACCTAAATAATTATTATTTTAGAGTTAATATCTAATAATTAAATAGAATCTTAGATACTTAAATTAAAGATAGAGTTATTTAATATATTATTAGTTATTATTATAAATACTTAGTCTTCGATCTAATATTTCTAGAGGATATCAAGGAAGGCTATACTAAGATTCTACCTAGAGTATATATTAGAAATAGGTTTAAAGCTAAATAAAACCTTTTAATAATTCTAGTCTATATTAATAAAAAAGCTAGAGATAACTATAAAATAATTATTATAGCGATTAACTATTACTTCTATAGCTCTTAGATAACTAGCTAGACTATTTAAAAGAAGTTCTTAGCCTAAGAAAGATTAGCCTATAAATTAAATAATAGCTATATAATATATTATATATTCTATAAAATATTAGATTATTAAATATTTAATAATATTTTAGCCTTTCTAATATATACTATAATTCTAGTAATATTAGAGATTTATTATCCTATTTTTAGTATAGACTAGATAGTCTATAACCTTATTATATCGCTTATATAGGAGCTTTAGCTCTCCTATTACTAAATATATAACTTAATTAAAATATAACTATATATTAATCTATTATAGATCTTTCTAGTTTATCTTTTTTATAATATTATAAAAACCATTAATTTAGGTATTAAGCTACTAGTTTAAAAATTCTATTTTATTTATATTATTAAAAATTACCTAAGTCTTTTTTTAATCGTTAGATTATTTTAGTATTAATAATATAATAAAAGAGAGGCTTTACTTAGTTTATTAGCTTTCTAGTAGTTCTAGAAGGATATTAAGAAATTAATTAGAATAGAAAATAGATAACTTAAACCCTTTACTCTTAATAAAAAAGGAAGGGTATAAGATAGATAACTAAGATATAGAAGAGATATAGTAATAGTATATTAAAGTAAAAGACTTAAGATATAGAAAAATAATCTAAGATAAATTATTATAGATTTAAGGGAATATATAGATCTAATACTTATTTTTTATTAATAGATAAGATTTAGTACTATCCTAGTACTAAATTTTATAACTAATTAGAAGATACTCTACTAATATATATAAAGCTTATTAGATAGTAAGAAATAGATTAATAGATTAGCCTATAGATTAACCTATTAACCTAAATAATTAGGTAAGAGTAATACCCTAAAACTTTTATTTTTATCCCCTAAAAGTTTTAATCTAACTAGCTAATCTTTTTATATAGATATATTAGAACTAGGGCTATAAATAAACGCGTAGATAGATTAAAACCCTAGTTTTAATAGAGGTAGAAAGACTACTATAAAAAGATATATATTTTATTATATCTAATAAAAAAGGGACTATATAACCCTTTTATAGTAAGAGACTTAAGATATAGAAAAATAATCTAAGATAAATCATCGTACAATTCGTATTTACCAGAGGGGTGCCGTTTCCGGCAACCCCCCTCTTGGGTTTAGCGCCCGTCCGTCCTGGCCCCGGTGTGGTTTAGCGTCACCCCGATCAGGGATGGCGTCCTGCGCTATCCCCCAATGGGTACTGCCGCCTTTCTCCGCCTTCACGGGCCCTCGTCAACTATATAATCCTACCGGTGCGTCGCTCGATCTCTCCTTCCCATGTCCCTACGCTGATCCTCAAACGGTTCCCCTGAGGCCGGATGACACTGCTCCGACTGCTGCCACTCGGAGATGACCGTTCTCACAAATGCACGCTCCGCCCCCTGCTCCCCCCACCTGTGTCGCTGCTAAGGGACGCTGGCGTCCACTAACTTGTTCGACATCGCGAGCGTGAGTCGCTGATCTTTCCTGGAGGGTGTGATGGTACGGTATGACTGGCGGCATTTCTTCGCCCGTCTGAGCCCTTCCCCCCTCCAAAATTGTTTGCTGGGCCATTTCCTGTTGCCTATGTGAGCCCCATTCCAACCCTTCCCTAAGGCGTTCTTTCATTCAAAGGTCCGCACAGGGACCCATGTCTCGTTTCCAAGCCAAGGATGATGACGTGTTGAGGAGGGGTCTGCATCTGCTCCGCGCATCGTGAATGCCAATAGCAGATATCCCTCATGTGTTCCATTCCTGTCCGAAGGCCCGCGCAGGAGCCGTGTCTCACTTTTGAGACGAGGCGATGACTTTTCGACGTACGTGCAGTGTCCGCACCTGATCAATGCACCGTGAAAACCAATGGCAGAATTGCCTCATGTGTCCCCCGGGAGTCTCCCGTCTGCTTAGCCGTTCAAGCGCCCCGAAGGTTAACTACAAATGATCACATGCGACAAGGCTGTGCAGCGGGCTGCATGACGACTCCATCGAACCAGCTGCGAAAAGATCCGGTTGGTGGATAATGATGTGGTTACTCTTGAGGCCCAGGGTGAGGATGCTCCTACGCGAAATTGCGGTGGTTGGCACCCGAGATTATGTCGACTGTTGTGCTCTAAGTACGGCTGACGTGTAGATGCTGGCCCTGATTCCCGAGAAAACCAAAGGGATTGATCCACCAATCTGGCCTATGAAGGCATCGGTATGTTTAACGAGTTCGACCGAACCGCCCCCATTATCCCTTCTGCGAATCGGAAATCTTTTTGCATTGCCACTCATGAGTGTGAGACCAGTGACAGCTATAGGAAAGGGCGGGTCATGGTGCGAAGCGAAGCGGGCCCCCCTCATGGAAAGGGAATATTTCCTTGCTTAGCGCTAGGCTCGAACGTGGCCCTATGGCGATGCGCTGATACAGCGGTGCTCCTTGGCGATGTTTTCAGAAATGACTTATGTTGTCTTATAAGCACTTCTCGGCCCTTTCACATTTCTTTGTGTCATACTTCATTTCCCTTCTAAAGAATTTCGACGCCATGCATATCTCCCTTGATAACATTACCTTCTACTCTCATCCCCCTCCTACCAAGTCCCCGTCACGTGCCTTCCCTGTTTCCCGCTGGAAGCCATATGAGACTCCTCTTGCTCCACAAGCTCTTTCACATACACCCTTACCCAGACTGCCTTCCCCTAGAACTACGACCACTCTAGCTTCTGATGCGAGGCCAGATGCTCCCGCGAAACTTTGGGGCCCCGTAGGGGCAGGTTCAGGTTTGCGTCCAGTCAGGAATGAATTTGATATCGAAATAGAGAGGATGTCTAGGGCAGAAAGTGAACAGGCCGCACACGAGGCAGGCCTGGGCATACATCCCGACTCAGGGCCCCGAAACGGAAATGTTACAGACATAGCTCAAACTCAGCGCACATCTTCGGTTACTGGTATATCAAACTACTTATGGAAATGTTCTTAGTGAACTTAGCTAACGTTATCCACCAGAGCATCCAGACCAGTGGATGTGCTCTTTGGCAGAGGCTGTCGGTGACTCTGATCCGGCTTTATCATATCTGCATCAACCTGGTTAGCGTGACTATAATCCCCCTTTCGAACTATTTCCCTAACAAATGATAGGCCTTCCCGTTGCCCCGAACGACAGAATGGGATTGCATCAAGACGAGACTACGTCGTTAAGAACTTGCGACGAGACCGACAGGTATTCAGCTCCGCTCGGGGTCACATCTACTTGCGCGCGTATCTTGCCATCACCCTCATCGGATTCGATGGGAAATGTATGGCACTCACAAGCGGAGTCTGGCGCTGGTGCCATCATGCGCGACGACTCTGTCATGGATATCACGAACTCCACACCAGGAAGCCGAGGGGATCGGGCGGGCGACCAGGGGGAGACGCTGGCCACAATACAAGGTGTCCAAGCTGACCGTCCCTTAGTTAGAGAGGCGAGTCTGGGTGATAACGAAAGAAACAAACCCAGCAAAGAAAGTCAAGCAGCTGGATCCCCCTCTCTCAGACCGCAATCTCGTCTGATCAAACAATCGAAAGTCACTCTGACAAGCACCCGTTCCCTCCGTCCTCGGCCAAATACAGAGTCTACCCGGCCAGAGCAATTGCCCTCTGTTTCCGTGGTTATCCCAACACGTCGGACCGGTCAATCAGTGGCAAGCACCAAGACGAAGCCTTCAACTGTAGCACGGCGTTACGGCCATTGGGGCGGCAGTGACAGCGGCAATCCCAATGATGATCAGTCAACGCAAGCCTCGATAGAGGACTATTCACCATCACCGGGGATATCAAGTCCTAAGACAAGAGGACGCCCACGAAAAAGACTGAAGAGAGGAACAAGAAATAACTCAGCCTCGACGAACAACATTGTTGGGGGATTTAATAGCCAAACCCAGAACAGGTCGAACGGTGGTTCTGCTGTCACCCTGGGTAAAACACAAGAGATCTTCGGCCGCGGAGTCCTCCGTATCCAGAACCACGGCCCTCAAAATGCTTATTTTATAACGTTCCTTCCAGAGGTTACTCAGCTCCCGTCTCCGCCATCACCATCCAAGATGCCTCCTGATCAGTCGTCACTCGCTGACGATAACTCTGAGGATGAATCATTACCACAAGTGGTACGTGGGAGACCACATAAACGAACAGTGCCCACAGCGTGTGAGGACGGAGATGTGTGGTCGACCAGGCATTCGACGAAATCGTCACGAAACCCGCGATCTCGGGATTATCGTCACGAGGCCCAACGAAAGCCCAGGAGGCGCTTGCGGTGGTCTTCGGACGAGGTGGATTTTCTGCTGAAGTTAAGAAGGGATGAGGGACGACCGTGGTCAGAGGTGGCGAGGTTATTTTTGGACCGGTATCCGGGAAGAAGCCCTGGTTCAATCCAAGTATACTGGAGTACGGCAATCAAGAAGGCAAGGCAAATTTTAGTTATAGGAGCTGCAAAATAAAATGCAGCATGCATCCAAGTCTATTCACCAAGAACCTTACGGTTACACCATGATGTATCTTCATCCATATATTTTATCTTTGGACCGGCAAAGACAAGTCTTGCTTCTTAGCCTATTGCCCAAATATCATTTACATCATTGACAACAAACCTTTCTCCATCCATCCAAATAAAGCAGTAGTCACGGTCTGCGAGTAGGTCTAGACTTCCAGACTTCCGACTTTTCGCTCAAGCACTTGCTTTGTGACTTTTGGTGAATCTGTTTGTTGCGCCGGGCGGAGCAGGCCGTGTCTATGCCAGCTCCCACTCCTTCGCATCAGCTCGGATTCTTCGCTTCACTGCCGCAGTGAGCCAGATACCTCTTCGATCGTGCTCGGTATCGTGTGGTCCTATTCCTAACTAAATCTTAACTCGATATACTTCCCAGGAGCTGTAATAGCCTAAATACTAAAATAGATGGCCGATATCTTTTACATTTGGGATATATATTAAATAAGCCCGAGTACGTTTAACAAACCTCAGCCCTAATAAATAATTACACTAAAACTAATATTCTTAAGAAAATATACCACCCGTTACTTAAAGCCCTACTTCCCGATTCGTCAACCCCCATTGATAGCAAACGTTGAGGTTGCGCGACCGGATCACACAAGATACGAGAAATGATTGGGTTCCTATTAACAAAGAGGGTTGATTGCGAAGATCCAACTAGGTACATGAATGAGTTTCCTTATATACCCTTGCCTTCCAGGTAGTAAATATAGCTGGTAGATGTTCAGTCGCAGTTTGGATATATGCTCATCGTATATCACCCTGGTCACGTGCAGTTACCATAGTTGAAAGTTTCAACTTGAGCCTGATGGCGCGATCTTATAGCAACGCGATATCATGCTGTTTCTTGGACTGCCCTTTGCCACCTGTAGCTTATAACTACTCAAATCCACCAGAGGGCGATTCAGAGGGAGGCTTCTGTTTGTAGCGAAACTTCGAGGTTCCATCATCATGGAGATGTCCCGTTCCTACCCTCTTTCCATCAGCGTCCAGAAACTGGATAGAAATGACCTTCTTTGGGTCGGTTGGGTCCTTGTGCGATGGGTGTAACTCCGTTCCCTGGATCGAGGCTTGTTTGATACGAGGATCCTAACATGAACCGGTTAAACAGATACAGCAGAGGGTGGTGAAGGATGACATACCCGTGTTTCCTGATCATTGCAATACTTGTCAACAAGGGTCATGTGATCTGCGACCGTGAAGTCGCTCAATTTGACCTTCCCAACGTAGGAAATAAATCGGCGGATGATATGGGACATCGTGAAATAAGAATAGCTAGACTTTGGGCTTGGAATGATTGGAGTAGAAGGTTGTGGTTTGCTTTCACTGATGAGACGAGGGGTCAGCGCTGCTCTTAAATATTGCAGCAGAGCGGTAATCTAGCAGAAGAGCTGACTACTTAGGTTACAAGGTTGGGCTTTCAACCATTTTTGCTGCCTGGGCGCTTCCTGAAACCAGGGAGTAGGCCTCAGCGTCTCGCTGGGGCTCGAACTTAACAAAAGGGTGTAAGCGCCGGACACGGGCGCTTTCAGTTTCATGTTATCTATGTGGAATTTTTGCCCTGATCCACTAAGAAAAATCACGGTTGCAAGTCCTGGACGCGATGACCACGAAAATTTTGACCTAACCTAAAGCAGCCATGGATCCTCGAGTAGCTGTCTTGCCGTCCTGCGCTCCTCTGGCAGCCACTTAAGCATGGATCTCATAAAACAAATAAACAGCTCTTTCTCGCTGCCCGAAAGTCGCACATCCAAACTTTCTAGTGAAACCGGGGGTACGGCGGCATCTTGATGTGCAATCCAAGCGCCTATAAGCACGTCAGCACAAGGATTCCGGCTCTGCCAAAGAAAAGCTCAACGCGAAGTTAGGGTGCTTACCACTTTGATCAAAACATTGCTCCGTTGTCTCGCTGCGCTGGACAAATTCGGTCGGCGGTGACCCAATCAGGGCGACCATAAGTGCAAGGTGCTTGAATGGGTCATGGCCGCCTTTGTTGTCGAAGATATCTCCAAAGAGATGTTTTCCTTCGAAGAGGTCCCAAATCTAACCATTATCAGCGAGATAATATAGCGTAAGAAATAGGGGTAGCAGTACACTTACCAAAGCTCCTAGGTTCCAAATATCGACAGCACTTCCCCATGACATCTCGAATATAACCTCTGGTGCCCTATATATATGGGGCTGCACAAAGGGACCGGATTCGTGATTCTTCCCAATTCTTGCCTCGCCAAAATCACAAAGAATTGGGAGACCATACCCTTTGCCTCTAACGGGTCGGCGAAAATGTCGGCTTTTATAAACGGTACGTATCTCATCTATTTTCTTCCGAGGGCTAGGTTGGTCAGCCTCTTCTTTCGCGAAATCGGCTAACATAGTGTCATCCTCTAGGCTAAGCATCAGGTTGTCGGTCTTTAGATCTAGTTCAAGTCAGTAAAAATGTATCGTGACTTCGAATTGGGGCTAATTACCAGTGTGGGTTATGCTAGCTTCGTTATGTAAGAAGTCAAGCGCCAAAAGTAGTCGTCTTAGTGTCATTTTAAGGAGGGGTACGTCGAATGGCCTCGGGTTCAATCTCATCATCTCATGTACTGTCATGTACATTGGTTGAAGAACGAGGCATCGATGTTTGCCAGCAAGCCCCTGGAGATCGAATGAGTCGTAAAGTTCTCGGATTAGCGATTGTCCTGGGTGCGCCGAATCGAGTTTCGCGAGATGCTCGTAGATCTTGAACTCGCGATCGGTCGCAGTGGGAAACTTTCGTAGCGAGGTTGACACCTTCAGCACTCGATACTTATCATTTCTGGAGCCATATTAACTGATAATTCCTCGAATTAATGCTGGTTACGCACCGAAGATCTCGGCATAGCCAACTTGTCGAGTAAGCGCCGTAGCCAAGCTTGCCTGCGACCTGATACCTGTCCTTGAACAGGTCTCCGATGTGCACTGGGTAGAATTGCTCAGGTTCATAGTAGGGGAGGGTCTCCTCATCAATGGGCATTTCCGCTGGTAGGATGGTGAAAGAGCTGTTAGAGATCGCTTTAGAGTAAGCTGGCTTTTTCCTGAGGGCGTGCCTCCAAGCGCTCAAGCGTGACGCCATGTCTGGCGTTTTGTCCTGAGACGCGGCGTTGTATACAAAAGTCGACAATAAAAAAAAAAAGGAATGTGAGCAGGGTTGGGGACGTTTAAATTGTTCGCTGAATTCCGTAAGAATAAGTCGCAGGAGGCTGCGGGTGCAAGCCTTAGGTCACATGCCCAAATCGATTCAGCTCACGTGGCTTTCGAGATTAGCCGGAGAGAACTTAGGCTAACAACAGTACAGCTGCGGTAGAGCTGCATGGCCTTGTTTAGTGGTTTTACTTGGACTATAGTATTTAAGGGTTCTTGTGGCAATGAGCGGACGTAACTGTGGGCTTGATATGGGATCCTTGAAGTGTCTAGTCAGTTCGCGTAATTTGCGAGCTGTAAATAGGTACAATGACTTTGCGATAGGAACGTGACGTTATATGTAATCCACGCATCCGAAAGTCGGTCATTAATATCACCCACCATTAGGTTTTCTTTGTCTGCTCAGAATTGATCAACCAGGATATTCGCAGCATTTCCTTCTTCTCGATGCCAAATCTTTCCTTAAAATATATCCAATCCACGAGCTCTTTGGCCTGACAAATCTTAAAATGAAGATATACTCGGTCCCGTACGCATTTCGTTTCCCCATGAACCCAATATCCACAACGGACAAGTCCGGTAGACCCGTCATAATACTTGACCTGGAAAGCCAAATCTGGTTTGTCGACTGACTCATGATCGTATATAATGCCAAGGTACCTCTTAAATTGTCTGACTTCGGCGAGCAGACGGATATCCAGCTGTTTTGGCTAAGACAGGAAAATTCAGGTAAATTATCGGGATAAAATAGAATGTCAATCTAAAGGGACTTACTTACTGTCAGACCAGAAGGCATTCCCATTCGTTCGATGTCTGTCATTTCGTTGACAGGAAAAGCGTCTCGAGAAGTTGACCGAGGCTGGCTGAACTTGATAGGCAGCATTCCTAATTTTCCAGGGGCGTGATACCGCTTTTTGGGGAACCTGAGGAAGCTCAATAGTACTTTCGCTCAAGTGAGATTGCGTAGAGCGTAAAGACTCGGTTCGAGAAGCGTCTAAAGAATTGTAGGGTTAGACAAAAGAGTAATATGTATCCCTATGGAGAGAAGCGTACCGGAAGTGTCTTCAAATGACTGACGGTGAGAATTCCTTTCTATATCGGCTTGATGAAGACCAGTTGATGGAGGTTTTATATCCGTCGGTCCACATGCGGTATCACCAGTTCGCATATCCAGTGGCACCTCCTGGTCATCCCAAAACCCTTCATCGTTGTCTGTGAAGGGAAGAAGAAATTGAAGCCATCGTGGAAGCAACGCACGTAGCGACTCGGTGGGGAAACAGGCCATTATGGGCCTTAAACAAGCCGATGTTAATTTTCTGTTTCACGAAGTGAAGGCTTCTTTATTGTAAAAAGGCTTCGATTCTAGCCCCAGAGTATGATACAACTATTACATAGTCTATTAACTTGTGCATCCAAGAATGGTCTGGGAACACCCCTTTTTCCAATTACTATTAATTCTCACATGAAAAGTCCCCTTTAACAATCGACGAATTTATTTACTTTCAGGCCGAATTGGCAATTAGCCTTGAAGGAATTATTGCTCTGAGATTCCATCTTGCACTTTATAAGGAAAGATCTTCCCTAGATAGGATTACCGAAGACGCTGAATTGGTTATACAAGCCTGCGAGGATCTGCAACGAATCTGGGACGAGGACAACACACAAGTCTAAGTGAATGTCCTACCCATCAACGGATGGTGATCTAGAGCCCGAATTACAGTTTCTTTTCCTTCTAGCTCCTTGGAGCTGATTATAGAGTGAAAATCAACATTGCTCCCCTTGCTAGCTACTTATATTATTATTTACCAATTACTATGTCTCTGCATTGGCTACGTCGAATGAAGAGGTTATGGACTTAAGGCACGTGGCTAAGACTTCTTCTAAATATGCATGTTATGATCCTACCAAGAGAACGTATTGGCGTGGAAAAGAAACAGACTTAGGGTCATGGATACCTATTCACCTACACTTAACCAGGGGGCCTCACTAGACGCGCGTATTGTGTGGCTCACAGCAAAAAATCAAAGGAGTTTTTGAACTCATCAAATGGGAAACTCTGTCGCATGATCTCCTGATATCGACGATGGAGTGTTTGCCAAACTGCATTATCATTGCACTGTCGGAGGAAAAAAACGAGGCCCTCTGATGGCAAGGAAGATGATGTATCAAAATGCCAAGTTATCAGAGATAGTTTGAGAAGAGTGGTGTAGTCGAGAGATTTCACGAGTGTCTTCACAGCGGCAGACAGAAGGTCATTGTCCAGGGTAGCGTTGTCCTCGCTTTCCAGAGCTTGGCAGGCCCGCAGAACCAACCCAGCATCTTTGCTAAGACGTTCTAGGGAAAATCTTTCCCCATAAGGCGTAGGGTGGGTTCTCAAAGCTAGCAGCGCTTTTAAAGCTATTTCTGCCGGAAAGTAAAAAAATGCAACCGTTGGGGGAGAAGCCTTCTAATGTGAGAATGAATAATAATTAACTATAGGTGTGCTCAACTAACCTTGTTCATACATTCTTCACATTTCCCACAGGGCTGCTTGAACAACTGGGGGACCGACGTGATACCCGAGCAATCGTCTTTAAAGCATGGAAGTACACCCGAAACCTCCTGGAAGGGTTCGCCCTGGGCATCTTTGCAATTCTCGTAAACGTAGCATATTCTTCGGCACATGGCGGTATAGGTATGAGCGTGTCTGTATTTCCAACTGAGAAATACAAAAGTGGACGAAGTGGCAGTGAGCTTTCACATGAAGTTGATTAATGCACAACGGGCCTTTTGTATTTGAGGGCGAGAAGAGATACGCAGTCCTTCACAAGCTTCTTCCATAATACTCAATGCCAGTTGGAGAAGCGGGATATGTGGAATGCAGGCCATGACTAGCTTTCTTAGCTAATAGCCAGAATTATCCCGACTCGCGATGGAGATGGTCTAATAATTGTCCATGGCCAACGTAGGTAGTCTGAACTATTTCCAGCATTACAACCAGGGCTTTACCCGAAGTCTGAGAAAAACGAGACTGGTGCGATCGTCCATTTCATAGCGCCGCATCCCATTAGCGCTGCATCCACCGATCCAACACGTCGTGCATGATACCCCTGTCTAGTGGGCACATTTTGCGAAAATGTGCCCACTAGACAGGGGTATCATGCACGCTAACTGCGTCCGAGCGCTGTCAGCTTGAGGGACTACGGTGAACGATCACCACCAATTTTGCAGTCATCCAACTCATCGCCTATTCCCTTTTTCCCCCTTGGAGACCTCAAGAACTCTTCCCTTCGGATATTGTTAAAATGTCTGAAATCGAGGCAATTGTACAGGCTACTCACGTTCTGTCAGGGCTGTCTGTTATAAACATTCAAGACCTGCTTCCATACCAAAACAAATTAGAGAATACGCTGCGAATCCTCGAGCGAAGCCTGGAAGCTATTCAACGCCGGTCTTCGCAGCTCAGTGGCAGCGTCAAGCCTTCGCTCCGACCATATTCACCGACATCCTCTCCTGATCCTCAACCACCATTTCAGCATGGCAGCGACGAGCCTTCTCCCCGGCCATCTTCTTCTTCCCAACCCTCGACACCGCGCGCCGATGAAAGGAACAGTTTGGTTTCTGACGAGAGCGAAAATCTTGGTTCGGACGCTCGAAGTCTATTACAGGCGCTAGGTGATTCCAAGCGGTCCAAAAAGATACTCGATTACTTATCTTCGGGCTCTGATCCAATAAATGGAAGTCAGAATGACTGGATCCAGGAAGATCCTCGGGTAAACGACATCAAGTTCTGTTCAACTAACCGTTCGCTTGATGCAAAGTTTCGACGTGGTCTAGGTCAACGGTCCCTGGCCATAGAATACGACGAATGGGAGCAGAAGATCTTCAACACTTCAAGGGTTTCCGAACTCTGTCGAGATTTGTCTGCGGCCGACCAACACGATGGCCATATCAACCAATTTTTGAGAGAGAACACTCATCGATTCAAGGATGAAAAGTCCGCATCACACGGCATCAGGCATGGAATCCGACTGCTTGTTTTTGAACGAACCTACGAACATGTCGGAGTTTCGGCGATCTTGATATTAGTATACAGTCAGTTCAGGAGCGTGAAATACAAAAACTACCTCTTGTTGAAGGAGTTGCTTCAGAAGGATCATTTATGGGGCTCATTGGCAAGCGGCAAGTCGTCATGGTTCAGGCAATGTGAGAAACAATACGAAGGTAAGTTCCCTCGTGATATGTTCGAACTCTTCTTATTCAGACCTTTAGCAAGGGTCAAGACCTGGCAGAAATTTCAAGCTAGCTGGCAACCTACTTGCGGAGGACAAAAACGCCAGCGGACCACAGATGTGCAGTTGCTGAGCCATCAATTGCCGCCTAATGCATATCCAGTATTGCCAACCGATATTCCGGAAAATCACGACGAACAGCCAAATGGTCACACAGCACAGACCGTTGGAAGCTCGACTATTGAGTCGAATAATATCATACAATTTCAGTCGCACACAAGCACGCAAGATATCCAACAGTCATTTCACGCTGAGGATGACACAACTACGGCCATATGTCCAGCCCCACTGTCTGCTTATCAGTCATGGGCTCCAAATCTTGACCATCAGTTTCTTGTTACAGAGTCCTCGACGCCACTGAGTTTGACAGACCGAGGAGAAATAACTCGTGTGCATCCCGTACATGACCCTGGTTCTCAGCCGCGATTAGAAGGCCCACAGAGGGGGACCCCACCAGTCGGATCGTCTCAACTTTGCGACACAAGAGTCGGAGGTGGGCTAGCGCTCGCCCAGCCTAGTCCTCTGACTCTTGCCTTTGATGAACAGGACTTAATTGAGCAAATGGTAACACGGCCATACAACTGCAGTACAGCCGTTCAGATAGCATTTGACGCATCCATGGCCCTGGACTACTTATCAACAGGGGACTTCTTCAATGAATAAAGTCATGAGTTTGGGTATGGAAACAAAAAATCGTCCTTGTGCTGATAAAGGCTGCCAAGGCCCTTCTATTTTCCCAACTTAAAAACCCATGCTCCTAATTTTCCCACTTTCCCGGCCTCACTTTCAACCAACAAAGAACATTCACCGGAGACATGGTAGTGCCGTTTCATTTCAACGGATTTGTTGCCAATTGTCACTTTGCCTGAGATGTAGAATGGAATTATTGTCATGTACGGTCGCCCAACGGTGGTCTCCCCGAGGAAAAAAACTTGGATAGCAGGTTTGATGCCCTTATATTCGAAGCCATGTTCTTTGCGATACCGGGTGCCCTGTTTGGATAAATTAGAGATGATGAATTTTAAGACCAGTTCGTAATTTCTTACCGCGGACAATTTTTCCACTTTTCCGATCACCTCGCTACCCAGGCCTTCGACCACCATTGTTGCGTATCTCCTATCCGTTGGGATCGAAAGTGATTTTGCGACAACGCCGTCCGCTCTGCATGCGTCATTGTAGAGGCCTTCATCGCAGGCCGGTATTTCCATGGACTCCACTTCACACGCGTCGGCCATGGCCATTAATGTTGGGCCCTGAGACCGGGAAGACGGTGGTAACAAGGGTAAACTGAGGCCAGAAAAATCTGCGGACATGTTATTTCACAAGGTTCTCGTTTTTCTTTTTTAGCATGAGCCACTTGCGTCTCAGAATATATGTGGCGTGCAAGCCAAAATATGTGTTGATGAAATTCCGCGGGGCAGTTAGGAGGGGTCGATTCTAGTCCGATAGACAAGCGCTGATAAAATCGATCACATGTTGCCTTCGTGTCAGATGACTTTTAGGTAGTTACTTAAACTTACCGCCTTGCTGATATGGCATCGCTGTCAATGCAGAAACTAAAGGCCAGGACTCAACTAATATTTTACAGGCTTGCAGATTTCCGCGAGTTTTTACACTGCGATTTTGGTATAATCCGAACAATATTTTTCCGATGGTATTCGGAGCCTTTTGGGTTGAATGCTTTGGATGATGTGGAAGCCCAAGAGCTCCACTTTCCAATGACACACACCTCAATCTGGAGTGCCCATTGTATGGCAGACTATTCTGACGGAGCAAGTAAGAAGAAGTGCCAAAACCAAAGCCTAGCTGGTGGCCTCCAGATGTCAGCTATGAGTTAAGTGCGGTATCAAAGTCAAGTACGAGATTAATGATGTTCCTATCCTGCCCCATGGAGTTCACGTTAACATGAGTTATAGAGCAATGTGATGTTTTGGTAGAGATTCTGTACCATCTCGACATAAACACGGTTGAAAATTCTATTAATAAAGCGCAAGACCCGATGCTACCTGAGGGTGCCCGATTGATGCTTCAGGAGTTTTGTCGAATTCGAAAGTCCCAAATCGAATACGCGAATGGCCATATTGGTATGGATCTCAAATTCAAGTCCAATTTATATTCTAATAGTGAACATGCAAGTCAATCGCCAAGTGGAATTCAAGTACATAAACCCACCTCGCATTCCATACAGTCCATAACGGCAGCAGCATTATGTATTCAAGTGGATGCTTTGAAGGATAGATCTGCCAGCTCTGGCTCACCGCCGTTCCCACTGTCTTGAGCTGGATAATTTTAAGTTTGAGGCAATTTTTATTTCTAATTTCTATTTGTTACTCTTTTATGGGCGTATCCGTTGGAAGGTCAGTATGTCTAGAGGGGCTAGCTGGAATACGACATTATGAGCCAGAACTTCTATAAGCGGCCTTTTCAGCTGAATAAACTAATAATGCCAAATTCTATAAGAAGGACCAGCAGACCTCTCACGATTTACCCCAGGGAATCTCTGGCAACCTTTTAAGTCCTTCAGGTATTCATCACCTCACCATGTCCCAGAGGCAATCCCTACGCAGGGTTTTACCGGCAGACGAAGTTTCCAACACCCCGGTTCTAAGCATGGGCTCATCGGATGAACGGCGACACATAGCTTCTATGGCTTGCAAGGAATGCAAGAAAAAAAGGACCAAGGTCAGAAGTATAAGACCAAAACCTGATAGATTGAAATAACGAATCTTCTATAGTGCTCGGGAACAACACCATGTACGAGCTGTGTAGCCAGGGCTTGCTACTGTATATACGAGCCGAATCGTGATCGAAGACGAAAATCTTATATGGCTGGGCTTTCAGACTCCCAAGCTGCTTTCCATAGATTGGTCAACCGGATTCGCTGTGGAACAACCGGCGATCTATTTCAGCTAGTGTGGATGATTCAACAATTTTCGACAGATCAAGAGGCAATCAGCTATCTCGTACAATTGCGGGATGGACAGTAGCCTCCGTCCTCAAGCCTTCCTTTCTTCGCGGGCCGCTTCCTGGAACTGCTGAACTTGGTTTGAACGCGTAACCAAAAAGATCCTTCGTCGCAACGGATAGACTTTGCGTCGTTATCACAGCACCGGGGAGTATCTTGGTACGGTGGAAATTCATTAATTGCCTAGATAATATGCTGCTAAAACGGTATTATATAAAACAAGTAAATGAAGAATCTCAACTAATTCATTTCTTATAAATATATATAGATAAAAGCGTATAGGATCCATATTTATGATTACCTAAAATAGTCTCTTCAGAGCACAAGTCACCTACATCAAAGTGCAGTGAATGAAAGCCCTAATTTCCTCTCTTACCTTGAATAGATTGGACAATGATATAGTATCCCTTGAGACAATTTTTATATCTATTGAAGTAGATACTTTTTGGGAGCTATTGCTTGCGTTGGTCTGTATGTTACTCTGCCGTATTGGTTATAGAGTATCGTGGAATTCTTCCCTATCCCTGCCTTGTTCCTCCTGGGTACCCTAGGCTGGTGATGAATTGTTTTGGGGGGGGGGTAAAAGAGAGATGAAACCCAGTTTAGAAGTAGTGGGGGAAATATAACATGGGGGATGCAGGCCGTGATTGCCTTCAGTCAGGACTGTCGTGACTTATGGAAGAGAGAATTTTGTAACTTAACGACAGTATAAAAGGAAACACATATCCTTTATAAATATCAGACGGTGTCTACAATTTATTGTGACCTCTTACTCGCAAAGAATTATCGTTGGTGTACAGATATGGTCAGTAGAAAGTCTATCCGCTGGTTCCGTTTCTCTATTCTAACTTAAAAAGGCTTCTTTACCACGCAGTTTATTCCGAGTTCCGGCAGCATGGGCCTTGAAATCTGTCCTGGCTTCAAAAACTAGCCCACACTACCGGGGGGGAACGCTTCCACGTGAAAGGCTCAGTCAGGACGCTATATACGTTCTAGATGCTTGCGAGGCTCTGCGAATGGCATATGACCAAGATGGCATACTTATTGATGACGCAATCTTGTTGGCCACGGCAAAGACACTTGTGGAAATTCTGAGTGTTGTCACGCTCCGGAAATTGTCCCATATAGTTTGGCATTTCGATGCAAGTTTGCACGACGATGCATCTCATTACCAGCCATCCTGGGCCCTCGATCGTTTTCTGGAACAGCCCATCGATGATGCACTTTGGAGAACCCTCCATGCACGATGCGACAATTCTCGTGGCTCACTGAATGATTTCAAAGCCTCTCATGACTTTTTGTTGTCCAATACTTGGCTCAGTTTCTAGCGATGCTTCTTGTGGGATCAATGAGGAACTTATCTACTTCCCATCGCAGATGACTTGCTGTGCCCTTGAGGTTCCAAATTACGCTTGCTTTCGCATTTTGCACCTTTGATTTACCTTGTTGATCTGAATTGGGCAGGTAGTTGAAAAAACCAGGCGATCCATAGCCATTACCTCTAGAACTGATTGCCAAGCTGGGAAACAGAAGTACACGGATGATGTATTGATCTGTATGTAGAGCTGCTTGAGCTTCTCTTTCGTCTTGCAAACTGCGGATCCTCCTCGGCATATAGTTGTTTCCGAAGACTATCTGAAATGTTACATCTTGTACTGTATTCTTGCTAAAATCAAGCTGTTATGTTTTTCCTTCCTCTCGATCTGGCAGTGGACACTAGTTCTAGGAGGCGTTACCGATGACCGTTGCCTTTAAAAGTGAACAGTTCGCCGATATTGATTTGTCATGTATAAACTCCTGTGAGTTCATCACTTGCCCATGAGTCCCCTCCAGGTGGAAGTGACGACAGACGTGATCCGAGTTCCCAAGAAGCAGCATACTCTTTTTCAAATGATAATGGGAATTTGGTTGACAGGGGTGACCTTTGTCAACCAAGTACGATCCATGGCTCTACCCCCTTAACTACACCAGATGATGCAAATTCTATCTCGGAAGCTAGGACTGTTGCCTCTCCAGTTGGGTCGAGTAACTACGAAGCATACCATTCCGAATGTTCGAGTAGTCCTATGTCAGATTTTCCGCAATACTTAAGATCTATCGAGGCAGCCATATGGCCCCACAGTCAGCACTCGGAAAGCCCGCAGGTCGAAGCCAAATATGACAATATACACTCGCAATTAGAACTGGACCCTTTAACACCAGGCTTCGAACGGTCACTAGCCAAAACGATGAACGTTTTTCACTCCCTAGATAGCTCTATTCGACCACCAGATGCGGCGAAGACCTTCTTGTCAGCACTAGACCTAATCGTTGTTTTCTTGTGGAACGAGGCAACGTATATAAAGCTTTCTGGACAGAGATGGATTTTCGAAGAAGTCATGAACCTACTTGCAGACCGTGACTACTGCTTCATTTGGATAGATGGACAAAGGGTCGTCGTCAACGACGTAAATGATATTTGGGCAATAGGCCAAGAAGCAAGACTTGTATTTGCCGGTCCAAAGATAGGTTACATGGATGAAGAGTCTAAAGAATCTTTCCTGAATTGGGTCGATGATATGGCAATTAGAGAAATTTAAGTCATTCTTATCTTCAATCTATAGAAGACACTTCGGAGCATTCATTTAACATGGTTGGATGAATTGATTTGCAACTTTGCTAAGTATCTGTATTCGTACACTTTCTTGAGAGTGGCCGCGTCATCATGTTTGCAAACCTTGATTCTCGACGTATTATTTTAAGGTAACAATATTTCTCTCGGCTCATAATGTCATGATTGGTTGCAGAGCATTTGTCAACTTGGCTAAGTCTACGGCCCTTCTGGAGATCGGGAAGAACAGAATCTCGGCGGATCTGACAAGACAGATTGCGTAAATTTTCAAGGAATAAGTACAAACTTGATATAGGCATTCTAGAGCACGACGCTCAACAAACGAAAAACATCCTTCCTTGTTGACCGCCAACATCTGGGATAACTGCACCAGAAAACTTTAAACTAGCCGCCAACCTGGATGACACTTGGCTGTACACCAGACGTGGAACCGTTTGCTCCGGATCCACTACTACCATCATCTTTTGGTTTATGAGACTTCTGGCGACATTTGGGACAGATATCACGACGGTTTGTACTCGAGGTTTTTGTTGTGTCCCGGATCGGATCGCAAAAAGTTGGCGGTGTGCGGCCAAGAGCCTCTGTGCACATGTGGCGAGTAGAAGTCGGGGGAAGATTTACTCGATGCCTGCATCTTGAAAAGTATACCGGTGCGGGGTGTTCCCACCAGCACATCTTGAGGACTTTAAAATAGACAAAGGGTGATTCCAAATCCTAAAAGCAGGATAAGTAGGAAAATTCGGCGGCTAACCAGACACACGTACGATAAGAGATGTTTTTATTTTGCAATAAACGATAAAGAATTGTATCTGGGAATTGGTCGATATTTATGCTCGGGAGGGGTAGTTAGGCCACTTTCAGATTTTCAGAAATTACTGATTACTTATTGGGAAATTTGACAGAAATATGAAATATGCAGGAGGTTCGACCACACCCCGGGAATGTCAGAGAATTTTATTGGAGGATCGCAGCAGTGGAGCAGATACTAGCTGCATCTAAGGGAAGTGCACATTACTCATTTTATCGTTGATCAAAGCACTTAAAAGATAAATGCAATCATGCAATTTTTCCCATCAAGATAGAATGCATTTTTGACGGAAGGATGGTGCCCATTAGGAGTGAGTTGTAGGTCTACTTTACTCCCTTGATGCAAGCGTGCGCGAGAGCAACAGCTGACAGCCCAAAGGGCTGCGTAGAAGAGTGGTGGTGAACGTGTAGCTCAGAGAAAGAAAAAAATTGTTTGTAAACGGGAGATGAATCACGTTTACTTGGGGGTTCCGTTTATTTTGCCTCATTTGCATAGTTATATTCTTGGGAGACCAATAAGGGGCTTCGCACTACGACCCATGAAAGTCGTTCGGTGGGCTGGCGACCACCAAGTTATATATTAGAGCGAACTACATCGGGCAAGGCAAATTAATTATCATCAAGTCCTATTAGTTCTAATGGGGAATATTCACGCCCACAGAAAAATAAACCGGGGAACCACAACAATTATCTGAAATCATGATCCTAGACCTTGCAATAAAAAATGGGCATCTTCATTCAAAGCATCCATACTCGCATATTCTCCCCGCCAGCACTTCTCAATGATACGTCCACAAAACAACTTGCCCGTCTCTGGAAGGGCTTGCGGTTTCGGCCAGTGCAAATTCTCCGGGTCAAAAAAGTAATATTTGTGAGCCCGCCAGACAGCGATTGAGTAGATGATCCAACCAAGGTGGAGGATTTCGATCCTTGCAGTCAAATCGTTTTCACATATGGTGTTGACATCAGCCGTGATTGGTAGCAAAATGGACTGACCAAAGTCTGCAAGTTTGAGTTGATCCTCGACGACCAAAATATTGCGAAGAGCGACTTCGTCCAAGAACACTCTACGAGAGTGCACGTAGGATAAAGTCTTTGTGAGAGATAGTATCCAATCAACCTTAAAAGAACATCGAGGTTCCGGGCTGGCCTTGATGTACCTCTCAAGATCGCCTTGCTTCGCAAATACTAGCTCGATTCCATATTCGGAAAAACAGGTGCAAGAGATGACTCCCTTGTGGTAACCCAGACGTTTATATATCTGTATTTCGTGGACCAAAGTTGACCGATTGATGTCATTCATATATTGCGTATTGAAGCAGTCGGATTCGGTGAGATTTTCGAGAGGATAGATCTTGGCTTTCTTCACGACCCTTTCCTCATCAACCTTGAAAACGACACCAGTTAACCCGACGCCAACAACGGCAAGACCAGCGTAAGGATCATGGGGAAATTGTCGGTATAGGGTCGTTATTCCAGAGAAATCGGTCGGAGGGGATCGATTATGTCGTGACCAGGGTTTCGCAGAAACCTGTTAGAAATTAGCAAGAGGTGTTCTCCTGAATTTGGGGTTGCCCACTTACAACTGATGGTAAGAGCCGGTGCAATCCCGAGTAAAGAAAGTGCTGTAGAACAGACAGTAGAGAACAGAAGCAAGTCTTTATTTGTAAAAGCATGTCTGATGAAGATGAAGAAGCAGTTGGCAGGGATAATTAATTCGACCTGAACTGCCCTTCTGGTTCCCCTTAAAAGTCATCGCGCTGCAGTGAGAGAATTTACTAAGCCAAGAACTGTCTGGATCAATATATTTCCCGATGCCGATTCTTGCCTGCAGAATCAGGCAAAAGGAATCCGTCATGTACTCCCTCTTGCTAGTTTTTGCCACTGCAGAATAGATTTTTATCATTGAATTTTAAGATACTACAATTTCAGGTCAGCACTCTTCAGGTTCGTTTTCATCAAACAGCAAAAAAAGTTGGGCACAGTTTTGATGCCCAAGTGATCAATTGATTAGTCAGATCCACTATCACATGATATTTCCGATGCCCCTCTTCCCGTCAATAGTTTCTTCACTCTTCAAGCTTCTATGAGTTACTTTTCGTGCTACAGAGTATGTCTCGTACGCCCTGGGATTTGCCACGTAACTAACATCGTCAAGCTACTAATATATGCACCTCCCATGCTTTGTTCGACAAGCTCTCTCCCCTTCAACGAGACCGTTTCCTACCTTTCCTGATCAACATTACTTCTATGAACACCTGGGTTGGGAACCTACCCGCCTTCGTGAATAACTCGCCGTTGCAAAGACCGATTGTATCCCTCGCCGACTCGCGTGGAGGGCCCTTTATCATATGGCTACTTTACATACCCTAAGCGTACAACACTGTGCTGAAGACAATGAACAGCTCGTGAGGTTATATAAGAATGAGGTACGTGATGAGACTAGCGATAAAAGAACGAAGGCTGAACTTCTTCCAGACCAAATACTTTGATGCAGAGATGGAAGGTACTGGCCCAGAGAAAGACTGGATAACACCGGATCCGTTCTTGGTATGGGGACCCTTCGACCACACAGCCGCCATTATCATCAGTGGAAACAGTGGTGTTGTCAGCATTTTGAAGGGCAATGACTGCATAAGGAGCTATCCAGGTGGAAATTCGATGGATGATACCATAATGGTGTTTCTTGAGATTGGATTCTATTGTTGGAGCATGAAGGGCTCTCGTGTAAAATTTATCAAACGACCAGAGAGGCAAGTTGGATAACCTTGATTAAATCACACTATGCCATATACTTTCGCATGATCTGGCTGGCGATCTCCAATGGTATAACCATGTACGGTTGTTGAAGGAAAGGGTCAGGGAGAACGATCTGCAGTTGGTCGCCATATCCTTCCTTAACAGTCTCTTGTAGAACTTCTATTGCTGCAAGTTTGACGGGTATAGTGATAGGGACTCCCGGCTTAATTTGATCTAGTCATTCTCGTTAGCAACAACATTAGATAGAGAACGGAAAACATACTTCCATGAGCCGGATGCGCCTGGGCACTCAAGACACTATTTTCATTTATCTCTTGCGATGCAGTGCCTGTTTGCGGATCCAAGCCTTCCAATGAATGAGTCAATTGGTTCTGCGGTTCGTTATTGCCTGAGTTCATTAGCGGCACTCAAAGAACTGCCTAGGTAGTGAGACTGAACCTCCAGCGTTGTCAGTTTGGGAAAGATGTACTCCGTTAAGTGATAAGTTATCCGTACTTGGGATGTTGTATTGAGCAGCCAGAGATGACAGATGTTCAGAGTCAAGTCGAATGCTTGTAGTGGCAATATATCGCACCAGTGTGATCCTGTCTCTCTCATTTAATGTGACGGCTTTCGTCTTCCCGATGGTTGCAGAGCACAATACGACCATATTTCTACCGAGTGGCCCCGATGCCGTCCGTACGTCGCAAAGGAAGTTTTGATAGACTTGAAATGGTCGTTCGGTCTGTTCAGAGGTCATGATGCGAACCGCATTTGAAACGAGCGTGGAGGCCCTTTTCCCGCCAAAACGGCCCAGGACCCTCACGTCCTCTGCGACTTTGTGGATTTTTTCGCATATGTCCTTGAGACCAATGGGCATCTCAGAGTGCTGCTTTGTGCGATCATCTTGGTCTCCGCCAGCCATGGTAGACAACGATGGATATTTCTGAGAACTTGTTGAGAAACTGGTCAACAATACTGTGTTGGGTAGTAATTAGGCAACCAAATAACCCCTCAACCTGTGTCGATTAGTTAGTTAACTAGCCATCACATGTCTCTGAGTCAGCACTTGTACGCTAGTTATCTACTCAGTAAATACTCAGTAAATACTCAGAAACGACCAATTCACCCATCTAGTACTCAGAGCTTACTCGAAAACTAATGATATCTTACTGAGATGTTTACGGTTACCAGGTTCCAGTAGTAGACATTACTCGATGATCGCAATAGTACATCATTCCTAAATCGCCTAAGTGACTGAAGAAAGGTCTGGCCGTGCTGGAGACTATACCGAACTGCAGGGGATCGATTTCCCCATGCTCAGTCGAACGATCCCCCTGCAACAAAACATCCAAATTCATGCACAGTGCTCTCAAATCAGCATGGGATCTTCAAATACAGGCAGGTCTAGCCCTACCGGACGAGAGGTGAACTGTTGTGGATATTGCGCCCCAGCTTAGGTAGATGAGATATTTTACGCAGAACAAAGAGTGGCATTACCGGCATAGACGACCAGGGTTACGAACATATAAAAAGAAGCAATTCCTCGAGCTCTCATCGTCCTATTCTAGTCGCCGGGACATTTCATATCAGTTGCCCTGCACAGATATATCAACCATTCAGATTGCACAACATGGCCTCAAAGACTTCCTCTCCCTGCCACGAAGGCTTGACGCCGCCCGATAGTCCAAGGGAGTCGCCTATGCCTCTAGCTACCTTGAACGATCTGAAGCATCTCTTTGGTGTGTTCCTTGAAAAGGCGCTACTCGAACCTACCAGCCAAGTTCCCCCAAACACGCCCGTCTCCCAGCACCATTCCCAACCGGGTCCCGACATGGCTCAACTGAAGCAGTTGCTGGTGAAACTCGTCCACGATAGATATCCTTCAGTTGAAACCATTGAGGCAACTCGGCCTGCTCAGTCTTGTTTTGTGAGCAATGAACAACAAGGGAACTCTGAGGCGGCGGAGGCAATTGATCTTGAAAGTCCGATCAGAACTACTCCGGATGATTTCAAATCCTTTGAGAAGTGGGCATCTCAAAGATCGGCACCTCAATTCAAGAAAATCGTGGAAACGTACGAGCCGCCAGCCACATTTCCTTTCGGAGAAATATGCTGACACTGGTCTAGCTGGGACAAAGACGCATACAAATACAAGGTTGCCGAATCAGTGGAGAGCAGCAATGATCAGGACGATCTTTGTAAGTATGTATTCGTTGTCCGTGAGCGTGTTGGTACGTGATGTCTTTGTATACCGGGCCGAAAGTCTACTAATTATAATCAGACCGGAAATCCGAGGAGGTGACGCCGTATATTGATATCAAATCGGAATGGTTGCGTGATATCCTGCGTGGGGTGATGCAAAATATCAAGGCTATTAGTCTGATGGAGAACGAACCATCGGTAAATCAAAACAAAAATACCTCTAGAGCGAGAGGCTGACCCGAATCAAGATCGAGCAGAATATACTGTTCCATTTTCTCGCGGAGCTCGAGGAATATGCGGAAGGCTTGAAAAACGACCCGAAGTTTGACATCAAGCATATAGAGCATCTCGGCCTACTCATTGAGCACCTCAAGTATACATATGCTTCCACCTCGCACCGCCTTCATTCAATGCTGCAGCATAGCCATATTACCTATGACCTCCTCTGGGCGCTCTTCAAGCCTGGCTCCCATGTTTTTGCCACGTGCTTCGGCACAGGAGAGCAACGATGTGTCGTATTCGATGCAGGCCAAGAGATGACTCAAGATAACATCACGTTCTTCAATCTCGAGTGCCGCTTTCTTGATTATGACGGAGTCAGATTTGGTGAAGCTGGTATCTTTTTGCGAATTCTTAAATTCCGTGGATCCAAGCCAATCAAGGAACTGGAGGCCTTCCCTCTCTACCATCATCCGAATCACGAACAAATCCGCAAAGACCTTATAAAAAGCGGTCAGAAGTTCCGTGACTTAGCTGGTTCACATATCCAGTATTGCAACGGGAGCGCATTCTTTATGAAAAATGGAAAGCCTATTAAACTAAAAATCAACAGTCGAGTGGGAGTTGACGCAGCCTTTTTCCGAAAAATGCAGCCGAATTACTCCCGACCGCGGTTGCACGATATCTGGGCAGAACGAAAAGATGGTATTGCTATTATTGACTTTGATACATTTGTTGGGAATGATCGTGAACAAGAAAAAGAGAAAATGCAGGAAGGCAGTGTCGATGCCCATCAAATGGGCGAGAGCGACTTGTTGATCTGCTGCCCGACTGTCTGCTGCTTTAGTTTTAAGGAGAAGATGTTCTGTAAGTGTCATATGGTACGAGGGTTGTCGTTAAGTCTAACAGAGATAGTGGAATGTGCGGCGGGTGCTCTTGCGGACGTGCAGTGGTCTCCGGGGTCCTTTGAGTGTCTCAAGATCCCGTCAAAGACCAAGACGCTGCTCTCCTCACTGGCTAAAACTCGGTTGGACCTAGTGCCAACTCTGCCTTTTGACGATATCATTGATGGCAAGGGCCGCGGCTTAAACATCCTTTTACAGTACGTTGGCAGAAACCATCCAAGTATTGCTTCCTTTCTGACTTCTTCAACTTCTCCAAGTGGTCCGCCGGGTGTTGGGAAGACGTTTACAGTCGAGGCAACCGCAGAGCGGTTCAACCTTCCTCTTTATTCCGTAAGTATCGTTCTTTGCATCTACCCGGGTTTCGTTAACCTGCCTAGATATCGGCTGGTGAGCTCGTGGTAGACCATGGTGATTCAAATGCCCTTGAACAACAACTTGAAAATATCTTTACAATTGCCAAGCACTTCAATGCAGTGCTTCTTTTGGATGAGGCAGACGCGTTTATGGAACAGCGTACGTCCTACCACGACAACCACAACCGTCTCGTGACCGTTTTTCTCCGAAAGTTGGAATACTACCAAGGCATTCTTTTTCTCACAACGAATCGGATGATCCAGTTCGATGAAGCCATCATAAGTCGGATCCATTTGACCATCAAATACCAGGGTCTGACAAGGGAGTTTCGCAGAGAAATCTGGAAAAACTTATTGTCCAAAGCACAGACTATTCAAGGACCTGCCATAGTTGGCCACGATGAGTTGCAGTTGCTAGACAACTTCTCACTAAATGGGCGAGAGGTTAGTTCACCACAACGCTAGCCAATGTTCACCAGCTAACCGTCATCAGATCAAGAACCTTACTTCTATTGCACATGCACTTGCCACGGTCGAGGAACAGCCAGTGAGCTATAAATATCTGGAAATGGCTGCGGAATCGAATGAGAAACTTTCGGAAAAATTCGGTCAAGAGAGTCGTGTTGAGAGTATGTATGTCTAGGACCGACGGGACTAGTCTTCGGGGTCTCTTATAGCAGTAAAGTTCAGTGCACGACAGGTTCAAGGGTTTCTAGATTACATAGTGAATATAAATCTGTGGCTTTTCGGCTTTGGCGTGATCGAAAGATCGTAATGCCCATCTTCTTCTCCATCGCGCGGTGGCCTGATACCCCTTTTAGGATATGCATAGACTTATCTTGCTTGAAACAAGAGTATAATACAACCAAGATGTATAGCACCCTGAGAGAAACCTAACAGAAATGGTATTAGAATGAGAAACTGGGATTGTATCTAGGTTGGAGCTATATAGGACATCCTTACGGGGTAACATGGGAGGACATTGACAGTAGGTTATTTTCAGCTAACGCATGTCAAGAGAAAGGGTCACTTGGGAGGCCGAGAACAGAAAACTTCTTTCGAGAGTGTTGTGATATGAGGCTGGTGCAGGCCAGGAATCAAGCCGCACCATCGGAATTAATTCCCGCATTGAGTATACGAGGAACCAAGTTGATTGAAAATCAACTTGATCTTCTCATTGTATATTTAGCCTCATGTTTCCCTCTAGATTAAAATTAACACAATTCCTCTGAATTACAACAGAGAGGATTCCGCTCTCAGTCACAGCATGGCCAACTGAAGAGCATAGGCGGCACAGAAGACCACACGTCATATGAGCTGGCTCTTAGTACTACTTCTCTCCTAGTCCAAACATTTTAGGCCTAGATCAGTCTCGAGATAGTTTAGAGGCGGCGAGGGAATGCCAAGCTCGGCCAGACAGCGACGCTGTCCCAGTGAGTGTTGATGGTATTGGCTTGTCAGCTTGCTGAAATAGTGGGTAACGGAGTGGTCTTCTATTCGTTGGTCCTTGCCATGCTGCCTGAGCGAGCTGCCGATCCCTGTTCCCCAATCGCCTTTTTGGATAAACATTTCTCCTTGATTGAGTCTTACAATTGTGCCATGTACGTCTCCTCGCACTGTCGTGCCTACCCTACTTTTGAACTTGTTCTGTCCTTGCGAAAACACTTGCGGAAACACTTGTTGTTTCTTGGTAACCATCATCCAACCTGTCGTTTCATTTGGTTAATTTTCGCACTGCATGAACCGTCTCGTTATCAAATATCACCCCCCTACTAGCCGCTGTCGTTCCAAGCCACATTACCGCGTCACAGAAACAGCAAGCCCCGAATGCGCCACGCAGTATTTCACCCAAAATTTCACATACCTGTCGAAGATGGCTGAAGATACCCGATAATGCTTCCAGGGCTTTTCGGGAGGTTATGGTTGTCCCACCTTCTGGGGAAAATCGGATTCATTATAAAATCTGTTTTGGACTTGCTTCTATAAATAGGAAATAGAGTTCGTGCCTTGACGCTGTGGCTTAATTGATGCGCGATTTCGAGACCCTCGCCCCTGCATTTCTGTAGTTTCGCCTCAAGGATGCCTATGGACTTGATTGGCTTGTCTTCGGGACTTGGGCGCCAGAACACCTGCGCTATGGTCTGGAGAGGATCGCGGCGCTTATAATATTTCCCTCGATAAAGCCATGTAATAGAACCTCTCTTTACGCTTCCTGGAAGCATTAGGATAGTGTTGGCATCGGTCCTGTAGATAATCCGATCGAGCCTGACGGCGTGTGTTCGATTCTTCCGAACGCCTCTGGGGCAAATTTCCTTCGGGATTAAATGTACCTGAGGGCTGGGGGCAAAATAACTGGGCCAAAATAAACTGGCCTAGCCGCCAACAATTCCTGTCACATTTTCGCGAATCCACCCTAATCGTCCCTAATCGTCCCCCTGTTGAATATGTTGAATGTCCCGGTTACTGAGATAACCATGGGGGTTGGGATCACGCGCATACATATATATCTGTCTACCAGCCTCCTTGTATCTTACACACAACATACAATCAACTCCCATCAATAACATGAACACCGAAGCGTCACATATCAATCAACAGAATATCCAGAACCGGGAAAGTAGGTGGGAAAATCATCCTTTTCGTTGCAAAAATGCGCTTTTGCGTTTTTTTACATCGGCGAAACGCCCACGTTGTTAGCTGGCGCATAGCCGACGCTTGGCATTGCATTTTGTGGCTCGCCTTATCTCCGTTGAAACCGAACAGTTGGAATTTTCCAGCCAGGTAAATATTATGAGATAAAGAATATTAACAACGCTTAATTTCTGCCCAACACAAAATTAACCTAGTACAAAAATTCACCTTCTTAAATTGTCCAGTAGGACTAGGCAGGCTAGAGATTTTAGTCTTTCCATAGTCCCGATCAATAATCTAAATCACAAGAACACTCCCTCAGGCAGATAGATAGAAATGAAATTTAGCTACTCAAGGCATCTCAACCACAGGAATAATATCCCACCAGGTAATGACAGCCCGAGACATTGATTATTCCAAGGAGAAAATCCCTCAGGGGATTTTCACCTCGGGGAGGCGGTTCCCCAAGCAAAACTCACCTTATGAGTCCACTCAGCACAAGCGATAATAGCCCTAGGAGACTACCCCACACAAGGGAATTGTCGGCATATGGGATTCTGTCCTCAAGGAACTTTTGCCCGCAGGGTAAGCATTCCCAGTAGTGGTCACCTTTTCAACAACCCCATGTTCATTGACAGCAAAGCTCCATCCAGTGATGACAGGTTCACTCGCCTCAATCTCTTGATCGGAGATGAGGCGAAGAGGGACACTGATGGTGCCGCGTCCACTAGGATGCGTGAACTCAATGAAATCTTCTCTATCTGCAGGGTTCGCGATGATTGAGATCCGTTTCCCTAAACTGTGGGCTTTGAGAAACTTGGCAAGCTCAGAAGCGAAAGTTGCGTCGATCTGAGTTGCATTGCCGCTGGCATCGTACTCGAATGCCTGGAACATTACAGTTCCGTCTTGGAGTGGGCCGTGGCGATGGAGAAGCCCCGCTTATAGCTTCATATGCATGCCGTGCCTGACAAAATGTCCGCGATCGCTATCAAGGTCTCCTTTTCCACCTCCTTATCCTGTTCTTCGAAGGCCTTGATTGCATTGAAAGAGAGGGCATCCAAAACGGCACTCTCTACTGCAACCACCATTATATCGGCAGATCTCACTGTTTTATCATTGGTGTTGGCGATTGCTGCAGGTGACTCAAGCCCCTATGCGTCTTTATATACGTCGATGAGGATAGGACAGAAATGGTGCTTGGGTGATATTGAGCATAACATGAGATACCTTCTCGTGACGTGGAGATATGAAGCCCAAAACAGGCGAGGATGATCAGTATGCTTTCGATGAAACTTGCGCTGGGCAACTAGCTTGGGTTGGGAGAGAATGGAACAATGCGAATTGGAAGGAGTGTCTGTACTTATCTGAGAAACGGCTGGTTGATTTCCGTCATCAATATGGCTCGACATGGGGCGGGCCAAATACCGAGTAAGCGGGGAACCCTGTCATCCTGGCATGCTCAGGGCGTGGCGTGCTCAGGACAGAAGAGAACAGGGGCAAGTACCAAATTACAGCGGCCAATAGTCTATCTCAGCAAAGATCCACTCAGCTGAAAATATTTCTTGACTTGAGAGCTTCCAACGTTGGTTTCCTGCCGACGTGGCCTGTAGCACGCGGTTTCGCAATGACAAATATGTAAGTGAGCATGAACGCATCATCGGACAGGGAACTGGCGGCTACATACTGACTGCAATTGGCCATGAAAAGCACCAGCCAGCCAATGGACCCCTTCGATCGACGCTTACATGCTGGGACAAAGACTCGTGTTTTGACCAAAGCTCCGAGCGCTTGCAGGCTCTATAATTAGTCACCAATATGCTGAGCTGGTTTCATTTGCACCCCTTACACCTTCGGTGCCGTGACTTGCCTTCGCAAACGCAACTTGCAGGTTAGAAATGCCCAATGATCCCATTTGGGGTAGTGTAGCTATTTTTTTCTGAACAGCTGCGCTAGTCCATGCCAGATTGGCGGAAGTAGATGCATCTCCTCCAAGCCTGTGGCGAGACACAAGTAATCGCGAGAATCGTCATGCGGTGAACTCAATCTTAGCGAGGGGGAACTCCCAAGATGATAGATCAGAAAAGAGGAGGGGAAATGCCACGGTGCTGATCTCGCGTGTATGTATATCTGCTCCCGAGATCGCGTCCCGAGATCGCATGATCGCTGTCCTGAGGTCAGACTTAATCCACGATCGATCATGTTTTCTAGGTTACCACAAATCATCTAAGCTGGGAAGATCCACTCTTTATTTTCTTGTGTTTCCTTGTTTTTGGGATGTTTATGGGATGTGCCACTTCACAGGATTTGACAGACATCATAAAATCTGGTTGTGGCTAGTGTGGACACTCTCCACTCACGGATAGGGATTCCACTATTTTACGATCCTAACGGAGAAGAAAGAAAGAAAGAAAAGTGCCATCTCCACAGCGGGACACTCTAGCACCAGCCTATAGTTGTAGTGTTTGTTACGCAGTGCCTCTGCGTCACTATGAGTTTGTGCCAGGTGGGGTGATTACCTTAGTTGTTAGAAGGTACAACAACTATATATGCTGAGGTCGCTGGTTTCGATTTCGTCGGCACAGATTTCGATCCCAAGAGTATCTCGCAACCGTACCGATGCTATGCTAAGCCTTACACGGGCTCGGGTCTTGTTGAGTATCTTGCAAGACGTGCCAGAGTGCGCGCCGAGTAGGTCAGTACCGTGGGAGCTCCCCTACTCGTAGGATGGTTGTCACGAAGGTGAACTGTGAATAACAACAAGGTGGTATCCAAGTAACAATATGCGAATTGATCACGAAGAACTAAATACATGTGTAAAGGAGTGTCCTTATATATCCAGTCCTCCATGGTTGGTATATTTCCGGGACTATTTGTGGTCTACCTGCCGTAGTCCAAAAGTAGTCCATCTTGTAGTCCACAAATAGACCGTAGCTTGGCATCGCCCCATGGTCTATCGTAGTCACGTGAGCGGTGGCGGTGTGTCAGAGGAAATCCTATACATAGAATAGCCTAGGTAGTGGGATTCCTTCATTTGAGCGATTCTGGCGGTCACGTGCTTCGATCTTTCGCCCAGTGTCAGTGATCAGAGATCCATTGGCTCTCGGCGGCCCATTTGTGAGTTGGTGTGCAGGGGTCGTAATAGTGTTGCGGTCGCCGAGATCAAAATCCTCGGTCTGCGATCTGCATCTCCACCTGGTGAGGCGGTGTCATGGCCCACTGTGACGACTTTGTGAAGGAATAAGAATAATGCTGGTGATCATGGTCATAACCTCCTGAATATGTATATCTGCCCCCTATACGTACCAGATATTCTTTTCCGAAAGCTTTCCAATTTAGGCGGTGCTTTTATAAGAGCACAAGGCATCTCACTTCGTATACCTCATCGCGAAAATAAACAATGAGGGAGGGAGGGAGAGCTGTCTTTGAACTGGGTTAGAGAACTGAAGCAGTCTTCTGCTATACACAGTGAATCTGAGATATAGACGGAAGCAGTGGGATACTGCCTAACTTTAGGCATATACTAGGGCGCAGAACAAGTATAGACCATTCGATGATAACTTTATCTTAGCCCTTGTCTGGCTACTACGTAGATTAACATTATATCCATATATACAGAAATATTAGATCAAGATACTAGGGTATGTTATTAATAGTTGTGAAGAGCCTTTCATAACAAATCTCGTATCCCATCAAGGGAATCTATATACACAAATTAGGCACTCCACAAATTCCGGTAATTAAACAAGAGTCGACCTTAGGAGGCAATCAAGACCGTGGCCGGTTTCCGAATTTTCTCACCCTTGATGATTTGAAACGCGGGTATAACATCATAGCAGGGAGCAGGCCCGTAATAGTCTGGGTCAAATCGAACCAAAATCTTGCCCTCGGTGAACGCGATATTGTCGACATGGTTATCCAAAAGACTGATCTGGCGATCCATGCCTGCGCGTTTATATGTCCTGGTTGTAATTCCATGAGACAGGCCTGGAAGTAGGTGGTAGATTTCATCCTTGATTTTATCGATCTGGTCTGGAAATTGCAAACCATGGCCCTCGTCCGCAGGGGCGGTGTATATCGCCACGCGAGTATCTGCATCACTCCTTGTAAAGTAGCGGTTTCGGATTCCGGGGGTACGTTCCTCTCCCTCCATGTTGACCCCGTGGGCAAGGACATCAAGGACCTCTCTGTTGAACCGACGCTCGTTGAAAGCATAAATCGGCTTTCCTCTTCGATCCACCTGGCCGGTTTTTTCTTCGAACGAGGGTCTTTCCCAGAAGTGCCCCATATAGAGAGCATATCGAGATGTGATGATGACAACGGTGCAGCCGGACAGATTCACGACGCCAAAATTGTGTTTCGAGCGGGGGACTGGCCACAGCTTTGCTGTCGAGGGCGAACTGTCTTCAAGGGAAAGAGGGAGTAGTGTGGCGTCTCGGAGTTTATCGCGAAACCAGTGAAAGGAATCCCCTGGAGCAGGTTCACTGAAGCCCCTCTTCTCGAGTGTTGTTGGAGGCTCGCTGACTGAATCGTTTGAGGGGGTGGGCGTCTCCATTATCTCCATTATCGGCTGGATCGGGTTCTGGCGTGTCTGATTTGGCTAATGAGTTCTATTGTCAGCTCTCGTTGGGATAATGCTTTCTGTGCCGATATACGTACCGTCAATAGTCACCGAGCCCTTCTTGCTAATCGCATGCGCTTGCACAAGGCTGTTAAGAAGCGCAATAGCAAGGAGAGAGAACAGAAATTCCCTGAAACTCAAGCTGAGCCTCATTGTGTTTTCCCCTTGCTCGCTTTCAATGGAAGAATTTCCTCATGGTCAACGAAAAAAAGGCGCAGACAGGAGGCTGTGTTAAGAGAGGGAGAGAATCAGGCGTATGTAGGGGTCCATGACAGTATCATTATTATTAGATTTTGGATGGAGTGGGGGCCGGGGGTACACCGGGGGCCATGGGGGCTAAGGGTGAAAGGTCTGCTTACTTCAAAGCTGATCATAAGGACTTCTATTCCATGACACTATCTCTCCTATTAAAATATTTGTCGCTCCATAGATAGTCAAGTTTTCAGTTTTCTAATGTTTTGTTGCTAGTACTATAGCGAGTCTTTATACGCGAACTTATTATAAGAAACGCTAAATTCCCGTGCGACAGTAGTGATATGTTATACAGATTTGTATGCCCCAATAATCCAATCTCTGATCGGAATGTACGGTTGTAGCATATTACATATAAGGGTATGTTGAATGAATTCAAACGGTTCTGCTCAACAGTATGTATACAGTGATATTAGACTTCGGTGACAATTTGGGAATTTTCTGCAAAACTGTACAGTGGAAGATTGGGAGTGAATCAATGTGTCTGCCTATTAGTTACAGCGCCTACGAAGATCTGCAACAACCGGCAGTGTCCCTGGATCCTCGAGCGACCTAGGAAGTCTAGCAGAGTTTATTTTCTCACCTTCTCACCCTCGACTCACCTTCTGCCACCACAATCAGGGATTCGCCTAAGCCCAATTGCTGTGGCAATACCGACAAAGTACTGTTTCAGGAGCGCATCAACAGTCGATCGCCATTGGCTACGCTATTACGGTGCCAAGTCCATTGCCCCACACTAGTCCAGAGACGCATTGCTCCTTTACCCATTTGTGCCTTTTGACTTGACCCGTTGAGAGTTATTTATTGTCACGTCTACGACTAGAGAATACTTTTCATTCTCTATCTTGTCCGCACTTCACCAACCAATATTTATTGTCGATAATTTAAGTCTCTCTTTCTTAGACATGGCGGTCACAACCTCTAACGGATCAAATCGATCCAATTTAAACAAGAAATCCATTCTCCAGAAAAGAGATCGACGCAAATCAAGTCTGATGAAAAAGTCATGCGAATACAGCAAGATGTGCGACGCAGATGTCTGTTTGGGCATACGAATCCGAGAAACGGGCCAAGTACATATCTTCTCTGCGGATGCTTCGGGGTTCTGGACTTTCCTGGGCTCGCATTTGGTTTGTCTCCTAACTGATTATTCGGATTAAAAAAATATTGATCTCTCTAGGGCTCTTATTATCCAACCCCAATCCAGAAAACAGAACGAGACCTCGAGACATTTCGAGGGGATTAAGAATAGCTCGCAGTTGAGCACTATGTCATTCATGGAAAATGGATAGAACTGAGAGATCTACAATATTCACCAGAACTATTGCCGAAACCTATATCAAGAAGCAGAGGAACGAGATCATATCAGTCATGTCAGTTTCTTGCTTTCGTGGCCAGTCCTGGTGATATTCTGAGGTCGGTAGGAGCAATTTAAGGCCTATTATCTCCATTATCTAAGCCTATTATTAAGTTACCCGGGGCTTCTTTTGGCCTTGATGCTGTAACTTCATCTATATTCTTGATGTTGCTTTGCCAACCTATACTACCTCGCTCGGCTACACTCAGGACCCGAGGACCGAGAACATCTATATCGTCAAAGACGAACTAATCAAGTTGTTCGATTTTGACAGAACCAATAAGTGCTGCCGACTATTAGCCAGCGGTTTGCAAGCCATCAACTGCTATGGATTTTCATACCCTCAAATAACGATGCCCTGTAGTCTTAAAGAGAGCTACTGTACCAAGGATTCCACGACAATTCATCGTCCGAATGCTTATTTCCTTGTGAAGGCCATGATTTTCCGGGGTACCTTAAAGATTCCACGATAGTAAGCATCCAATGACACAACTGATCGTCGAATCATTTAGATCGTGGGAGCGCTTGTTTCCTAAGAAAGGCAATATTTTTCTGAGGAATTAGGAAAACCATGGCATGGCGTGGGACAGAGTGTATCGTAGGCCTAATGTGAGCGTAGGAAGAAGAGTTGCGTAGGACAGCCTGTGTTAATAAAGAACTAGAAAACCGTGGCATGGCGTGGGATAGATTGTATCGCACGTCCTATATTGGCGCAAGAAGGATAGTAGTTAGCGCAGGACAGCCTGGATTAGTAAGTAATTAGAAAAAACCGTGGCATGGCGTGGGACAGAATGTATCGTAGGCCTAATGTGAGCGCAAGAACACAGTATGGACCAGACCTAATCTAGACTATCCTATGCAACTATCCTTCTTGCGCCAATATATGACGTACGATACAATCTATCCCACGCCATGCCACGGTTTTCCTAGTACCCTAAGCATTCCCACGACACACTTAATCTTGGGAACACTTGTTCCCTGGGAAAGGCCATAGTTTGCCGAGGACCCTAAGCATCCCATGACACACATACCTTATCGTCGGATAATCTAGACCATGGGAATATTTGTTTCCCAAGAAAGGTCACGGTTTTCCGTAGACCCAAGGTTCCCACGACACACTCGGTCGTCGGATCACCTAGATCGCCAGACCACCTAGGTCGTAAGAAATGCCACAATTCTGATAGGCCTAAGGGATCACTTTTACATGGGATCGTCAGGCTGCGAATTTCATAAGACGAGTTTTCATTTATTGCTTTCGCACCCGGAAACCGTGGCCTTTCTTGAGTACATCGATAGCTATTGTGAAATATAGTAGGTATCCCGAGACAGGCTACAATATTCGGCAGCCATAGCGTCGAAAAGGCAGTGGACAGAGACTTAATATTGCTGGGTGATTGGAATGTTGAGCATGAGTGATGGTCACCACTTCCCTACCGAAGCGACAGGGTGCTTGTTTCAAAATCTCGCTAGCTTTTGATTTAACCAACGAATGATTTAAAATAACTCATATCAAGGAAAAGCCGGCACACTGTTGTTTCTACTTGTCAAATGCGGTATTATACTGACAGATACCGTGGAATTTACGGCTAGAGAACAATTGATGAGAGTCTCCTCGGGTTATTGCCGTTGAGAAAGATCTGAACAGTAACAAAAAGTAGTGTCAAGATGGGGTGGGATATTTTGGCCCCAAGTATTCTGACCCCAATGACTTCTGTTCACGTGTGGGTCCCATCGCGAACCGTGCGTCGGCCAGCGGCTCCCACCGAGGCGTTAAACGCAATGTTTCAGTTGATGTGGCTACGTGAATGGTGTAAAGTTGCAAAAATTTCTACTCGGCCAGGTAGGAGGATAAGAAGAAAGAAAAGGGACTTCAACAGATAGTCTTACAGAAGTGAACTTTCCAACATAGCAGCCGATAAAATGACAGATTCGAGCACTGATCTTGTATGCCGTTCCCTCTAATAAGAAATCCAGCGAGTCATCACACTATACCGGGATCATGAAAATAATTTCCGGAATTGATCGCATAGGACACATGGGAGCCCTATGGACAGGCACTCGGCTAGAACACTTGCATGCTAACCAAAGGTGCTGGTTTTGTAGCCGCCTTTGGTGATAAAAACAATCAGTAAGTCTTATTGCGCAAGTAGTGTCTTATTGGGGAACTAGTGTTCTAGCTCGATACGCAGCGTTTGATCGCCCAAGCTGCGATCGACAATCCGTTTCAGGTGTGAATCAAGTGGTAGCAAATCTGCGACACTTTTTGGAACAAGTCGACTGGTCTCCCTGGTCCTGCCGGCCTCTCTGGTCCTGCTGGCCTCCCTGGTCCTGCCGGCCTCCCTGGTCCTGCCGGACTCTCTGGTCCTGCTGGCCTCTCTGGTCCTGCCGGCTTCCGAGGTCCTGCTGGCCTCCCTGGTCCTGCTGGCCTCTCTGGTCCTGCCGGCTTCCGAGGTCCTGCTGGCCTCCCTGGTCCTGCTGGCCTCTCTGGTCCTGCTGGCCTCCCTGGTCCTGTTGGCCTCCCTGGTCCTGCTGGCCTCCCTGGTCCTGCCGGACTCTCTGGTCCTGCTGGCCTCTCTGGTCCTGCCGGCTTCCGAGGTCCTGCTGGCCTCCCTGGTCCTGCTGGCCTCCCTGGTCCTGTTGGCCTCCCTGGTCCTGCTGGCCTCCCTGGTCCTGCCGGACTCTCTGGTCCTGCTGGCCTCCCTGGTCCTGCCGGCCTCTCTGGTCCTGCTGGCCTCTCTGGTCCTGCCGGCTTCCGAGGTCCTGCTGGCCTCCCTGGTCCTGCTGGCCTCCCTGGTCCTGCTGGCCTCCCTGGTCCTGCCGGCTTCCGAGGTCCTGCTGGCCTCCCTGGTCCTGCTGGCCTCCCTGGTCCTGCTGGCCTCTCTGGTCCTGCCGGCTTCCGAGGTCCTGCTGGCCTCCCTGGTCCTGCTGGCCTCTCTGGTCCTGCTGGCCTCCCTGGTCCTGTTGGCCTCCCTGGTCCTGCTGGCCTCCCTGGTCCTGCCGGACTCTCTGGTCCTGCTGGCCTCTCTGGTCCTGCCGGCTTCCGAGGTCCTGCTGGCCTCCCTGGTCCTGCTGGCCTCCCTGGTCCTGCTGGCCTCCCTGGTCCTGCCGGCTTCCGAGGTCCTGCTGGCCTCCCTGGTCCTGCTGGCCTCCCTGGTCCTGCTGGCCTCCCTGGTCCTGCTGGCCTCCCTGGTCCTGCTGGCCTCCCTGGTCTTGTTGGCCTTTCCAGTCCCGCTGGCCACATGTGACTTTAACCGTGATAGGCAAGTCGAGAAGACCAGCCCGAGTATGATGACTAGCTGAATTGTGGACATAGGAGTCTCAATGAAGATTTTTACATTTGCAGTCAAACATAGTGGAATTGACCTTGAAATTTTTATAAACGCAAGTACCGAAAGCGAGTAATCAAAGATAGAAGCTATCAACCCCGCATCCCCCCATAAAGACATGTATCGCGCATATACCCATTGATGGCCTAGCTAGTAATAGTTGAAAAGCAACGTAGCAGCGCATGCGCACATCTATCCAGAGAATAAGCCCCCTCCCCCTGCATAACTGTCGTAAAGTGGATCATGACTCGCTTGTTCTTTGGAGTTCCTGTACCGGATTCGGGCAACGCCAGCGACTCCGCACACGATGCACATCAAAAGCATGGCGCTGGAACGCCATTCGATGTAACAACGTCACTTCACACCAGTTGCACTTAAGTGGCTTTTCCTTCAGATGAATAGCATCAAAATGGCGCGTAACACAGCCGGGATCATGAAACATCTGAAAGCGAACCTTGTCCGGAAGCCCTTCACTCGCGAAGCATTGAAAGCAGGCCTCTGGCTGCTTAGCGGTTTCGAGGTATTCCCTGGTAGCACGTAACGGCTTGCCACGTACAGGCGCAGGTACCTTGCATGAGTCGATATCACTTTGGATCTGCTGTAAAGCCTTCGGCTGAGCTATCGGTCCAGCTAGTGAAGCAGATTCAAGAGCTTTCTGCTTAGGCCGGCCCCTCAACGGACCTCCTTCAAGGACATCACAGTACTGCACAACAGCTGCAGTACCTGCATCACGCCGATGCCACTCGTCTTCTAAGGAATTAGAAACTGGGTAGGAAAGAAGGCTCTGCACAAGATGCAACTGAAGGGGGTGCATAGTATCCTCTAAGGACGGGTTGTCTTCTTTCTCTTCCTTGGCCGCGGCACCTGAAAGTTGCGCCTCAATATCCAAAAAGGCTTGCTCTTCATCAAATTTCTCTCGAATCTGATGCCGTAAGCTCCGTTGCAGCCTTTTTCGCGTGTTTCTCACCTCCTTCTCCCGTTGCTGGAGTCGGAGAAGCAAGCCGGGTTGTTGGGTCTCCTCGTATTGCGTGCGGATCTTGCGTAGGTTGCGCCGGGCCTCTTCCATCTCGGGATGATCTTCAACTTGTGCCCGTTGTTGATCAGTCAAGTAGCGTGGACGTCGCGTGTCTCGCCAACGGCTTTGCCGTGTGACAGCTCGCATCAGTTCCACATCTGGGTCGAGGCCACAGATAACCCGGATCATGTCGGTGTCGAGCTGCAGAGGATGATAGTGGTTCAGAAAGGTGCGGGGGCTGGCGTGCTTCATGATCAACATATGTTGCTCCTTGCTCACCCACCCTGCGGACAACATTAGCCACAAGCTAAAAGATAAAATTTACAGTATCCATGGAATAACTCACCACTCTCGTTGAGCACTTTACCACTTCCATACCGGAACTGGTGGGCGTGAAATGCCCCTTTCCATCCGCGAATCTCCCCGAATGTGACCAGCAAGGCGGACATGGTAGACTTGGACATCTGCGTAGTCCGCTGAATGGTTGGAACGCCCTTGACCAACTCCGTTTTGCAAAAGATATACCAATCAGCCTTTTTAGGGTCCAAAGGGACCAGAAGCTGTTCGCAGCCTTTGCTGATAAAGAGTTTCCGCAGCTGAGCTTTCGAGGTCAGCCCCTGATTCCGGAACGCCCGTGCGTGAAACAGGATGCCAAAAAGCAATGTGTGCGGGCATATCACCAGAGAGGGCCCATAAATGATCTCGGGAAGTGCAAAAGTAGTTCTGTTGATCGGTTAGCTGCATGGCCCTGGTCGGAAATTGTGGGTCCTCGGGAGGAATCTACACCAGGAGATGTTCGGGGCATTGAGAGGGAGGGACAGGGATTGCGCTTGCCGTACAATTTCGTCAGACCGAGGAATTTCTTCGTCCCTTCGGCGGTAAGTTCGATCATGGGAACCGGCGGGCCTCCACGAGGATCCTTCTGGAGGGAGATCTGCAGATCCTTGAACTGCAGACTCAACAAGGCGTTTCGCCGGTGCACCGTAAAGATACCGAGGGAGTTGAACAGACACACTTGGATGCGTTGGAAGCCCAGATGAAACTTTTTCTCCTGCGTCGATAAAATCGTTTCATTAAATGGGCCGATATCCTCGATATAAACCGGCGTCTTTTTTGCAGGCTGCGTGTCCAAACCAAACTCTTGTACCAAATACTTCATACCCTATATACAACGTTAAGTCAAGGTCATCAAGCTGAACTAGGATATATTCGAGGTGTCCTGACCCTTCGTATCTCTGAGCCATCTCCATCGTTGATTATAATCTTGGTGAGCTTCTGGTAGTACAAGCGAAGGTTTTTCCAGTCGGTCTCAAGTGTACTAGCTTTGTTGATGCCTGGATAATGTCGACCGTCCTCACTTCGCTCAAGCAGGAGACACCAGCGTAGGAACCGATACATATCATTGTTCGACGCCTGGCGTAGCGCCTCCTCGGCCTTGCGCCATTTTGGCACGTTGGGCCTGTTCCGCACTTGGCTGGCACAGTACCTATAGCTATATTAGGAGATTGAAAAGAAATAGATCTCAATGATTCACTCACCTTTTCCACCGACTCTCAATCCGCTCTCGTCGTTCAATAGTGAGTGGTGCTTTGTCGAAATCCTCGGGGATCTCAGAGAGATCAACTCCGCCTTCATCCAGTGGGTCCTCGTAGAGCTCTCCAGCGGCATAGGATATCTCTGACTCCAGGTCAAGGTTCTCGTCCGATCGGAGACGTTTTCGTGAGATATCGTCCGGCTCTGTCAAGTCCGTTTCGTAAGTAGCGTCGCTCTGCTCGTCCAAGTCGGTGTTGGTGGTGGAGAGATCTTCCTCGCCCCGATTGCTTCCGGGATTTCGATTCCGTCGGGACCGAGTACGCTTCATTTCTAGGACCAGGGGGGACCAAGAGACCAAGGCAGACGTGCAGAGAAAGCGTGCAAGAATGATGCCACGGCACTGAAATACAGCCAAACAGGCGGATGTGCACTAAGGGACGAGTGAACGGCTAGTTCGTGAGGAGGTACACTCGCGATCGAGGGAGTAGCAAAGGCGGAAGAACAAAGGATATAAAGGAGCAGAAGTAGGGAGCCACAGTGGGCGGGTTGGCACCAACGTGACATGGCTGCAGGCCAGGTCCGCTCAACAGGGTGCAGGGAGGCCATTTTTGGCGCCCATGCGGAGCGTCAAGAGTGGAGGGAGACTCGTGAAGGCAACTGAAACGGTCTGCGGGATCCGTGCGGGTGGAGCTGACTGGTGCGTGTTGGTTAGGTGGATGGGACGTGTCGGTATATCGAGATCACGTGTTACCAAATGACGGCCAGAAAAGGCGTCGAGTGACGCCGAAAATGGCAGCCATGTGGTAAGCCCAAACTGTTTAGTAGTAGATTTAGAGGAATATATAGGTCTAATACTTATTTTTTATTAATAAATAGAATTTAGTACTATCCTAGTATTAAATTTTATAACTAATTAGAATAGGCTCTACTAATATATACGAAGTTTATTAGATAATAAGAAATAGGTTAATAGGTTAATCTATAGGCTAACCCGTTAATCTAAATAATTAAGTAAAAGTAATACCCTAAGATTTTTTTTTATCCCTAAAAAATTTTAACCTAACTAACTAATATTATTATTTTATATAAATCTAGAAAAAATATTTAAAATAATTCTTTTATATAATTAAGACTATAATATATTTATATACTAATAAAGAAATATTAGATATTAGATTTATATCTATTTTATTGTTTCTAATATATATATTTTATTTATATAAAAAATAGTAGTACTACTATAGATTATAATATATATTTTTAGGTTTAGTATAAGAAAGGGTTAACTAATATCTTCTTTCGCCTATATCTATCTATTATAAAATATAATTCTTACCTTAAAATATTAAATTAATAAATTAATATATTATATATTCTAAATATATTATTACTATATAATATTCTTTTTATAAAGAATTATAATTATAAATTATATTAGAACAAAAACAGTATTTAATAATAGTATATTCTTAAAAAAGGTAAGTAAATTATCTATCCTAATTAAGAAATTTATACTAAAATAGGTCAAAAATAGGCTAACCCGTTAACCTGCGGGTTAACCTATAGGCGGGTCAGGATTTTATTAACCCAACCTATAGGTCGTGGGTTTGGGTTATAGGTCAAGATCTTTGACCCATAGGACGGGTCTATCCATGTCTAAGTAAGGTAAACAAAAACCCTATAAAAAGATATCGCGTTAATATATCTATATTATAATAATAAGATAAACGCGTTAGTTAAGGCTATCTAACCTTAAGAGAGGGGATAATTATAAAGGGTCTACTAAGATAGTAAGATATAAGATTATTCCTAATTAACGGAAGGGGTAAATCAGGTAATATCACATGATCTTAAAGGAAGTTAGAACTCGCTACTTAATCTACTCTATAGTAGAATAATCACAATACACAACAGAAACCTAGTTATTTATATTATCGATAATATATAGAGATATGAAGATATTATATAATAAATTAATACTCTCGTATCTAGCTAGCAAGATAAGATTTAGTATTAACAATAATAAAGATATACTATTTCTCCTACTCCTTCCCCTTGTTTCTTTACTTAATCGATAGTTTTTATACCCTGCCAAGTATATTCTTTACAGAGAATCCATATAAAATACTAGAAAAATATTCTAGCAAAATAGATATACTATTAGAAATCTATCGAAAATTAAGTAGATTAGAATATCTCCGATTTATTACAAACCGCTAACTGGTTACGGTAAGTAAGGTCCTTAAAGGTGATATTTCTCTTAGAATACTACGAGCCTCAAGTATGATCCGTAACTGTACTAACGCCGCGCGGGGCCTTAGGTAGACTCGGGTCTCTAGGATATATATAAGGTATAATAGTTAGGGCGCCGATTAAGTTAGTTATTTAGGGATCAGAGATCACTAAGTAAGCTCCTAAGATCGTTAAGGTTTTTAGCTTTATAGTCGAACTATAAATTAATACTTAAATAATAATAATACGATTAATTATAAAGACTAGATATATTATAATAAATAAGTATTCTTATATATCCGTTAGTCGTATACTATAGTACTGGTTCTAGTATATAATATATAGTATATCTATAGTCCTTTTTATATACTATCCTATATACTATATTATATAACCCTTTATAGCTTAGTTCCTTCTTTTTATAGGGCTGATTAGCGTTACTTCTTCTGTCTATACCGTATTAACGTTTAGTTATAACGAGGTTCGTAATATTATCCCCTCTTCTTAGGTTTTTATCTCTAAGAATATAAAAAGGCTATTTCCCCTTTTTTCTTTTAGTATTTCCTCTTCTTTCCTAGTATATAATATCTTTTTACTATATCTCCGAAACGTGATAAATACGTTAATAACTAATATTCATCTATTAGGATTAAGAGGACTGGTTATCTTATTAATTCCTTTTATAATTTCTGTTTTCTTCGCGGAAAGGTATATATTATAAGTTTATTAGCTCGAAGTAAAAAATATTCGGCTTATATATTTTATAGTTATAAATATAAAAAGTAGTTTTATAACGATAAAGAGTAGGATAATATATAACGTAACGAGTAAAAGATTATAGCCAACCTTAAAATTACTTAAAAATAATTTCTTTAATATTTATAGTAAATAAATAAGATATTAGCGAAGATTTTTTACCTTTAAAAGTATTAAAAATTTCTTAAGGATTATAGTAGTTAGATATTAGATCATAATTAATTAGTATTAGATCTTTTTAACTCCGAGGATCCTCTTTCTATTACTAAATTATATAATTTCGATCGGCTAGCTAAATAGTAGGAAATCTAGTAACTCGTAGCTACGTTAAACGACGCTAATTTAATAAAGATAATAGCTTCTTTTAATTAAGCGCCTTTATCTTTTTAGGGCGATACTAGTATCGGCGCTTCTTTTATTATCGCTATTAGAGCATTTTCTTCGCCGTAAGATAGCACTATTTAACTATCTAATAGTAGCTCTTTAAATATATAATAGGTTTCTATATATTTTCTAAGATAAGATACCCTTTTTATTTTATAAGAAATTATTATTAACTATCGTATTAGCGGTTATCTATAATTATCTTAACTTTATATTCGTCTTTAGTTTCTTCTTTAATCTCTATATTAATAGTAAGTTTAGCGTTTTTTAGTATAGGTTTAATTAATAAGATATAAAATATTAGATAAGTTCTTTTTATATTTTCTAGTAGTCTTAGATAGTAGTTAACTAGTCCTATCTTTTCTTTAATCGTAAATAGCCCTAGTTTCTTATAGTTAAGTTTATCGCTTAGTCGTTTAGTTCTAATATTTTATCGTAAGAGGTAGATCTTTTTCTCCTTTTTTAAGTTAGGGCTATCCCGATAGCGTTGATTGTAGTATATTCTTATATATAGGTTTAGGAATTTAATATCTTAAACTATTTATATATAAAGTTATTTAACTCCGGTAGCTAATAATCGCGTTAATTCTACTATATTATATTTATTCCGTGGTTCTCCGATTAACTTAGGATTATATTTATAGTTTACGAAGAATAGTGTTTCTTTCGTGGTTATATATATTACGTTATTATATATAAATTATATAATTAGTAGTAATCCTACCTAATTATCCTATTAATAGTTTATATAGTATCTTAGGTATTATTCTAATATTTAGTTAATTTATTCGGTCTATCTATTCGTTTATAGATAATATATAATAAAGAGTCTATATTTAATATCTATTTAATCCGCGAATAATTGCTATATATTAGATATAAATAATTTATCTTAGTCTAAAGTAATTTTATCTAGTATTCCGTGGTTAGTAAAAATATAACGAAATAATATATTCGCTATACGATTCGCGTCGATATTCTCTATTATTATAATTAATATATATATTTTATAAATTAATCGACTATAACTATAATTATATTATATTCTTCTGATTTAGGTAGTTTTGTGATAAAGTCTATAGTTATCTATTCCTATAATTATATTAGTATACTTAGAACTTATATTTCTTTTTAAAGAAATTATTTTAGTATTTTATCTCGTTAATATATATTATAGTTTTTAATATAGTTCTTTATTTTTCGGTATATATTTAGAAAGTAATAGTTATAAGAGATCTATTCTATGGTTTTCTCGATTCCTAGATATCTATATATAGGTAAGTTATGATATTTTAGAATAATTTCTTTTAATAGTAGTTATAGAATATAGATTAGTCTATAAATAAGGACGAGTCTTTTATTGTTTATAGTACTATATTAATTAGTAACTAGGATTTTCTATATAGATTCGTCTTCGATAGTGGCTCTATAAATCTATTTAAGCTAATTATTATTTTCTAGTTCGTTTATCGCGGAGAGTATCTATCGATTATATATAATTTCTCTTTATTCGTTAATTATTAAGATAGTAGGTTCTGTTTCTTTAATTCCTAACTCGTAATCTAGTTATCGGCTAAATACATCGGCGATTATATTTTTAGTTTTTTTATAATATATAATCCTAAAATTATACTATAAAAGAGTTTTAGCCTATCTAATTTATCGTTAAATAAGTTTCTTTATTATTATAAAAAATATTAGATTATAATAGTCTATTCTAAGTATTATAATATATTTCGCTCTTTCTAGATATACTTTTTAGACTTAAAATACTAATATAATAGCTAGTAGTTCCTTATTATAAATATTATAGTTAAGCTCTACTAGAATTATTTTCTTAGATTAAAACGTAACTAGTTATAGTATATTTTCTTTATTAGGTTAGAGTAGCTATACTTCTAATATATAATCTAATACGTTAGTTTCTAAAATATATAGTTATTCGTAGTTAAAGACTTTTATAATCCTATCCTTAGTATATAGGTTTTTGAGTTTCTAGAATATTTCTTTTACTATATTATCTTAATTAAATATTTCTTCTTTTTTAGTAAATTAGTAGAGTCTAGCTATATATTTTAAATATTATAGTATAAGCTTTTAATAGTAATTATATAATCTAAGGAAGCTTTAGATATCTTTAGTATCTTATAGTATAAGCTAATCGATAATAGCCTTAATCTTTTCTTTCTTTATCTCTAATCCACGTAGATTAATAGTATATTCTAGGAACGTTATTTCTTAGATATAGAATTTATATTTTTTTAGTTTTAATATAATTTTAGCTTCTCTAAGTTTTTATAGTATTTTTCTATTATACTCTATATATTTAGTCTTTATTTTAGAGAATACTAAAATATTATCTAAATAAGCTATTACGAAAGTATTAAGGTATTCTTCTAATATACTAAAGATAAAACGCTAGAATAATATTAATATATTAATAAGTTTAAAAGATATAATAATATACTTAAAATATCCGAATTTAATTCGGAATACTATTTTCTATTTATAGTCTTCTTTAATCCGTAGATAATTATAGGCGTTTATAATATCGTATTTCGTGAAGTAATTAGCGTTTTAGATCTAATCCTAGATCTTACTAATTAATAATAATAGATATTAATCTTTAATAGTAATTAAATTTAGTTATTAATAATCTATATAAAATTAAAGTAATCTATCCTTTTTTAGTATCTTAGATTCTTTCTACGAGAGCTAATAGATCGGTATAAATTTAGGTTCTTTTCTTTCTTAAATATTAATTTCGTGATTAAATAAATTATATATAGATAATATTCTTTCTATTAGTAATATAAATATATTCTAGTACTCTTAGTATTTATTAGGTATTAGTATTTCTTCTTTTACCGCGATAGTATAGAGGGATCTTAATTTATATTTAATTATAATATAGTCTTCTAATTCGTTATTAGTTATATCTAGTTATTATTCGATTATTATAATAATATTAATATCTATTATCTTATATTATACCTTATCTCTAGGCTAAATACTTCTCGTAAGTCTTATTTTATAAGAGTCTTAAAGGCTATCTACCTCTTTAAGGCTAGGTCTCTTTTACTGCTATTATATAAGTCCGGTCTATATCTTATTTATTTATTAATATCTATATCTATTAAAGATAATTATTTTTTTATCTAGTTAATCGCTAGATTATATTATTATAGCTATAGGATTCCTAATATAACGTTATATTCTCTAAGATTAATAATATTAAAGCTAATAATTTTAAAGTAGTTTCCTAAGATTATAGAGAGTCGACCTATTTTATAAATAATTCTTAGTCTTAGCCTTTTTTTATTAAGGCTAATAATAGATAAGATATTTTTTTTATTTCTCTAAATATTTTTTTATTAATAATATTATAGGTTTATAAAATTTCCTAAAGCCTTTAAATTAATTATTACTTATATATCCTTATATATAATATTAACTATAACTTTTATATAGGCTTCTTATTAAATAGCTATAAACTATTATAGATTCTTTAGTTTCTTGTTTCTTTATTAGATATCTACGAATTTAGGTTTTTATTATAGTAGGTTTTCTTAATATAATAATTATAGTTTAATCTTATAATTTAATTTTCTTTATCGATAGATTATATAATTATAATCGTAATATCCTAGAACTATATAGATATTATATATAGTCTTAATAAGAATATTATAGATATTTATATAGATATATAGATTTATTCTAGAATTGCTCTTTTTAAACTAGTTTATCTTAGAGATCTTTTATCTTATTATTTAAGGTTTTGTAAATTTACTTAGATATAAATATAGTCTATTTATAGAGTAGCTTCTAAACTCTATTAGGTTTTAGTAAATCTTTATTATTTTTAGGGGATTTTATAAATATTTCTAGATAAATTATTATTTTTACTATTTAGAGCTTAGATAAAGTTTCTTAAATCTCTAGTATTCCTAAGGTTTTAATTAGTATCCTTAGATTCCCTATATTCTATTTTTAGGAGTCACTCTATTTATTCTAGGAGTTAATAATATTCTAAAGGCTATATTAGATCTATTCTTAACTCTTAATATATTTCTAATTAATTTTTAGGAATTACTCTATTTCTAACTATAATATTAGTAGTTTACTACTATCTATAATTATCGGTCTTATCTATTTTTACTTTTTTATTACAGGGAGCTATTAGATTTGTTTCTCGGCTTTTATAGTATTAATAATATTATATACTCCTTTATTAAGCCTTTTATTTATTATTTATATCTAATATAGCTTATCGTTATATTTTTTATATTCTTTTAATTAGTATCCTAGTTTTCTGTAGTTAAAATATAGATTATTTTTTTTATATTAATATTACTCCTTCTCTAGAAGCCTTACTATATCGAGTTCTATTAGTTATAGACTATATAGATTATTAGAGCGTGGTTATTATATTTATTAAGATTAGATTTATTAATAAGATAGGTAGCTATTACTTTATCTTTATCCCTCTATCTCTTATTTCTATATTTATTTATTATAGAATTAGTTATTAATATAAACCGCGAAATCGATAAATATATCTATAGTATTAAAGTCTCTATATCTTATAATCTTATCCTTAATATAGGATTAAAGCGTAATTATCTTATCTAAATATCGCTATTTATTATATAAATTTAGCTATATAGGCTAACGCGGATCTTATCTATCGGAGTTATCTAAGTTTTTATTTAGCTATTTTCTTTATATCGATATCGCCGAATATTTTCTTAAAATAGTTTTTAAAATTATTATAACCGCTGAAGATATTTTATATAATATTTAACTATTCTAAGCTATTTTTTTTATAGTATTCTCGGATATATAGTTCGAGCTAATCCTATATTTATTCTTATAGATAGGTTAATATAAAGATAACTTTACTCGTTTTAATAATTAATTAATATCTATTAATATTAAGATATATATTTATTTACGTAAGGAATCCTTATAATTTAGAGCGAGTTCTATTAAAGTTTTCTATTTTAGATAGCTATAGTACTATTAGTAATAGAGCTTAGAGTTAGATATTAGTTTACTAGACTAAATTGTGAAGGTTCTTAATTTTGTTATTATATTTTTATTCGAATATAGTAAATTAGCTAATAAAGGTACTAATTTATCTTTCTAATTCCTTAATTCTCTTTTTGTCTTTATCTTCTGATTCTAGGTTAAATTAATATATCTAGGTTTTCGGAGGTATAGGTTTAATTACCTTACCTTTATAGTTATTACTATATAAAGATATAATAATTTATTATTTTATAGTTTTAACTAATAGAGTAATTAATATATTACAAACCGCTAAATAGTTATAATAAATAAGGTCTTTAAAGATAATACTTCTCTTAGAATACTATAAGCCTAAAATATAATCCGTAACTATACTAACGCTACGCGGGGCTTTAGATAGATTTAGGTCTCTAGGGTACTTATAAAATATAATAGTTACGGCGCTAATTAAGTTAGTTACTTAGGGATTAGAGATTACTAAATAAGCTCCTAAGATCGTTAAGGTTTTTAGCTTTATAGTTGAACTATAAACTAGTACTTAAATAATAATAATACGATTAATTATAAAGACTAGATATATTATAGTAAACGAGTATCTTTATATATCTATTAGTTATATACTATAGTACTAGTTCTAATATATAGTATATAGTATATCTATAGTCCCCTCTATATACCGTCCTATATACTATATCACGTGACCCTTCGTGGCTTAGTTCCTTCTTCCTGTAGGGCCGATTGGCGTTGCTTCTTCCGTCCGTGCCGCACTAACGCCTAGTTGGGACGAGGTTCGTAACACAATTTTACTCTATATTTAGTATATATAGGCCTTAGGCATCCTAAATATATAGTGATCATATACCTTCTATTACTAATCTATTAACTTTACCCCCTAATAAAAAAAAAGCGACGCCTAGTATATCTCGCTCCCGGTATAGCTACCGGTATACCGCCCCTAAATCAACGCCGGTAATCTATCATACTACCCTATTTAACCCCCGGAACGCCTCTCTCCCGGTATACGCTCCCGGTATAGCCCCGGGTATATCATGATATCAAGGAAGAAGGGTTCATATCTCTACCAATATAGACCCTCAAGACCTTATCCCTATATCAAAATCATCCTCTCGGTCTAGAGAATCAATATCTTCTATTAAAACCTATTTATATTTATATTAATCTACGGTATTATTAATCTACTATATTACTAATCTACTATATAAAAATAGCAATAAAAATAGCAATAAAAATTAAAAAAAGGTAGAAAACTAATCTATACTAGACCCGACTCTCTGCCGGTAGACCCTTGCTAGTAATAGAATAAACCTTCCGATGAAACTCCCAAAATACCTAAGCCCCTAGGGTTACCTCGGTATCAATAATACCCCACTTCTATTTTAAGAGGTGATTGGCCATTCGGGCAGGACTTGTATCGTCGGGGATCCCTAGATCCTACTATACCTTACTAACCTCGCTAGCGAATAGGCCTTGCTCCTCCTAGATAAGGCGAAAAAAGGCAACTAATAGGCCCTGGGCCAGGTAACGATTATTGACCTTATTTAGCTGATATACCTTGGTAGGGAGAAAACAGGTAAAACAACAACTATCATCCCTAAAATCAAGCCATTTTCTGATAAAATTGGTTCGTTCTTGGTAAGTGGTATATTCGCTCTATCGGATAGTCGAGTGGGTGCGCCAGTCGGAATCGGAATCGGGGCAATTTGGACGAAATCCAAAGGCGAATGCTATATAAAAATAGAATAGATTAGTATATAATATATATATATCAAAATAGAGAATAGATATATATAGTATATATATACTATATATACTATATATAGAATAGAATATCGACTTACCTCTTTGCTGAATGAAATGAATCAGGCAAATACCCTGATCAAGCCAAAAACCAATCATATTGAGGAACTCTTGGTAGTTCGATTGGGTAATTCGCTGATATTGCCTAGCGGTTCGACTCTTCTCACTCATGTCCTTTTCCCTTTTAATGCAAAGCTCACATGCTAAATCAGGTGATTCGCAGGCATTCATCACACGATTGTTGAAGTGCTTATGCAGAACCCGTCTTCGAGATACTTACAATGGTGAAAAAGGCGAGGCGTCGATATAGGAGAGAGAGTTGCAAAGGTTTTTTTTAGGTACATCCAAAAATAAAAATATATAAAATAAAATTCATACATATACCAAACCTCATATCCTCAATGACGCTGGAGGCCAAGGAAATTCCCCCCAAGGCTTGCCATTAGTCTCCCGGGCCAGGTCTGTCAAACTCTTCCACGTCCATAAGTCTCCATTGGGATTCACGAGCGTATTGTCATTGCCAAGAGCCCCAGCACTATGGCTCATCTTATTCTCCCCCATCAAAAACCGTAGATACGGCGCTGGATCCCACGACGCCTTGGCCGTGACCTCCTCTTTATATTCCTCAAGGGGAGTTTCAGAAACATCAATCTGCCCAGCCCCGCCATCTCTCATAATCTCGGCGATCTCCAGGAAACTGCACGTATCACCACCAACATGCACGGTATCGGGTATCTCATCCCTAGCCAGCGTAGCCAGCGACGCAACCACCCTCCCCACGTCTTCAAGCGCGGTAAACGAGATGGGCGATCGAGCTGACCCAACGCTCTCGTATCGCCCGTTCTTAGTATCAAAGCCGAACCACGGCCCGATACTATCCTCGATGAAGAGCCCGCAAAACACGCGACAGATCTTCGTGTCGGGAATCAATTTCTGCGCAAGAGCATAATGCTTTTTCTTTGTGTCCCATTCGAGATGCAGGAAGTCGTGGACATAGTGGTCCACGCCGAATTCAGAGGGGAAGTAGACTTGGACGCCGGTGTGTGGGAGGGCCTGGAGCAGCTTCTCCTTGAATGAATGACCCGAGGGGCCGACGGTGTTTACGAGAATCTGGACTCCGCTGAGGGCTTCGACGAGGTTGTTCTCGTCGTACTTTCGTGCGGTGTACTTCCCGCTGGTTTTTAATGAGTCTGGAGAAGATTCATTGCGGGAGAGGATGATGACATCAGAGAATTGGTTGTTAAAACGAGGGGAGAGAAAAGCAGATGCGACGTAGCGTCCGAGGTGGCCGGTAGCGCCGGCAATAGCCACAACTGGTCCAGACATGGAGGTCTTTTTTTTTAATTCTTTATTTTGTACAGGATGCCGAAGGGACTTTCCGCGATATAAGTAACCAAGTCTTCCTTGAATTGATTATCAATAGATAACTGGACCAATGGTCGATCTGATTATTAAACAGCCCGGAATCAGTCCGCTGCAAGTAGCCCACTTTTGACTATATTAGACATTTTGATTGGCTCGAATGCAAGTTTGTCCTCATTGCAAAATACCCAAACACTCTGCTTAACCAATCATTGCATATAATGTGGAGCTTAGTGGGTGTTTGCATTCTTTTAGGGATTTGCATGCATTGGCTACGGCAAGAGTATATAATATGTAGATCGAAGCAGGCCTACCTAATATCATCCCATCAAGTGAACTAATTTGAAACCTGACGGAGATCTGCATCCTAATTTACCAGGGCTACGTCAATGGCTGAAATCCCCTGTTCCTCCCGACTCGAAAGAGTCCTTCGATACCTCCTTCAGCACCAGAATCAACCAGCAACACATCCAGAATGCCAATGCACCCATCACCAACACAGCAGTCCAGACTGGATCTTCAACGAAGATACGTGGTCCCAACTCGAAATCCTCCGTCGACTACTCTGCCAACGACCAGCACTCCCAGAATTCCCCGCCGACATTCTAGAAGACATCGAAGCAGTCCTCACCTACCGGAATAGCCACAATCTCCTCACATCAACCAAACAAATCACCCCCCGCATCACCATCCAAAGCAAAAGCTCAACCGTCAACTCTATCAGAATATCTTGCTGGAAGGGCGACATCACCACATTAACCGATATAACCGCCATCGTCAACGCAGCAAACTCCCAACTCGAGGGCTGTTTTCGCCCCAAGCATCGCTGCATCGATAACGTGATCCACTCCGTCGCAGGACCACGACTCCGGCAGGCTTGTCACGATCTTATCCAGGTGCAGGGGTACTCCGAGCCCGTCGGTTCTGTCAAAATCACGCCTGGCTTCCTCCTGCCGGCCGAGTACATCTTGCACACCGTCGGCCCGCAGCTGTATCAGAACGTCAAGCCGCAGGCGCACCAGCAGGCGCAGCTCGCGTCGTGCTACCAGGCTTGTCTTGATGCCGCGGAGGAGTTACCCCCGCTCGATGATGGCAGGAAGGTTGTTGCCTTTTGCTGTATCTCGACTGGCCTGTTTGCGTTTCCGTCGGATATGGCATCAAAGATTGCTGTGAATGCCGTAGTAGACTGGTGCGCGAGACATCCCCGGACAAATATAACGGATATCATCTTCGATACCTTTCTAGACAAGGATTGGGGTTTGTATCAAGATATCTTGTCCAAGTTGCACAGCTCTTCTGAGATAGACATCGAGATCATGGACTCGGATTATACCTATACCCAAAAAGCACTGCATCAACCATCCACCCTCTCTCCCTCCCTCCTCAAAGCCCGTACCTGGCTCCGCCAAGCGCACACCCTCATCATCTCCGCCGGCGCAGGCCTCTCCGCCGCAACAGGGCTGGACTATACGTCCCACTCCCTCTTCGCAACCCACTTCCCCGCCTTCTTGTCCAAAAATCTCCGCACCCTCTACGACGTCTTCGGCTACAATGACTGGGACAGCCCCGCCCAGAAATGGGGCTACTTCCTTACGCACCTCGACATGGTGGCGCGGTGGCCTGAGACGCAGTGCGAAGTGTATCGCATGCTCCGCGCGCTGGTGTCCCGCTTCGAGGGGGAGCGATGGTTCGTGCGCACGAGTAATGCGGATGGATTCTTTGTGAAGAATGGTTTTGATCCGGAGAGGTTGTCGACGCCGCAGGGCGGGTATCGGTACTTGCAGTGTGTGACTAAGTGTAGGCCTGGTGCGGTTGTTGAGTCGGCGCCGTTGGTTGAGCGCGCGGTGGAGGTTGTGCACCCGGTGAGTCAGGTGCTTCTGGATGAGGAGTTGGTGCCGAAGTGTGAGTTTTGTGGGGGGGACATGACGCTTTGTGTTAGGGGGGGTCTGTACTTTGATGAGACGCCGTTTCGGGAGGGGGAGAGGAAGTGGGAGCTGTTTTGGGAGGGTTTGGAGAGTGAGGGTGGAAAGGATGGACATGCTAGTTCTGGCTCGGTGGTTATTCTGGAGTTGGGTGTTGGATTGAATACCCCTGCTGTGCTGCGATGGCCGAATGAAGATTTGGTTGCTGAGTCGGAGAGTCGACGGTTTCGGCTGATTCGTGTTGGGATGGAGGCTTCGGGCTGTGTGCCATGGGAGTTGGAAGAAGATGATCTCGCCGTGGGTATTTCGGGGGATATAAAGGCAGCTTTGGATGTCTTGATATCGGGAGCATTCGAGAAATGCTACACGTTCTAGCTTTTCCAGGCGAATGTGACGAGAAGCTGCTTCGACACTTCTCTGGGGCACTTATAAAGCATCCTTAAGTTTGCTTTGGTACGGAAGCAACTTTTGAATATCTATACCAGATAAGGTGGTTAGGACATCAGTCGCTCTCAGAATTACTTCAAAGTGGGACATTTTGAACGACCCAGGCAGGCTGGAAAGATGGAGGACGCAGAATAGGCGGGTTACTTGTACTAGGGGATGACTCATCTCCGCAGTATTCATAGGGCTCTACAAGCTGGGATCCTGCACGAGACCCCTGTCCTCCTAACATATTTTCAAAAAATATACCAGGAGGACAGGGGTCTCGTGCGGGATTTATGCGTTTAGCTAAGAATAAAGGCCAATAACAGTACTCAACTGTACCCTTAGTTCTAACTCGCGTCTGTTAAAAAGGCATATTACAATAGGTATACAAGTAGTTGCACGGTGCAGCCTTAGATCTTATTCATTTGTAAAGCTAGACTTGGAGGTTCTAGAACCTTGAGTCCTGCAGCCAAAGTTGGCATCATATAGTACCTTTACTGCTCCTGAGGCATCCCCTTTACTGTATTAGAGGAAACAGAATCTAGCTGTTGAATAAGAAATCTGTTGAACAAAGCTCTATCTCTTCACACCATATTCCAATCATAGAGATTATGCGAGTCTGGTTTCCGATAACCTTTAGCAGACACTCGAGATCATCGGAAAACTACAAGCGGGAGTAGACGTCATGAACACGCGATCTTAGACACCTGGTCAATGCAGGTCTGTCGACTGATAAGAATCTATATACTCTGGAGCACTAAGCAAAGGGTTGGAAGCTACCAGCGTATGAGATGAGATCCACGCTGTTATATGTATCTTTGGATATTATTGATCTGTAAATCTTTGATGTAGGTCTTCGGTCCATAGATAATCAGAATCATTGCGCAGCACCTAATTCTTCTATATTTGGCTGTTAACGAATAATAACTGACATAGAAAGGATAGAATTCATTATATGCTTAGTTATATATAGTTTCGCCGGTTAGAAGTCACTTCTCGTATCTTATATCTTTTACTAAACCCTGTCTAAGGCCGAGCCCAGGATAGGGCACAACAAAATGTCTAGGGTGGCTGTAAATTCACTAAATAGGACAGTTTGTTAACTAAGCCTCTGATATTGGTTATAGATTGTTCTCTAAACTATATTATAACTAGGCTGGCTAAGGAAACGAGTATGACCTTCGGATAGTTAGCCGATATATCAAAATACTAAGTTATAAAAGATAATTTTAGAATAGCGGTATAGTTAAGTGATCCCGCGAGTGTTTTTATCGTAGCAGAGAGAATCCCGTCGTCTATCGTAGTATTATCCTAGTCTTGGCTTACTCGTAGAGCCTAATAGACGTCTAGACTTAACCTAGTATCTTTACTAAATTATCCTTAGGGAATTCCTTTCTAATAGGATATAGCACTAATCCTAAGTTTTAACAATATCGTTAAGGCTAATTCGGCCGGGCTATAAAGAAATAGGATCGGGATTGGTTGAGCCTCTGTATATAAGAATTAATAGCTATTATTAAAGAGACTTCTTACTTACTATTGTTTAATATGATTATTTCTGAAATTATAAGTAAGCTGTGGTTACTCTAAAAAAGAAGAATAAACGTAAAACTACTAGAGAAGCTTCTTTTATAAATCTTTATATAACGATATGTTTCTAAATTTTATTAAAAGCTGTTTAGTGTAGTATCTCACCGTGATCTTGTTAATTTTGTTATAGCTTATCTCCTTTTCTCTTTAAGCAACGATGCCTTAAGCGATGATGACTTTTCTTTTTAGGGCGGGGGCGAATGACTAAGTGCCTACGAGGATTCGAGTGTAGCTATTCTAGATATAACGAGTATATATTCGCCCACTAAACCCGCCGCCGTATATAGATTGGATCGTCCTAGCTCTACGCGCGAATGCAAAAATACTAAGTAAATAGCAACGATTTATAGGTGAGTTTATCTTTAAGCCGTAGTTGATCGATATTGTCTTCTTACTCGTATAGTCTCGACTATAAATAGGCTGCGAAGAGCCATCTTCGTGCTCAAGGAATACCTCAGCGAAGATACTAGTGCTTCCCGTAGTACCTCTAAATATTCGTCTCCCTGTTAGGGGCCAGACTATTGATTTAGACGCGAGGAGCATTAATTCCCGGAATAGCAGAATCTACTTTTAAAAACAATACAATTACTATAACGCTAGAGAGGGTTTAGATAATTCAGTATTAAGTCCTACTAAATCGCGCTCTACTTTCTCACGTTTTATCCTAACAATATTTCTATAGCCAACTATTTTAGATATCGCTCTACTCACTTAGGTAGAAAGATTTCAGGATTTTATAGGGTTAATATATAGTCACAACATAGTTAGTAGTCTAGATATATTATTGTTTGTCGAGTATTATAATAGAGGTTACGGCGTCATTCGTTGTGGATCGTGGATTGATAGATAACCGAGGTATATACAAGACCACTTCTGGTTACGTATAAAGATCTATCGAGCGAAAGAATTAGTACATTAGGACTTGCTGTGGGAAATAAAGCAAATCATAAAAGAGAACATGTTTCGTATTATATGGCCAGTGAAAAGTAGGAAGGAAAAAAGGGCAACGAAATAACCCTCCGTTTTGGTTCCCGAGCAGTTGACCTTTGATTAACGTGGCCTAAAGTTAAGAAAGGAATAGCTGTGCGGTTCGGAATATCAAGAGATTAGCTCCCTAAGCTTCACAAGGGGTGCTCTGTAGGCAATTCAACTGCGCTAATTGTAATTAGATTTACTTTATATAGGACCGACTCTAGACTGACTCTATTCTATGTATATAAAGACCTAGCTATATATAAGTCCTAGATAATTAGGATCAAAGCATTGAAGAAGAAATAGACTCTATACAAACGCGGAATATATCTACTTAATTTTCGTCTCAAAACTCTTCTAAGAGATACTCGTTATACCTAGTAAAACTACGGCAACGACTTACGCGATAACTAGTATTTATAATCGCACGACTAATAACCTTAGCTAGGACAACCTCCGTTATATCCCACAATCATCTATCATAACCTCATTCAGTTCACAAAGGCACCTACTTCCAGTGGCCCGTATTACGCTACAGCAACTATAGAGATAAGGTCGTCTTATACCGAAGGACTTTCAAATCAAATTTATGCAGTGGGGCGTATCTTGAAGAGTAAAGGACAGAGTAAGAGCAAAGAAGTTGGCAATAGATAACTAACATGCAAAGCGTAGCTAAAGCCATTTTTTCATCAACTATCTACTTTGTTGCGAAATATAAAGCCATCACGCTCTGCAGCTCAATCAAAGATTTGAGAACTTCAAAAGACAACTGCACTTGAAAGCCAGCCATCCATTGCCTTCTCTGATATTTATTAGTCGGCCTTGCTAATGCCAGACACACAATTCTAGTTTGTATTTAGCGTTTTGGTAAGAAGATTCTCCTCCAAGCTTTATACACATTCTAATTTGTGAAGACTATACGAATCTATTGCATCAAACACCAATCCAACCTAAATTAAATCTGCACCTATACTACATAATAAAGCCAGAACTTCTGAGAACCCTTTGCAGTCGCGTTTTCTCCTTGAATTTAAATAGAAATAAAGCGTCTGCTACCTATACTGGAGATCTCTCATCTGCAGCCTATTTGTAATACTGCTCTTCGGCGTAGTGTTCCTCCTGGTCGTAGTCACTACTATGAATCTCGAAGTTCAGACACAATCCTCCAGCTGTACATTGTTGAAGTGTGCCGTCCTTATTGTAACTAGTATCGCACGTTTCTGCGAGGGACCAGTCCTGTAGTTATCTCGATATTTGCGATCTCTAAGGAATAATCGACCGGCACGACTATGACTTGGAGTTCTTCAGTATTTTGCTCTTAGATAAAGTATACCTTAGCTAATATTAGCTTCTCAACCTTGGGAGTCAGCGGTGCTTAATAGACCTTGACTTTCTGAACGTTGACCGCAGACCGCAGAGAGATCCGTTTCCACTATTCACACCGGTTCCTAAAGATAAAGATTTTGTGACTAGCTCCTTACTATATTATAGTTATGTTACAGGAAAACGCGTTCGTCGGTTAAAGTATAACTAAACATACTCCTTGCGACCATCCTTAAGCGCCTTCTCACAGAGGGTCCTAATATTAGATGATCTAGCGTAATCCCCAGTGATCTTAAAAATTGATTCCCTCCTTCAGATAAACGGGCCTTGATTTGTCGGGTAGATTCTGTTTAGTTTTGTTGATTACAGTATTTAAGGGCTTTACAAGGGATTCCTAGGATGGTATTCCTGTTACAGCCGGCCCCCTCTGCCATCTCCGATATCGATAGTTCTCTACTTCGGATCATATTATAGATCATCTCGTGCTTTGAAGGGATTAGGTTGGCACTATTCTAGTAATAACCAACCACAGATGATTGGTTATCAAGATCTCCTATATCAAGGAAGAAGATAGTTCTTATAGTATGGCGTGGAGGTGCGAGATATATTAAACTTGCAGGCGAAAACACTACATAATATGGGAGTTGTTACTTATAAGGAATAGTATAAGGCCCGCTGGCCGAGGCACTTCAGGAAAACTCCCGTAAGTAATATACTAGTCTAAATTGATAATTAGGGTTTAGAGAAACTATCTGAGTGAAGGTAGTTGCACCGGTTTCGGGACGAACTAGTAAATACAGTCTGGAGATTGTTTATCCTATCCCACCCATTACCACTTTCAACCGCTGGATGAAACCTGAGCTGGTCGGACGGAAGTGGTGCATGGTAATAAGCGTTCACCAACGAAATTCTCGGCGTCGGGTGAAGATTACGGATAGCGTCCATTCGCGGTCCAAGTAAGCGGGGGCGGGGGGTATACGAAGGAGCCCATTCCCAACTAGGTAGTTCAGGTCGGTAGATAACATCATCCCCTCAAAGCAGACGATATCAGCTCACATTGGAAGCTGTTGAAGCCGGTTTCGCTGTCGTTGCTTCTCGCTGCGAAGGCCACGGACAGTTTTCTTGAGTCTCCCTTTATCTTCTATCGCCCGACCCTAGAGGCTTCTTAGGTCATCTTGCATAGGGCGCTGGCACTTAGAGGGTGATCGATTTTCTTAATAGTAGAAGTAGGCTTGATATACCCGATCGGCGCGTTCCTATCTAGTTCGACGATCTTCCTACTTACGCTTTCGTTTATCAACCTTAGTCTACTACGTTTAAACTACTAGGATCTTGTTAAGAGAGCGAGACTCTTCCTTTGAGAGTTTGTAGGGCCGGTCTAGGTCAATTAACGTACTTAAAGAGCAAGCGAACCGCACCAACTATAACTAAGATCCAGTCTAGCGTATAATACCTTAAATATCAATATCGATATCTACTTAGTAATATCGGACAAAAGTACGGATATTACTATACTATAATATAATATTTTAGAGACTATCTATTACTTCCTCTGTCCAAAAGTTTAGCTATCAGAAGATAATTAAGTAGAACGATATATACTACTCTTATTAAATACCTTAGCCCTAGTATATCGGAGATTATATAGCTTGGTAATATCTTCTATACCTATAATCTCGCCCATATAGCGTATCCGTGACCTTATAATATCGAAACGTTATCTATATCTCCAAATCGATACGATAACCGGTAATATCCCGAACAACCTAGCAAACAAAAGACAAATTTGTCCAGGAGTTCATCCTTCAATTTTAACCCCTACTATCCTAGGCCTTCGATAACGCGAAGACGATAGAGGTTTTCCGGGTAGTCAAGCACAGGTCCGGTCGATAACATCGTATTGAAACCCTTAACATGGAACAATATACCCAGCAGAGATAGATATATACGGACTAAGGACCAGAGTCGCCAAGGGTATGTCTCTGCAACTACAAGAAATACAAACAACATGGGGTTCACTCCACAAAAATTCAACCTCGTCGGGTCTTTGCATCTGCCTGAATCTCAGCATCGGCACGGCTTTTCCAGCTCTCCTCCCAGCGGGACAGGGCCGGTCGGTCTTCGGTTACATCTTCACTGGCCCATTTCATTCGAGCCTGGTCGAGAGCCCAGTCGGTCTCTCCATCCGAACAAATAATATAGAAGGATCTTCTTTCTAGCCCCGCCAGCAATTCCTCCGCGACTTGACTCGCATACCATGCCCCCGAAGGCTTTTTGACCTCGCTTTCATGCGTTGGGCCCACATTGCCCATCAGTCCCGTCCATGTCCAACCGGGGATGAGAAGGTGGACAGAGATATGTGCGGTCGCTGGGTCGGAGCGAAGGTCGTGGGCGAGATGCTCGGTCAAGCTCTTAATGGCCGCTTTGGAGGCATTGTACGCAGGGTTGCCGGCACCTGGGGGATTCGTGATGCCCTGTTTCGACCCGGTGATGACAATCGATTTGGGCGTTTGTGTTGTCGAGGCCAGCAAAAGCGGAAGAAGAGCTTCCAACCCGATTAAAGGACCAAAGACATTTGTGTCCAGCGTCTTGGTACATCAGCACTAGCCCCATGAGGTTCTTGGGGTTGAGAGGCTTACCTTTGTCCAGTAAGTAGAATCCAACCAGGGTTTGAGTCGTCCCCCGTCAGGTTGTCCCAGGGCCTTGTATGATTTGCCAGCATTCAAGACCACCAGGTCAATCTGTGGGAAAAGTTGAACAATCTGCTGCACCGCCTCCGTCCACGCGGGTTTCTCGGCAACATCTAGGGCATATGCCTCGATTCGCAGGCACGGGTTGAGGTCGTAAAGTACTTTTTTTGTCTCGGTGAGGGTCTCGCGATCGATGTCCACAAGTGCCAAATGCATGCCCTTGCTGCGGCAGAGCTTGGCTACGGCGAAGCCAACGCCGGACGCGGCGCCTGTGATGAGGGCCGTTTTCTGGTTTTGGATGACGGTTTCCATGTCGACAATCTTTCAACTGGGGTTCACTTAAGGGTTGAAAACAAGAAGGAAAAAGAAAAGGCAGGCCGGAGGGGAACTGAGACGCCGATCGATCATCCCGATGTCATCGTGGGGTTAGCGGAGATTAGCAATCCCGCAGCTTACGCAGCATATTGTTATCCTAAAAGACATGGATGCTGCCCATAAAATAATAGCTTCGCCTATGCGTTTATTCCCACACTCCCTAGGACTCTATTTGAGGCCGTTACTCGACTCTCAGACCCGTCAGACTTATGATCACGGGAATTATTTTAAGCAGGGATGCTTAATATCAAGCAATCGCCCTGTCTTTCGTGAGTTTGTTATCCTTCCAGGAGGGAATTTAGACGTGAATATGGTGAGAAACGGGTCGAAAGACCTTATTTGAGGAATTCCCAAAGCCTATAGATTTAATGCTCTGGCATAGTCAACGAAAAGGTATCTGGCTAGCATAAGACCTATACAAGGTCATGAAAACATTTCTAGTCTCTTGACATGTAGAAAGACGGCCTTTCAACGACGTCGTCCCAGGCGGCTGTTGGCATTCCTTTTCTTCAGTGCGCTGCTTTCCTCGAGAGCTTGCTTCCGGCCCGGCCCAAAGTCAGGATGGCCACCCAGGGTACCGAAAATATCACCAACGTAGTTGTGCGGCTTGACACCCTTAGCAAAGGTATCTTTCCAGCCATGCAGAATTCCTTGGACCACGCGAATACCGGCCTTGTAGATATTCTTAATCGCTGGCTCAAAGGCACCTTGGTCGGCCTCAAACAGGTTGTAGGCCGCCGAGGAGCCAGGATAGGGCCGGTCAAAGTCCGATGCTGTGCGCATGATAATAATACGGGAGAAATCGGTCAGGTTGCGAGCCGATGATCGCAGCAGGGCCTCCAGGGTGGCATTATCTTCCTGGGCACTGGCACAATATTTGCCGGTCCCATTTGTCAGGAGCTTGGTTGTGTTGTCAAAGGTCGACCCTAGAAGATTGCCGCTGTAGTACACGTCCGATGTCGCGACATCACATTCCACGACACCCGGGGACAGAGTGGCCGCGTTATATTCTCCATCTCGCGTCGCATAGTGGGCACGATAGGCTTTGGCGGTGGCCGAGTCAGAGAGGTTCGCTTTCAGAGCAAACTTGGCGGCCATGGTGCGCAGATCAGCGTTCACCTCAAACACTTCAGTGCCATAAATATTGGTCGGATACTTGTTGGGAAAGTCGGAGCCCAGGGGAATGTAATCCGTCGAATAGTTCTTGGGCAGCTCTCGGGAGTCAATCTCATACTGGAGTGCGACCTGTACCGCGTACCGCGAAAAGATCACAGAGCCGGTGGTCGCTCGCTTAGGGTTAACACCGGCAATGCCCGCAATGAAGAAGTATGTTTGCGTGAGGTTGAACTGCGGCGAGAAGGCCACCGCGTTGACGGTTATGGCAGCATTAATCTCCGATTCACCGGTAATCAATTGGCAGATGGCGTAGTCTTCGGTGCAATAAACGTCCGGGTAGATGGGCGACAGGCCGGGGACGGTGATGTTGTGAGCCCGGACGTTGAAATCGGGGATATTCCACCACGCCGCGGCCTCCGGTTCGAACTAGACAAGAATGGTGTGAGTACTTGCGAGGGCAGTCATTTGAGCCCTCTCCCTCGCCACAGAACATACCATGGAGACAATGAAAATCTTGGGCGAAATCTTGTGGGCCGGCGCGCCATTCGCCGTCACGCATATGGCGCTGCCGCTGAGCAGCAGCGAGGTCGCCAGGGTTTGAAGAAACCGCATTTTGAGGCCAGGTGGAATGGGATTTTGAATTTCCCTGCAGAGGGGGCCCCCCGTTTATAACCATCCTGTAGCAAATGCCTTCACTTGCGATTTCTACGCTACTGGTCCACTGTCGCCCGGAAGTGGATATCACTTAATATAGCGCTGTCTAGCGATTTGCCCGAAATCCCTCGCTGCCCCTCCGATTGGTGGTGTTTGGCAAAGCTCCATTGACCTGGAGGAGCTTCGATAAAGAGTTTGTGGCTTTCTGGTCTCGTTACTGGTCAATCGCAAATCCTAGTGGGCCTTGCTTATCATTTGGCCCTGTTGTTATCGCGCCTTTGTGTGAGCCAAGAATTGGGGCGGGTCCGATAATTTCAAGAAGCTCGTGGATTGTGGGCCTTCTGTGAGATGGGAGAAAGCAGGGTGCTGTCATAATGGTGGAAAGGGTCTTTCCACGAGAACTCGCTCCATTGTCTTGCAATCAAGTCCTGGAGGCATCAACCAGTGCTGGTTTGTTGGCTAGTGGAATTTCCACACGCGAAGACATTAATCATGTCCCTTCTAGAAGGACTGAGAGTTTTGCTTGAACTTTTCTGCGCGTTGGAGCAGCATTATATTCTCGATCTGAGACCAGGGCTTGTCCGGTAAATTGCGACTGACATGAAGTAAACCCTAAGCCTTTGGAATGAAAGCACTCAAAATGGCACAGTGTCCACTTGCGCGAGGTCAATACCGGCTCTCTCAAGTCCGCAGACAACTTTATTGCCAACAGTGCTTCATCCAACGGTGACGAGGGGGCTCAAGCCATCGTACCACCCCAACGTTGGACGTGGGGCATGACGCATGTCAACCGGACCCAGAATAGAACTGCAGTGACAGGATTAACAAGGCGAATCGCTAATCCCGGAGAATAAAATCAAGAGAATCATCCAGCGCCGAGCAACGGTTTTTTACTCCAACGTCATTGCGGTGACGTCATATTTAATCTATAAGAAATTGGACCAACAGTTAAATCAAGGTCGGTCGCCAGGACTCTCGAAGTTGACTGTGTTTCTGATCTCACATCGAACATCTTTGTCAAATTCTACCCGGTTCATTTCTAGGTCCCTTCTTGGTAATGTGTGTTTGACCCTTTGGCACGCTCGGGGTTCTCTAACACGCGTTGTTGCAGCATCCCTGTCACGATGCCCTCGATCCATGACCGAATCCGCGAGGACCTGCTCAACAAGGAGCGTGCCCTGTGGACTGCATTGACGTCTGCCGACCCAGCACCCGCGGTTCAAAAGCTTTGTAACCCGGAAGCCAACCTGATGTTCCCCCAGATGCCAATCCTGACGCTAGAAGACGAAGCCACATTCAAGGACGCGCTGAAGCCGCCATTCCACCGCTTCGATGGCTACCAGCTGGATGAAGTGCGAACAATCATCATCGACCTCATGGCGGGCGTTGTGACATATAAGCTGCGTGCGGTCCGGGGGAGAAGCGAGTACCAAGCGACCGGCTCGACAACTTGGAGTCAAGCATCGGATGGTGAGTGGCGGATTGCCTGTCACCAAGAGACATTATTATAGTGGATCCGGGGAGTTCTTCCTGTATATTGGACATGCACAGGGTATTTGCAACCACCATATAATTAGGTGCATCACGAGTCAACGAGTCCCTTAATGAAATGACGATGGATATCTGACCGTAACAGTATTGCATACTTGGACAGTAATCATTGGAATTCGGGGAAGCCAGCAATTTCCATGGAAACCCTCACCTAGAGTCGATGATGAGACCTTGGGAATGACCAAGGTATGCATGGCTGGCGGGGCACATGCATTTGCTGGGAAAGAAAATATATATATATATATATATTTCCGACCTCATCACTTTGTCCCCCACATCCTTCAGCCAGAAGTGAGGTGAATGCTGGCCGAGAGAACACAGCGGAAGTGCTGAATTCCTACTTTTCAGCGGCTCGGGGAGGGAAAGCAATCTCAGAACCATTGGTCGGCTTGCCGGCTCAAGAAGTGCCATAGGATATCGATGGCGGTCGTCCGCATATTTTACTGTGACGGCGGTAGCCATGGCCTTATTGACAGTTAGGGACGCCATAGACTATATTGATAGACATGTTCCTCTATGACTTCCTCGTCCCCATTCTTCCTTTCGTGGTAGAGAATCGCCTGGGTCTGGATACCTCGTATACCCAGCGTATAAGCCTGCTCTAGTTGGCGGAGAGTGCCTTGATCTGCATTTTATTGAGTCTCTCATCGCTTCTCCATTGTCACGGCGAGCTTCGACACAACCCACCCTCCCTCTCCACGTACACGATGTGTTCCATCGGGGCAGTTTTTCAGTGGGGATGCTATTTGCTGGGCTTCAAGAGCCTGTCGTGTTGTTGAGCGTGCCAGTCGGCTGGCTGAGGGATCGAGTGGGAACTCGGTTTCCGGCCACAGTCGGTTTCTGCACCCTTTTGCCCCTGTTATGATTGATTGGAATCCCCGGGGACAAGCGATTTGAATGGGCCAACAAAGGCAACGTTGATTCTATGCTGTACAGTGTCGCAGTCGCCGGGGCCGGGATCACAACTTGTCAGTTGAATGAGGTGGGGATGATGGAAGCCACACGTAGGCCACTGTTGCATATCTCCGTGCAAGATGCAGCGCTGACTCTACCTATAGAAGCCGTTGATGATATTGAAGGACAGCACCCCGGAGTCTTCGGGCCTAGCGGAGGGTATTTTAGGGCCAGCGCTTCTGGTGAGCCTGAGCTGGACACTTGGAATGGTGATCAGGCCCATTCTGTCGGGATATCTCACGGAGCAGGTCGGGTATTTTGAGATGAATAGTGTGCTGGGTGCGTCATCTCCTTTCCGCGTTGCTCAAAAATCGGTTTTTTTTCTCGACGCCAACGAGAGTCGGCAGCGGGAATGTGTGCATTTTGTGCCGTCGTCGCCTTCTGGAGCCTGAAGGCGTCTGTACCCCAACGGGGAGTCACTGTTGAGCCCATGTGTGGAGTTGAAAACTGAGCGCAGTGGGCCCCCGCGGGTTAATATTCAAGACCAGACGACGAGTGTTTGAGGTTCAACTATCTGGATGTCGTGAGAATCCTCTTGATAATCCAAAATAAATATCTTTTCGGGCAGAATCAGACGGTCAGAACCAGAAGTTAAAAAAAAGGGCTCCAGGGATGCATGATGAACACGCCACTGGCAGGGCCTAGAGACATGCCGAGAACTGGTTAGAGCCTCGCATATACAAAAGGTGGCAGTGTTTTGCCATCGCGATCACTCCGTTTAGCAGAGAAAGGGTGGAACAAGTGGGACGGGGATCCATGGCAACCCCTGAGGATGCTGTCGAAATTGCCTCGGCTGGACTTGATGGTTTGTTTGTTTGTTTGTTTTTTTTTTTTTTTTTTTTTTTTTTTTTTTTTGCTTGTTTTCGCGTTGAGTGCCAGGGTTGAATGCTGGACAAGACTGTCCTGTCATTCTCCACTGTTAACGTGCCTATCTGTGTCATTGGGACGTGGCTCTGCGGGTTCCACGGTCCATGGAGTGTTCACTCGGAGATCCACCTCGAATCCACACAAATACCGAACGATCGCCTATTCCGGCCGAAGAGGTGAGCATTGCTCGAAGGAATCAACAAATGAGGGAAAAAATCCAACACATGGATGGGTTTCCAACCACTTTTTGGTCGGGTGAAGACTGGGTGTGGTATATAAAGCGTGGGTCATGCTGCATGGAAAAGCATGCTTGAGATCGTCAAAATGCCACCGCACAAGGTCATAGTGGTCGGGGGTGGCATCGCGGGAATTGCATGCGCACTGGCCATGTCCCGCGAACTGTCACCCTTTGTGCCTAATCTGCAAATCACCGTGTTTGAGCGGCATGAGGTTCTCTCGACCTCGGGCGGTGCCATCAACCTAACCCCCGTGGCACAGCGCCATCTCGCCCAGTTGGGGATTTTGGCAGAGCTGGATCGAATGGGGCCCGATGGAGGAGCCGACGTGGATGCCATCGAGCTCTTCTCCATGCGTTCGGGTCACTCCATCGGCTCCATTGACTTTACCGACCAGGACGGAAATGGCTTTGGAGGGTATAAAGGCCGACGGGTCATGCGCATCGTCTTGTCGATGGCACTGATGAACGTGGTTGAGTGCACCCGTAATGTCGAGATTGTGTTTGGGAAGAAGGTCGTCGGTGGAGCAGAAATCAATGACCAGGCCGTGGTGCAGTTCGACGATGGAACCGAGGCAATCGGGGATTTGGCTATTGGCTGCGATGGCGTTCACTCGGCGATTCGCACGCGATGGGTTGACCCTGACCGGCCGTCGGAGTATACGGGGATGTCGTTTTTGCAGGCCACCATGCCGTCCGACAGCGTTTCGTCGCGCATTCATTTCCACTCATCAGCACTGAATATCTCGCGCCACGGGTCAATGCTGACCAGCTATTGTGACCGCGACCGCCAGCAGATTTTCACTGCTGCCATTGTGCAGTTCAATCAGGACGATTTCAGCCGCTATCGACTCGAACCAGGCCAAGATTGGTCTACGCAACACCGAATCAAAGGCGCGCTGCGCGACGAGATTCGCTCCCGCTTCGGCAAATCCGCTATCCCCTGCGTCCGGGAAATGGTGGAAAGCAAAGCAGACTGGGTGCTCTATCCAGTGTATCAAGTTCGTCCGGGAGGGAAATGGTGTCTCAACCGCGCCATTCTGCTCGGGGATGCAGCCCACGCCGTAAGTTCTTCGATATTCTTGTCTGTTGTTGCTGTGAGTATTAATATCGAGCACTTAGATGCCGCCGCGAGATGAGTCGGCTGCGTATGCGCTGGATGACGCGATTCTTTTTGCTCGCGTTCTGGCACGCTATCGCTCGGAGCCACTGGTAGAGGTGTTCAGTGCCTATGAAGGTCTCCGCCGTGATACCATCAATTACGCATTCAAGCAGTCGCGTCGAATGTGGGATCGAAATCGCGACATGGGATTTCTAGAGGGGCGGTTGAAGGAATGGATGATGCCGTTCTCCCTGCGCAGTCACCGGGATGAGCGCGAGGCCGCCTGGGAATTTGACGCGACCAAAATTGACATTCCAACCCCAGTGCCCAGCGAGGATATGGTGTCATTGCATTCTTTCCTCAGGGAGCGTGCCCCCTAGAAGGTGGGATCGGCGTACGGGGAGGATCTTTAGCAGTGTTCGGGTTGGGTTGCATTAACCGGTGTATTTGATTTATATCGACGACTTCATACTGAAAGAGCCATATTATCATGAGAGAAAAAGCAGAACTCAATTGACGCTTCAACTCGACCCAACTTAGACCTACCCCCATATTTTGCGTGGCCTCAGTCTTGCCCTACGGGATTTAAAGAGTATAAATTTCAGATGAAAGCATAAGTAAAGAGTGATGGTGACTGCGGATACCATATAGTAAGATTGAATAGAGAGACCACTGTCCTGAAAACGGCACTACACTACACGGGAAACTCATCCGATCAACCTGCAAGCTCCTTCGAAGACCAGTTCGCTATGCGCTGTGACTAGGGTTTAGAAGCTAAGAGTTTGGCCAGCACTGCCAACCACGGCGCTCTTGACCTTCCCTGAGCCCAGCAGAGTATAGCTATAGGGCATCGAGGTCAGAGTGCCCTTCTCGGCCGTGTTGGAACCATCCCCAAAGCCATTGTCGTTCGCAACAGCATATCCAGCATCAGTCGAGTACAAGGGCTTCTTGCTTCCGACAAAGCTGTTAGATTCCACGAGAAGCTGAGCACCTTTCCGAGTGTTGATGCCGTCGCTGACATTCTCAAAGTAGCCGTTGTAGATGTGGCCAGTTCCGAAGCGGAAAGAGGGAGCGCGCGAGTTGATGTTGTACTAGTAGTTGTTATTCTGTGTGACACGGTGGCCGGTGTCCTCGTTGCCGTTGTTGTCCGAGTGGCCGATTAGCGACGCTTTCCAGTGGTCGTGAATGAAGGTGTTTGACACGGTGACATAGTCGGCCGCATGGGTGATCTAGCTTTGGTCAGCATATACAATTCTAAGCCGGCAAAAGTATGACATACATCAATCAGTCCATCGTAGTAGTCCTTGTCGTGGTCTCTGTCCGAAGAGACATCGCAGTGGTCCACCCAGACATTTGTCGAGTCCTCTATAGCCCGTTAGATTCCCTTTCTCCTTGGGAACGGAACTTGGTTCAAACTTACGAATACCAATGGCATCGCCGTTGTCAGCTAAGACTTTCTTGATGCCCAGGTTCCGGATGATAACATTGGACTTTTCTTTGACCAGTCTGTTCGAGATTAGTACCGTATAATCACTCGCGATCGAGAACACCGACATACAAGCCAAAGTTCTCGAGGATGGCCTTCGAGTCCTTGCCGATAATGCTGGTGTTGCTTCCCACTCGGGCCTGATCGGCCTTTTGGGTGATGGTCCCGCTCACGACCACGACCTTTGCAGCGTCACCCGATACGGCCTGCGTAAATGCAGCGGAGGAGGAGACAGTCGTGGTTGTACCACCGGCACCACCTTTGGTACCGCCGTTTTGGCTCGCATAACCCGTGGCGGCCTATATTGTGGAAACTTGGCCAGAGTCGATTGGAAAGGATTGTCCATTCCTTACTATATGGACACGTACATCATTGATGCTTGTGCGTTTAGCCAAAGGATTGCCCTCAAAGTCCGAGGTGGCCGTAGGCACTGCAAGGGCCTGTCCAGACAGACACCCGGCAATAACGGCAGTGATCCACTTCGAAGGAGCCATTGAGTCAGGGAAAAGTCAGAAAGAGGGAACTTGTTCGAGGTTTGCAAGGGAGCAATAAGATGTGTCGAGGTTGAGGGGTTCTGGCCAGCTCGAAGGAGGTTTATATATTATCCATAACCCCTGTAGCTCTCCCCACCAGAGATCCTCCCATCATTTCACGTCTTTGTTCACGGAGTTGGCGGAATCCCGGTGCTAAATAGCTCATAGTCTGCCATTTGATCAATTCCCGCGGGTGGACGAGTGAGCACTAATTCTCCGACACAGCATGTGTCAAAGTGATGCTTTAGCGACCTCCGTGAAAAATCAAGAAATTGTGCAATTGATTCAAATAAACTTGGCCTCAAGCACCAACCACATCGCTTGCAAGATCGATCCATCTAGGTTCGGAGTGCATAGACCAGGCCGGCATAACCTGGACACTGCAGCAGAGCTTCCGCAGAACTTCCACAAATCAATTGGAGGGGAGTTTCACCTAGAGCAAGGAATAGCGCTAAAGGTGGCCGGGGTTTCAACACAGTCCCGTATCTTGGCAGGGGCATATGAAGGGTCCACTGCATGCTGATATTTCCATCAATGGAGGAGAGCAAAGTACGGTCATGGGTTGGCGGACGAATTCGTCACGGAATATGCGAGAGCATCAAGGACTGCAGGGTCGTGAGTATTTTGATGTATTTTGGAACTCAAGCGTAGAGCATAGCTGGAGTGAAGCTGGTAGTCGAAGTGGATGGCATCGACCGTGTCGAAAATGATGTGACCGCGTCCCCATCGCCAATGGGCATTCGGTTGATATGCTTCGGAACACTTCCAAACAGCCCATGAATGCATACAGCGCCAGATCCGGGCTGAGTAATCTGCATCCTGTGAATAACCCCGCAAGTTGACTTGAACATCGACGTCCACAAGCTCATTGAGAAACACCTGGAACAAGTCTTGACTGTTTGTGACGAGCAGCGATTCAAATGGAGACCTTTTCTTCGGTTCCCACAGTGGACTTTGCCCGACTGAATGACCCAGCAACGAAAACAGAGGAACTGGCACGGCTGCGTGATGCAATCTTCGTGGTGGGCTTTTTGTATCTGACCAACACGGGGATAGAAGTATGTTGACGAGTCACTCCTATGGAATTGGCAGCAAGCTGACAGGCACGATAGAATGACATCCGCCGCACCCATGATTACCTGCCACAACTCTTTGCGTTACCAACGGAGGTGAAAGAGAAATGCAACATGATTCACTCTCCATCCTTCCTCGGGTATACTCGGCTTGGTGCCGAGACTACGGCCTCGAAGACTGATCTTCGCGAGGTAACCAATGCACTCCCTTGCCGAAATCCAGATGTTATCGCAAACTAAGGAAACTGGTAGCAATTTGACTTTGGCACGCCCGGTATGAAGACCTGGGTGGAAGAGGATCCATTCTGGCAAAGGCTAGAAGGGCCAAACCAGGTAAGCCTTGATTTTCCAAGGAATTTGTCTGTATCGCCTGTCAGAGCTCTAGTGACACTTCCTAGTACCCGGATCATCCTGGTGCACGGAGTCTGGTGGAAGAATATATCGCCAAAATCGACGAATTGGCACAGGCCTTTGTACACTTGGTGGCTGAATGTCTATCCCTCCCACTGGAAACATTCGATGCCTTCAAAGGCAACATGAGTCGACTCAAATTTGTCAAATACCCACCGTCCGCACCCAACTCTCAAGGTGTTGGTCCCCACAAGGATTCAGCTGGTCTGTTTACCTTTCTCTCTCAAGACGACACAGGGGGCTTGCAGGTTCTCAACAAAAGTGGAGAGTGGATCGATGCCCCGCCTGTAGAGGGAAGCTTGGTGATCAATATCCAACAAGGGTTTGAGGCGATTACTGGTGGCATCTGTGCAGCTACCACCCACCGAGTCATTGTGAGTATGCCAGTCCGTGCAATGACGAATCGCTCATCTCAACCCTTCCAGGCCCCAACATCTCGAACTCGATATAGTATCCCATTTTTTCTGGGGGTGCGATTGGATTTAACACTCGAACAATTAAAGGAATCCGCGGCCCACATTGTGCGTTGCATTCCAGTCTCGGATGATAAGAAGAAACGAGCGGTGGATGTTCCGAGCGAGTTCCTATCTCCCTTGTATTCCTGCGTAAGCCGTGCAGCCTTGAAATTCCTCCATTGATTCTAATGAGAAAACAGTTCGGTGAGGCGCACCTCAGAAATCGCATCCTCAGCCATCCGGATGTAGGGCAACGATGGTACCCAGAGCTGTATGCGAAATACTCCCAGCAAAATTTAACATAGTCGTTGGAGTGGAGAGTATGGCTCTTGCATATACTTGTGGACGTTGCATACTGTTCAATCATCAGCCGTTGGCCCTCGTTTCACTTGGTAGCTTGAGAAGATGTAGTGAAGAAAAGATAGAGTCTTTTTATTTATATGACAAATGCTGATCGTAATTATTAGTCTCTTTCTAAATATATATATATATATATATGTTTCTAAACGTTTCCCCTTTCTCTTTGTCGCTACCCCCTTCTTTTCTACCTTTCTTATATACCTCTAGTATTCTCTACTTCCTATTTACCTATTTATTACTACTTTGTTCAGGATATTTTCTCTAGCTAGTTACAAGTTTCCCTATATTCTCTTCTACTATTCAACATCACCAGTTTCGTGATTCAGATACTATAATCTTTTGGTTAACTATAGGTATCGACAGCACGAAGTGATCAGAAACTGCGTAAAGCGGAATATACCCCACTAGGCTGTGGACTTCACACCCGCCAGCATCGAATGACAAGGGGTATTTCGGGTGGAGTAAACGAGATTCGAATAAGTACAGCGGGTCCCCCAGTCAGCGCGGGGTGAAGCAACATTCCCCCACCTTTGCAAATGGCCAAGATTGATGCTGTTGCCCTAGAGACTTTTCGGAGTTGTCTCACGACCTCCAAAGTCTACACACCTGGCTCGGAAGGGTACAATGATGCTTTAATCCGCTGGTCAGACACGGGGACAAAACACGCGGTATGCGGCACATACTCACCACCTCTTGCCATAGACTAATGATTATCCTAGGGGGTAGTTATCCAACCTATCGACACCGCTGATATTCGAACGGCTTTGTTATGGGCCCAAGAGCATGGCGTGGATATCGCCGTGAAGGGTGGTGGGCATTCGGCAGCCGGAACTAGTTCGAGCGATGGTGGCTTAGTGATTGATCTCTCGCTCATGAACCAAGTCATGGTCGACGTCCCCCACAAGACGATCACGGCGCAGGGAGGTGCGACTTGGAAGGAGGTCGATGAGGCCGGCGCAGCCCATGGATTGGCGACCGTTGGCGGAACAGTGAACCACACTGGAGTCGGAGGTCTGACCCTGGGAGGGGGATATGGGTGGTTGAGTGGACAGTATGGCCTCACCGTGGATAACCTGCTGTCTGCCCAAGTGATCCTGGCCAATGGCAATCTTGTTCATGCCTCTGCGACGGAGCATCCGGATTTGTTCTGGGGGCTGCGAGGAGCTGGATACAATTTTGGCGTTGTGGTGGATTTCACCTACCGGGCCCATGACCAGAAAGAGTCCGTGTATTCTGGGGTGGTTGGGTTCGCACCCGAAAGGCTAGAGGCCGTCATGGAGCAGCTCAATGCATTGCTGGCATTGCCTGATGCTCGATCGGGCGCTATGTGTATTTTTGCGCGAGCACCGGATGGGTCAGGGCCAAGCATCGTCGTGATTTGCTTCTACAACGGACCCCGGGACGAGGGTGAACGGCGGTTCTCTGGATTGGTAGCATTGGGGCCCGTTTTTAACACGCTCGACATGATTCCTTACCCAGTGGTGAATACTCTGCAGAACCCGCAAGCCACGTATGGGGACCGCAAGCTGTTCAAGGGTATTTTCTACGAGCCACCTCTGGATCCGACATTTGCGCGGAAGATATTTGACAGTATCATGGCCAAAACACAGGCAGAGCCCGAATTGGCGCCATCTGCCATCATCCTTGAGTTCACTGACATGCGCAAGATTTGCGAGGTGCCCTTGACAGCGAGTCCAATGGCGAGTCGCAGCACCACTCAGAATGGCATTGTCTTTCTGCGCTGGACCGACCCAGGCAAAGATCAGGAATATCGAGCTTGGGCACGCGAGGTGCAGTCTAAGTGGAAGACCGAGTTGGATACGAAAACACAGAACCAGGTGATTACCAAAGTCCCACAGTACATCAACTACGCTGAGCGTGAGAAACCATCATTGATACCTCGGCGGCTCTAAGCGCTAAATCTCTCTGCAGCAGGCGATTCGGTGGTTACGAATATTTATGGCGACAATCTTGCCCGGCTCCAGGCAGTCAAAGCCCAGTATGACCCTAACAACGTCTTTCACAAGATGCATCCCATTCCGCTAGCGACCTCTCAGTAGGCAGCCTATATCGACGGTAAGCCCAAACATGCGTGTCGCTCTTGGGATAGGCCAAGAACGCAATTTATACACAATGTACCAGATCCTCGCTCGTCTCATATAGTGTCGGTGTCGTCAGAAGACTCAGAATGCATGATATGGCTAAACTCCTGCGTCGCGGCCCATATATTTAGACACTGTATGCCACAAGAGTCCTGGTAAATCATGCCTCCATTAGAGCCGTGGAAGAATATGGTACTTGACGGCCTTCACCGACATCCACCTCGCTAGGGCCTCTTCGCCCATGTCGCGTCCAAAGCCGCTTTCTTTGACACCACCGAAGGGCACATTGGGATTCAGCATCGCCCAGGCATTCTGGGCATCTCGCCTGATCAGATCTGCAAGTTTCAGCAGCAGTTGGGCCTTGGCGGGACCAGGGACTGTCCTCCATGCCTGAAACCCGAGCTTGGCGGACTCGACAGCCCGGTTGATATCCGCTGCACCCGCGGCAGAGATAATTCCTAGTTGCTGGCCGGTGGCAGGGGTTTCGACTGAAATGGTCTGACCAGTGAGTGAGGGCACGAATTCATTGTAGATGAACAGACCCGTGGGGACTAGCCATAGTCAGCTTTGTTTACTTCCTGATCTCGACATCCCAGCCCTACCGGTAATGAACCGCCCCTGTACGCCAATGACCGCCAACGAAGACATTTGGAGAAACTTAGAACGTTGATGAATGGACTGTTGGTTCTAAGAAGTTGCCAGGGGTTTCGTATCTGCTTTCTAGTTCCCTTCAGCGCGGGCATTGTTCCGCCCTCGCGGCATTGCTTCCGAGTCTCCGAGGGCGGGAGACGTGAAGAAATAACATCGAATAACATGAAATGATATAAAATAATATGAAGAAGAAAGAGAAAATGAAGTAAAATGAAAGACATCGTCAATAGCTCGGAATGTCGGAATCTATCAACCCGATCCTTGAGAATGCAACCGGCCTGAGGAATCCCGAGGGATCACATCCTCGCCGCTTCGCCTCTTCGCCTTTTCATGAATTTCGTGGCTTTCATGAAGTCGTCTTCCAAAACCCCCAGGCTAGGGAAACTCCGAATTTAATGCCCGCCGACAACCACAGGGCAGGCGAGATTTGTCCAGTGGCCGTGGTCACCCATCCGCCGATAATCGCCCCGACCAGAGTCAACACAAACGCGATGACTCGGCGGTCGCGTTTTTCATTCCGCAGCAGAAATAGCTTGGGATCCGACATCAGATCACAGAGCAGACTGGTGATAACCACGGTCGGGATCTCATTGAATCCCAAGGCTCGACTAGCCACAATCTGGCCCGCAGATTGAAGACTCAGGAGCACAATGGGGACCTCTTGATCCCAATTAGTTTCATCGGCTGAATTGCGTGCCAACACGCTGGAGATGACTCCTCCTTGAATGAGGCCTGCCGTGATCACGATCATCGCGGCTTGCAACAAAAACGACAAGATCAAACACCCTCGGCGTCGAGCACCCAGCAGGCGATTCAGTCGCGCAAAGAAAAAACACCCGATGATGAAACACCCGATCGACGTGAGTGACCGAGCCCAACCATAAGGACGAGGGTTTTGATTCGAGGCACCCAGTCCAACGAAGATGGTATTCCCTGCACATTCAAGAATCAGAACCCTCTGCTCTGCGATGGTGATTTCGTCCTCGAGACATACCCGTTTGCATGGAGACAAAGGTATTGTAGGCTGCCAACGTCAACAGCGTCCTTTCCACCAACTGCCTGTGCTCGCCTCACCATTATAGACTGTGCTATCCACCAGTCCCGAAGTCAGGCAGCATGCAAAGAGCAACAAATCAGCATGTCGCGGTTCAACATCGTGCTTGAGAGTGGTGAGTCCAGCAAACGGCATTTTCGAGTGTTCCATATTGAGTTCTTGCGAAAGAAGAGTGGGAAAAAAAAGACAAAAAATGAGAGAATCTTAGAAAGACTGTGGGGATATGATTGACTACGAATATCTCGCCCCCCACCGGAGCTCATTCTCCCCACCTCCATCCGTCGTATCTTCGCTTTTTCGAGGCCAAAGACCTCCCAAGACCGGAGCCGAAAACATGTTGCGAAATCCCGCAGTCCAAGAAACTAGGGGGGATTGTGGCAAAACAGTCAGATAAGGGCCACTTTCACGTGGAGTGCAATAGGCCGGTGGTGTCTGGAAATTGAGTCTCTTTGGCGTCAACAAAGCGCGAAATTATGCAGCGGGGCCGTCTTCAGGCGGTCCGGGCCGTGGGTCTACGCCGAACATTCCTCTCCAAGGACACACTCGGCTTGCGCGCCCAGAATGCCAAGGGAGACTCGGAGGGAATCGGTTACAACGCCGAGCTCCTTGGCGACTTGGTCCTCTGGTCTCCTTCGGTCCACGGAACGGCGTGTTACTATCGAGCCGAGTTTGCTCACAGAAACCCTGATATACACCACCGCAGCGCTTCCCAATTTTTTTGCTCACTGGGGACCAAACGCGACAAAAGAGAAAAAAAAAACCTACGCAATCGAAGATTTCAGCCTTACTGGGCCAGTATCTGCATTGTCGCGAAGAAGGATCGACAATCCACAATGGGGTCAGGATCATAGGTCGCCCTACGTCCCCACGGTGCTTTTTTGGCTGTTGATCTCCCGGCTGATGGGCTGTACGTGAGGCTTGGCGAACCGGGTTATTCATGATACTGTCTCTCAAGCCAAGAGCCACGAGGGTGCTGAATGTCTCTCCGCAGCTGCAAGAGAGAATACGACGCATGGAGTAATCTGCATGCAGTCATTCGCCAAGCGAGCTCGGATTGATGACCTCTCTCACGACCCCGTAGTCGGGGGATTTTGCCGGAGCCTTCCAAATTGTTCGACTATGTTCGATCACAAACTTACATTATCGAAGATCTCGGCTCCTGCAAGGCCTGATGTGCTGCAAAACATAGCGACAGATCCCACCGCATTGGGAATTGTCTCCGGTTATTCTCAACCAACAATTCATCTTCCTGGTGGAGCTGTCCAACTGGGCGGAGCGACAGTCATCCGCCCTTTGAGGTCGGATCGGTACGACCGAGTTGGGAGAATTAGATTGTGTCCTGTCCTTGGCGCATGAGGGGATGTTGCATCGTCAAGAAACCAAGTCTACTAAATTTTGGTGTGATCATCTAGCCAGTCCACTCCACCATGTCAGCATGACTTGAATTCTTCCGATAGATCAGACTGACCCATCCTCAGTCGGGCCATGCTGGTCCGCGTGCACGACGAAAGATATAAAGCCAGGTACCATCCCAAAGGATCTGGGCTGTAGCACAAGAATTCTTCCGCAACACGCTTAATTCTTTTCTACTCATTCCACCTGTCACCATGACCATCACCATCACCGTGGAGAAAGACGGTTACTATGAGGTGAACGGAACCCCTCAGGAGCCTACCGTGTCCCTCTATGTGATCCCTGCCGCATCCAAGTTGCGCAGGATGCTTCGAGACACCAAGGATCTGATCGTCTGTCCTGGTGTCTATGATGGTCTGTCAGCTCGGGTTGCCATGGAGGTTGGCTTCAAGGCAATGTATATGGTAAAATTGTCTTCCCTAGCTGATGGAAACTATACTTACAAATAATCCAGACAGGTGCTGGGACGACTGCCTCCCGTCTGGGAATGGCAGACCTTGGGTTAGCCCAGCTGCACGACATGAGAACCAACGCCGAAATGATTGCCAACCTCGACCCATTTGGTCCTCCGCTGATTGCCGATATGGATACTGGCTATGGAGGTATGGCAGACCCGATCACCAATGATCCCTTTAATCACGATGTCTAACGACTCTCTAGGCCCGCTGGTGGTTTCCAAGTCAGTTCAGCAATACATCCAAGCTGGCGTGGCTGGATTCCATATCGAAGACCAGATTCAGAACAAGCGTTGTGGGCATCTTCAGGGTAAGAAGGTGGTCGGTCTGGATGAGTACATCACGCGTATTCGCGCTGCCAAGATGACCAAGGATCGGCTGCACTCGGACATTGTTCTGATTGCACGAACGGATGCCTTGCAACAACACGGATATGACGAGTGCATTCGTCGCCTCAAGGCTGCTCGAGACATTGGAGCCGATGTGGGTCTCCTGGAGGGCTTCACCTCGAAGGAGCAAGCCCGTCAAGCTGTGCAAGACCTGGCTCCGTGGCCTCTTCTGCTGAACATGGTGGAGAACGGAGCGACACCACTCATCACCACCAAGGAGGCAGAGGAGATGGGCTTCCGCATTATGATTTTCTCGTTTGCGACTATTACTCCGGCCTACCTGGGCATCAAATCCACTCTGGAACATCTCAAGAAAGAAGGAGTCGTGGGGACACCGGAGGGACTAGGACCGCGGAAGCTCTTCGAGGTTTGTGGGCTGATGGAATCCATGCGAGTTGATACAGAGGCTGGAGGTGATGGCTTTTCTCAGGGTGTTTGATGTTGTATTTGATTTCATTGGCCTGACTTACTTCACAAGCAACAGCTCTGGTATAGCTAGATCAGGCAAAGCAAATTCAGTTTAATGCGCTTTTTTATCTTGTTCTGAAGAACCCTCAGCCTCCCTTTGGCCTTTTTCGGGTTAATCTTCACCATTAGGAGTGGTTTCTTCCGTAGCAACCGGCTTCTGGATCTTTTGCATGGTCCGTACGACCTCCTTCTCCAGCAACGACCACTGCTGAGACGGTAGAACTTTGTAAAGTCGAGGCCACAGACTTCTTTCAACCACCTCTGTATCTTTTGATCCTGTCCGGCCAGTGGAGTTATGCATGTCTGTGGCACGAAACGGCATTCCGAATTGACTGCACCAAAAGCAATAGACATGCTCCTGACGCTCAAGCCGGCCCTTGAACTCAAAGCATTGCCAGAGAAACCTTCGGAGTTGTTGGGTTCGCTTGGTCTTGTCTGTCGTGGAGTACTGGGCAAATTGTACCTCTATAGAGTCGACAATCCGATGACAATCTTCTCCCAGGGACTGCTCTGAAAGTGATTCTCCTGTCATGCTTGTAGCCGAGCGCCAGTGGTGTCGGACATGGGTTGGGCCTGTCTGGGTCAGTAAGAGAAGGTGGTAGCGGATTCACTCCAGCTTTCCAGTTCACGTACAAAGCTTTTGTATCTCCGTGTCAAGTTCCCGCAGTTGATGGTTCCAAAAAGCGCCCTCGAAGCCAATCATGAACCGAGTCCAAGTCGACTGGAAAATCAGTCGGGTAACTTCCGCTTGAATGTCGTAAATGGTCGGCGGCTGGTTATCATCTTCACCCATTCCATCTTCTTCAGGTGCTAGACAAACAGTCATATCGTTGCTGTACGATTGGCCAAAGTGTCTTCTCACCCAGGCGTCGAGATACTGATACAAGAGACGCATTTTCTCTTTTGCGTCGTTGTCAACAAGGTCGTCTGCCCATTTCTGAAGAGTGGCCACTTTGAACAGTAGGATCTTGTTGTCCTTGATGGCATTATTTGCAAGTTTACGGGACTCTTCCAGCAGCTCCTCTTGTCGTTTATCTCTTTCGGCCGCGCAAATGAGGTCTTGACGTAGACACTCCGTCTCTTTTTCGACTTTGATGATTGTCTGTGCTAGAATTCAGTGATGTTGAATCCATACGGGCACTTCTATAGCTAACCTGTTGAAGTTGATTGATATCGGCAGTGACGGCATCATTATCATAGGCCTCTTTAGACATTGTGTCAATATCCAACCCCCCAGAATCATCCAAGCGCGTACCTGATGGAACTTGGTCCTCAGAGCCCGACAACTCGCCAAAATCGTCCCAGGGCCACATGATTCCAGGTAGTATCAGAAATCAAATCAAACCGTCCAAGAAAACTAAATACGAAAATTATGTGAGGGTATAAAATCAAGAAAGGGGAAATGGTGCTGACCTGTGCGGGATCTATGGATAGCCGACTATATCTCCGACGCTCGATATGGTCAAGTCTGGCAGTCAATGATCTCAGCATCACCCAACAACGCATCATCTTATTTTCTTTCTGTTAACCCTTTTTCGGCTTTTTTAACTCACCCTTGTGCTATTCGGCTTCTGGCACTTCGGGCGTAGCTTCAAATAGTGCCCACGAGAGCAAATTGCAGCGGCCCCCAAGTATGGCAACTCCTCGCTAGTAACAACCTGGAAAGATGTATACTTGACTGGCTACAATTTGGGAGTGCTCCCCAAAGAAAATAAAAAACAAACCAAGGGATATACCCAGCCCGACCACCCTAAAGACAGATCAATTCACTTAGGATTTTCTGTCAAAGGGATAAACGCCTAATCTTAGCGAACTAAAATCCCCAGACGAGCTCAACCTAAGCCTCAAAGGCCTCTGGTTTTCAAGCGTTTAGTTGTGTTCTTTTGTGCCATCAAGCAAGGGACAAGACAGTCATCCTGTGTCGTAGATAGGGGTGTTACAGCGCTGCCAAATGCAAGTCTACGAGATTAACTTCGAGGTGTTAGTTGGAAGGCGATACTACCTGCGTATTGTGTTCTCTCTGATTGACTCAACGGTCATAGATGACTATATATCAATTATATGATGCTTCCGAGCTGCAGATATCCATGGATGGCCTAGGAAAAGCCGGTTAACTCTCGGGGAAATGAGGATTGGCAATGACTTCTTCCACCTGCGGGGGAAGAGCAAATGTTTCTGATAACCCAGCCCAATGCAGCGCATCCAATCGTGCCAGACCCAACTTCACAAGGGGAAAGCTTTGGCTCTGGCATCGCAACACTTGCAACCAAGAGTCTACCAAGCTTTTCCCACGGGTTGCATGGGCGATGTTCGGGGCCTGCACTAGGAGTAGCATCAAAAAATTGGAGATTGTCGCGAAGCCAATGCGGGACCCTGGGAAAGTAAAATCAGCAATCGGTATCTCCAAATCGAGCTTGATGGGCGCCGTACAGGAATACCAGAAGCCGGTGAAGTCACTGGATGTCAAGCGTCTCGTGAAATTGACGACGATTGTCGCACACTTCTCCGCCGCATGCAAGGTCGCTTCTCCGGTACCATACTCGTCAGAGATCTCAATCTCTGGCAAAGATTCAAGCTCCGGAACTTCTGCAAAATCCAGGATTGCCTCGTCCACTGGCAACGAAGTTGCCGACATATCTTCTAAATCAAATATTAATGGAGGGCTGGAGGATCGCGCCATAGGTCGAAGCATCGCACGGTAGACATAAACCACGAGCAATAAATATGCAAAATGGATTGACGTCGGGTATGGTGCGAGTCCGTGGACGGACTTGCTCCAATTGGGGAGCCGAAAGGTTTCTGGGAGAGACGAATACCACTCGTTCAACTTCTCAAGCAGAGCACGTCCCAAGTCAGATGATGTGTTGAAGTTCGCATTCAGAAATTGGGATGCCCTGAGGGTACTACCGGGGAAAAGCCACGACCATCAGCAACTGAACAACTGGCAAGTGTCTGGAGAGGCATCAGCACTCACTAAAAGGTCTCATGGATTTCCTCGGCGATGCGGGCAAGGTTCACAAGGTATCGAAAGGGGATTTCGGTATCGCACGATGACGTTGAGAATCCTTGACGAGGGCCGACCAGGAAGTCACCTTCATCCAAGTCGCTGACATCCCACTCCGCAGGGTGGATAAAGGGAGGCCGACCCATTAGCAAACTCCTCCATTTATCCTCGGCATAGACTGCCCACCAGAGCCGTCGCCGTAGACGCTTTTCCCACGCCGGAATGCCCCACATACGGCATTCAATGTGAAGGCCGAGGGAGCATGCCAAGCCCACGAGTTGGCCGACAAAAGACCACACAAATGGCGTGTCGGCGGTCGTGAAACGGGCCTCGTCTGTCGGGTGCTGATGGACATACAACAGGGCCGCTTGCACAACAGCGAGACGAGGACTATGGATTTCCTCGGTCACTAATTCGTATACCATGCGCCACAAAGTCTCAATGGGCGATGTGTGATACATGTTCAGTACACAGAGGTAATCATCGTGGCCGACGAAGGGGAATGCGGATGCATAGACGGCCGCCAGCAGGTGCACCGGAACCTTGGCCAAGGTGGACAGCTCTGGAAGCTGGTATGATGCCGCGCTCAACCCTAGTTGGGAGCGCGAGATGATTGGCAACGCCGGGAAGACATACTTGACAAATCTAATGTGGTGTTAGCTCACAGAAAGCAGGGCCCCCTCTGTGATTGACCTTACAGCGCAACGAGCCTTCTTCCATATTCGGGCGGTACGAGGTAGTTTAAACGATCACGGGTCGCATCGCCCACGCCCGCTCGAGTCTCGTGCTTGAATGCCGTGGTGAGTTCATCGGAAGAAATCATAAAGTGGACCGGTATCCTCTGTGCGGTCGGGACCCCTCCGGCGTTGCGAAAGTGCACCTTGTAGAAAAATTTCATGCCTGAGTCATCGAATTGGCAGTGCCTCAGCAGCCATGGGTCTGATTCGGCCGATGCACCGAATAACTGCGCATATCCATGGTCGAGTTGATCTATGCTCTGAACAAACTGAGTTGGCGGCCCTCCCATGGGCAACATGCCCGAGGCTGGCGATGGGTCATTGGCGGTTTGATCAAGGGCCAATGAAGAGAACCGGGGCTCGGCATTTTGAGACACACTCCTTGCTTGAGTCGAAGCAGAGCCCAAGATGCTGTGTTCGGGTTGGGAGGGGAGCGCTACTTCGATACTCGGGACGTCAAAGGACGACAGTGGCTCCGACACTCGCGGTCTCTTCGGCGGAGGGTTATCGAATGTACAATCCAGCCGAGTCGCCCGACACCGTTGACACGGAATTCCACCATCGGTCTGACAGCCCAGCTTGCGGGCTCGGCATTGATCACACGGCCGTTGACGTTTTGACCGATAGGGTCGAGCCGAAGAGGGGGACGACATCTTTTTTTTTCGGTCGCGCTGATCGGCAAACGCAGGGGATGCACCGGCGAACGGCGCATTTTATGTATTGACAGCTGCAGTGGAGCGTCCGGGGGGCTGACGGGGGAGGATGTTAAGTCGATGATCTCATCCGCCGACCGTCGGCCATCGGCCAAGTGTACTCTTTCGCCGCCAGCCCTAAGGATGTGCTTTGTGCATCAATGTATTTTCCCCCTTCATTCTGAGTACCTGGCAAAGATATAAAGGTCTTCCGATTCTCGAATTCGATGGGTAATCCCCACAATATAATCCTCGACATTGTGAACTTCTTGTATATATCCACTCTTCTCGGCCAATTCAAACAATATCGACAACCGATCTAGATAATGTCTCAATCACTGCAGCCTACCAAAACTTTCAATTTGAAGGCCATGTTTTCATGGAAAAAGCACAGTGAAGCAACCAGGGATGATTCGCAGTCAGAAATTACCCTCGTCCCAAGGTATATTGTTTCCCAACTCAGCCAAGAGAGTGATATACTTACTCCTTTTTCTCATAGCCAGAGCAACCGGAAAAAACGTGCAATTTCCCCAGTGCCTCAGAATTTTAACCGTAAGTATTTCTCTCCATTTACCCAAAAAGAATGGACGACTAACCGCTAACATGTATACAGCGGCCGATATGTGTTTTGGCTCCTGCTGCAGGAACAAGTGAAATCGTTGTTTCTTAGGTACTCCCAATCAAAATGGTGTTATCATTACACTGAATATGTTATTAAATGACGAGAGTCTCTTGTCTTCATTCCAGGAAAAATGATAATAAGAGTAAGAAAGCTAGGGCAAGGCTTGTTGGTATAGTCTCCACTCTGGATAAATGAACTATATAGGGAGTAGAAGGTAGTAGAAACAGAATTCGTCGATTACATAGATGGCACCTAGAGCACAAGATATAGATCAGGGGCAATTGTGTCCTAGCATAGACAACAGCCACGGCAATCCCGTTCCAAGCACATGTGGACCCACCGATGCCACACCGGCAGTTTGCCCCATGGAGATGATCATCGTCACCGAGTTCCGAGTAAGAGAGGGGTTACAGTAAGCCGAGCGCCTTCGTCAGCATATATCGTGGGCCCTTGCTGACCTCGAGTTTCCCGTGCACGAGAACTCAAGTTTTCCTATTTCCTTGCTTCTATTGCCACTTGAATTACCATCCTTTTATCCACCATGATTTTCGAGCCAGCGGAGCGGGTTTTGCTCCCCACCAAGGACCTTTTGTCGTACATTTTTGACGACCCGCCATACAACCAGGATACGCCGGTAGAGTCCTTTCAATGTGCCCGCGACTGCGGATGGCGCTGAAATACACACGCCTTTTTACCTTAGATCTATGTGGATGTCCATAACCCAACACGGTCAATCTCTTGCAACCAGGCGCGAAGGCTCATCCGCCAGCTCATTGCAGGATTGCGAGCCTCCGGGTTTAAAAGGGGCGATTGTGCCCTCATTCACTCCTTCAATGATGTATGCATCATGGTTGTCGCACCCAAATGAGAATGCAAGTTGATTTAATTCCGCTTGAACTTTAGATCAATTACAGCATTCTTGTCCTGGCTATCATTGGCGCTGGCGGTGTTTTCACCGGCTCAAATCCCTCTTACACCCCACACGAGCTCGCCCATCACATCAAGGCTTCGCAGAGTAAATTCCTTATCTCGGAGCCCGAAATTCTGGAGTCTCTGCAACGTGCCGCAGAACAGACTGGTATACCAGCCCAGAATGTGTGGGTATTTGACAATCTGGACCAGTCAGTGCCATCGGGTATGCGGTCATGGAAGCAGCTACTGGAGTTTGGCGAAGAGGACTGGGTACGCTTTGATGACTTGAAGACGGCCCAGGAGACGACAGCAGCCAGACTCTTCAGCAGTGGAACCACTGGCCTCCCCAAAGCTGTTACTATTACCCACTATAACCTCATTGGGCAACATGAGCTAACTCTTGGAATAAATCCTCGGCCTTACGAGGTGAGTTAACTCTATTCAGGACACTCAACATATAACATGGAGCGCACTTCAATTGCTGATCAAATTAATGGACAGATCTCACGAGTGATTGCGGTACCGGTCTTCCATGCCTCTGCAGCCCCCGTTACGCACATTTCTACTCTGAAAATGGGATCTGTGGTTTACCTGATGCGCCGGTTTGACCTCGAGCAATTCCTCAGAACCGTGGAGAAGTACAGTGTCACCGATATGATCATGGTTCCACCAATTGTGATCGCAATTTTGATGTCACCCCTATCTCAGCAACAACCCTTTCTCCGGAAGGTCCGGCTTGCCGTCTGTGGAGCAGCTCCTTTAGACAAAGACGCCCAGGCTCGATTTCGTTCGTTGATTGCAGATGATGCTCCATTCACCCAAGTGTGGGGTATGACCGAGACGTCCTGTGTAGCAACCAACTTTCCGTATCCCGAGCATGATGATACTGGATCAGTTGGACGGCTGATCCCCAACATGGAGGCGAAGTGCGTCAACTTGATCACGAACTCTTTGGTTGATCCAAGATACTAATTCAATTCTGATGTAGACTCATCGATGGGGATGGTCGAAACGTTTCGGCTTATGGAGTCCGCGGAGAGTTGTGCGTACGTGGGCCGACAGTGACCCCTGGATATTTCAACAATGCCGAAGCCAATTCCCAGTCGTTCGATCCTGATGGCTGGTTCAAAACCGGTGATATCGCGTACTGTGATCACAAAACCAGGAAATGGTATATTGTAGACCGCAAGAAGGAGTTGATCAAGGTACGGGGGTTTCAGGTGGCACCACCAGAGATTGAGGCGGTGCTGTTGTCACACCCTGATATCATTGACGCGGCGGTGATTGGAGTCAGTCCATCCAGTGCTGATACTGAGCTCCCTCGTGCCTATGTCGTTCGACGACCAGGTGATGGGGGAGACAATTTGACAGAATTAGTTGTCCAGCAGTATGTCCTGGGGCGGCTGGCGCGGTATAAGGCACTCACTGGGGGAGTGAAGTTCGTTGGGACGATAGCTAAGAATCCTAGTGGCAAGATCCTTAAGCGGGTTTTGCGAGAGGACGCGAAGAAGGAAATCGAGGCAGGATTGATCAAGCATAGGCTGTAAATACAGGTGATGTTTTGCGGATGAATATATTCTGGTGCTACTCTATCTTATTTTATTTTCATATTGTTTTTCCCCTGCGGCTTCGAAACCTCTCAACCAAACGAACTGAATGATTTCGGCCGTTGAATAGAGATATAACATCACATACTAGAAAGCCTGGGGTGGCAACCTCAGCAGCTGTGGATAGCACCAGGGAATGGAGAACTAGGGATATCAGCACAAATAAAATAGAGAACCTTGGCCATAGTGATAAATTGTGTTAAGGTCGTCCCAAATACATACGACCACAGGGTGTGGACTATCATGCCCAACGTTTAGATGCTAAACTTATGGTTTGCCCCTTCGTTCTATTTAATATATCTGGGGAAAAAAGCACGATTTCTTGCCTACGCGCCAACCTCCACAGCTCATTTTCGGCTCGGCCTTTGTGCACAATACTGTCCAATTTCATTCAGAAGCGGAGCCATGCCTCTGTGAAACTTCATCGAATTAAAATGAAGTTATACCTGCTTCTCGGAATGCCCGTTTTCAACATCGACGGAAATGAAGAGAAGAAATAGTATGATGAATTGATGGGTGGGATAAAGATGGAAGACTTCATTAGGCGGAAAAGACTCATTTTTCGAATGCGGTCGGTGAGGACCTCCGGAAGATGTTGACTGAACGACCTAAGACACCTATCTTAACCTCAATTCCTGTTCCGAAAATTTGTGGTCCTAAAAAAGGTATTTTACGGCTCAGCCGTTGTGATCAGCTATATTCGTGATGAAAGTGACTGGCGAGATCCGACAGATTTGGGGATGTTAAAGAAGAGCAAAACTACGATCACGTAGAAACCGTGTCAGGAGCAACGAAGGCTATGTCATGGTATCAAGTGCAAAGCCTTTAAGTAGACAGCATCTTCGAGAACGTCTAAACTGCAATGACTATGATATACTCGAATTCTCGCATTCAGGATAATCGCACAAAATGGACTCCGTTGGGGACCAGGGTAGAAGACACGCCACCTGGTTCAATGCAGCCGAATAATATATAGCAAGGTATACAATTATCGTTTACATATATATATATATATACGAAAAAAACCGAAGAAAAGGGAAGAAAAGGGAGGGAAGCAGTATAGCATACGCGCCCAAAAATTAGGATCGACTTGGTCCGAAGCCTTAATGGATGGCAAAGATGATCTCGAAACATCACGTCATGAGTGAGTGGTTTATGATGAATATAATCCAGCTCAACGATCAACGTCAACTGGAAACGATGGAAATGCCCTGCTAAGTCAAACTCGCGGCTAAATGTGTCCGAGTAGTACTAGGCCTTGCACTGAGTGTTTCAAGATATGATTAACCCGTATTCTTGCGCGCGCGAAAAGATACCGGAAATAAATTGCCAATCAAAGTTAGAGGAATAGGGCCCAGGTATCTTACTACTAATCCGACTTGCAAGTGATCTAGTCAGGCGCTAATAGGCGGTTTGTGATTCGAAGATAAACTAAAATGTTCGAGTGGAACGTGATTTGGACGTCACAGTACATATTTCTCCTTCAGAATTTGCTCGTCCTCGAGTCTCAAACTTATGAGTGCGAATCTCTCTGGTTCTTTTTATTTCTCTTCTACTTCACTTGTTCCATACGAAAAAAAAGAAAGGAATACCATGCCTTCACCATTAGAGAGAGAGACAATGGTATAGAATGGTGAAACACCGGCTGAATAACCAGCGCTTACTATTTTCAGCGCGGGGGCGCGAAAGAGTGACGGTCTGTTGCTGATTAGACGATACGAGGAGAACGGGGTTTTAAAACGCCAAGAGAAGCCCGCCTACGACCCTAACTGGTTGCTGAGAGCAAGTGCGGTCGAAGGAGCGCTTATATCATGCTTCTACTAACCGCCAATAGATCAAAGGAGCCACTCAAGTGAGCTTTGTGGGAAGCGAGGCCTTCCCATCTCTCGCTATAAATACAGTGGTCTTCCTCACCCAACTTATGAACAGAAATCCCTTTCAACTAGCCACAGCTAGATACAGCAAAGAGATCCTAGAAACCACAGTCATGTTGTCAGTGTCGACAAGCAGATTGAATCCCTTTCTTGCAAATGCCCTGGAACAAAAGGGGGGGCCGGAGAGGTCGAACAATGTGAGTTCGGGTGTGATTTCCAACCTCCCCGTGAATGAATTAACAAGTATCCAAATCATAGACTGCCTTGGAACTCGTGGATCAAATTAAGATCCTGCATATGGAACTCGCACACGAGAAAAGTTCGCGCCTCAAGTACCTAGAGGAGGTGTTTGCTCTCCAAGAACAAACCAGAGCATTACAAGAAACGATGGTGATCACATTCCTCTCCCCCAAAGATTCTATCTGGCGTGCGATGCTAACCAAGCCTTCGTTAGAACAAGAATCCCTTTGTGGCTGTTGTTGTCGATGGCGACGGTGCCAAGTTTCTGGATTCGTTGCTCCGTCACCCACGCGAAGGGGCCAAGCAAGCGGCACTGAACCTCAAGCAGGCTGTGAAGGAATACCTCAAGGGAACAGTGCTGGAAAGCGACGAGGTTCCTATTGTTGTTCGGATCTTCGCAAACATCGACGATCTTGGCCGCTCTCTGTACCTATCCGGAGTAGTGAATTCTCGAGACGACATGCGAACATTCTCTGAACATTTTACGAATAACAGCGCTGAATTTGACTTTGTGAATGTCGGCCGAGGTAAAGAAAATGCGGACTTCAAGGTGAAAAGTGAGTGCGGAGATGTATACTTGACAATAGAAATCCCAACATTAACTGTGGAGCGCCACCCCTAGAGATGTTCGACCACTACTACCGAAACTTCCAATGCAAGAAAATCTTCTTCGCGGGCTGTCATGACAACGGTTACATCCACGAGCTTCGTGACTATGGGGAAAGCCAGGAGGCTCAGCAACGGATCGTGCTCCTTGAAACAACTCCCGCCGAGTCCTCTTTCGAAGCGCTCGGTTTCCCCATAACTTCCTTTGATGCCGTTTTCCGCCGCGAGCCTCTAGAAAATGAATTCAAGGCAAAGCCGATCCAGATGCGCGCCCAAAGCTGCTCACTGTCACCATCATCGAGGGACCCATTGCCTACTGAATCCAAGGAACACCGAGAGAAGTTATTGCTCGGGTCTTCAATCACCCCGTCACTCAAGACATCCATCTCCCGGCCTAAATTTTCCTTGGCAGCGAAACCACAAAATTCGAATTATGCTGCTATTGCGCACATGGAGTCCATAGCACAAGGACCATCTGGGGTGAACATCAACGACTCTGGCCGAGGTGGTATCACGGTGACACATAGTACCGCCAGCTATGCGACTGTTGCCCGCACGGAAAACGTTGGAAACCTAACTCTTGAGCGCTCGAAATTTGCAAAACCCAATGTGATTGAGTACAATTCCGACGGGCAGCGCTTAGATCCAGAGGTCAAGCCACCCAGTGATTCCCAGGCCTGGGAATCCTATAAACTCAAGCAGGAAAGTGCTTTGTCGAATACATTCTGCAACGATCATTACCTTGGTGGATCTTGCACCCGACCAAATTGCAACCGAGAGCATGGATTGAAGTTAACCCCTAGCGACCTTGTTATACAGCGATACTATGCTCGCAAAAGTCCGTGTCGTAACGGGTCTTCCTGCGATACTTACGGATGCTACTTAAGCCATCTCTGCCCATATGGGGTATCTTGTCGTCAGCCTTCCTGGTGCAAATTTGGTACTCACCTACCCCGGGGCAAAATGGAAGTTGCGTGAGTCTGTCACAAAACGAATCATGCCAAACATTCTGTCACTAACTTTGTCAAACAGTGAGCGCTGGACGGAGGGCAAGACCTTTCCGGAGCGATTTCTGGAACATTTCAAGTTATAGTTACCCCCAAGGGTATGTGGGTATGTTGAGGAGCGGATGTGCTGAGCATTGTGGTTTTCATGACTTCTTATATTTTTCATTTCCCTTTTTGACTTGCTTCATTTTCTTCCTTTCCTTTCTCATTTTATTTTATTATGGAGATTCCATGAAATCTGGCTATTCATTGTCTCAAGAGCAATTAATCTCTATTCACCGGTAAAATCAATGGCAAGACGTCATGTCATCTCTTGTTGAACCTAGACTCGAACCATAGAGTAGACCTAAGACCTGACAGGAAAGAATAGACCAGCAAACTTGCTGCCTCTTTTCGCTCTCTTATTTTGCCCTTACAGTGAATTTCTTCGGGTTGCTCATGTCGATATCAGTATGCGGCGGTGGTGCAATTGATCGAGTCATACGGAGAAGGCTGATCCGATGCCGCTGTCAAATATTCCCTGATACCCTTGCTTGCTTTATCACTTGTTTTGAGCATGCAGATTTCGGTATTTTCCAAATCACCAGCGGCGTTGTCGCCGGCGCCTCCCCTCTTTGACGAGAATTTCACCAGATAAAGGTCCTTAAGTATCAGCATCATCATTGCCTGGAGGACCAAGAATTCCAAATGGGTGCGTAAAATTGATCGACGATTGGCCTTGGGCAATTCCCGCCCCGCCGCGAAAAGGGTACAAGTCAGGTAGCCTTAAGGAAGAATCGCTCTCCTACCCTCTTTATTAGGACTGTTTTATGAAGCTCTGGGGTACGTAGTCTGGATAGAAGGTGATCGGGATTGTAGTAACCAGGAAACCAGAGTTTGTATGAACCGTATTGATCTATATGGCTTTCATATGCATAGGTGACCTCGCCATCCATGAACTCGGGTTATCTAATGACAAACAAGAGCTTCAAAAACACTAGTCTCATCGATAACAAGGCCATGCGTACTGCGATCTAAAACAACATAGGTTGATTGTGGATAGAGCTCCAGCAACGGAAGGCTGTCTCGACAGCTTACGCTCTCGTCTTGTCGACCATATACAATAAGTGTGGGTGCAAAGAACTTAGCGCTTTCATTGTCCAATGAAAGCGACAACTGATATCGATATGGATTTGCTCGGATCGAATCCAGCACCTCTTTGTCTACCGCTTACTCCGCTGGAAGGAAAGCCCCCTCGTATTTTGCCTTTAACATTTTGACGTACGCGGTGGTTTGGATGACAATATTTCCAAGATGCGGCCTATCCTCGGCTGATATGTTTGAAATGAGTTAGCCGCTTGCAACCAAAGGCTGTATTGTGCCAAATTAAGCCATACGTGGGGGCCAAAATGAGTGGGTAGTTGATATATGGGGGCTAAAACGTGGCCCAATAACGAACAAGAGCTTAGTAGTCCCGGCTGACGTTTCTTCGCAGTGTATCCCTTGAAGGGAAAGTGGATATTTGGAGCCAGACGAGGTTCTTGTTTTTACATATTAAAAGGGAGTTGCTCCCTTGCTGGAGTGTGTGATGAAATACTCAGCATCCGTTACTTTTCAACATTCTACCTTGAACCTTTTCGATCCCTGCTCGCAATAATGAATTCGGAGTACTATGGAACTCCCTCTCAAAATGGGTATGGCTACCCTGAGCCCCCGCCTCCCCAGGGCCCTCCCCAAGGGTATCAGCAATCATATCCGCAACAGTACCCAGAGCCTCAGAATCAGTACCCTCAGAATCAGTACCCTCAGCCTCAATACTCTCAGCCTTACAACGAGCAGCAGCAACAGACCGCCCCTGGTGAGGCTCAGGATGATGAGCGAGGTTTTGCCGGTGCCGTCGCCGGTGGTGCTGTCGGTGGTTTCGCTGGCCACAAGGCCAACCACGGCTTCCTCGGAACCATCGGTGGTGCCATTGCCGGTTCCATCGCTCAAGATGCCTACAAGAAGCACCATGAGGGTAAACAGAACCTTCCCCAGGGCGGCCCCTACCCGCAGCAATTCCCTCAGCAGCCATATCCGCAAGCGGGTCCATATCAACAATATCCCCCGCAAGGTCCATATCCGCCGAGTCAATTCTATCCACTGAATCAGTTGCATCACAATAAAAAGTCTGTGATGAAGAGACAGGAGGAGGTTGAAGAGCTTCAGGACAAGATCAACCGCGTGTCCCAGCACATGCAGCAGGGTCCGTCTCATCATAAGATGAAGGATCTACGGAAAGACATGGAAGACTTGCAGAAGGATCTGAGAAAGGCCCAAGAGGACTACCAGAAAGAGTTAAACAAGGCGCTCGACGACGATGCTAAGAAGTGACGACACTAAGCTTCAGAAAAAGCAGAAAACAGGGTGCAGCAAAGGCGGCCGCTCAGCAGGTGAACGGGCAAAGGTGACTTATTATTGCTTGTAACGATTAGGGCTTTGGGCTTGATGATTTGGACGATGATTTGTATGGCCCGGCTCATAGCGCAAGTCTTGAGATAATGTAAGTTGGCCTTCTGTGTAAATTCTGCCTTTTTTTTTTTTTTTTTTTTTTTTGCTTATTGGCTTTCCCTCCGCCTTCTATTTTACCCCTCCTTATTGTCTAGTTGCTTTTCCTGTATACGCCTTCGTTTAAAGGGGCCTTTTTATAGACCTTACAATTGACTATAGATTATTGCTCTTATAGCTGAGTAGAAAAGCCTTGAGATGACGCGACGACTGGAGAAAAACATATTAAGGACGTCGTTGAGTTTATACGCGTACTCCTGACTACCACGGAGATAACTTTTGTGGCTGGTAATGCATATAACCCCTTCGTTTCTGCTAGCTTGTAGCTATTACTGTAAACCGCCTAGGCGCTCTCCTAGGTCTCCGCTATCGAGACCTTAGGTTGACCTTGATTCGTGGTCCAGAAGGAGGACGCCCGCGTCTCTTTGTTTTCCTAACACCTAAATTCACTGGGAGATTTCTTGGAAAGAAAGCTCCGTGGGTGTCTATAATATCTGAAACTTTGGCGATAGGACCCAAAAGGCTAACTTGATCGGAAGGAATGAGTTCAAGATACCAGAGATCATATTTGACCCTGTTCCTAATGAGGACACCGCTGTGCGGGCACCAAATCAGGAAGTTGATGATAGTCCGAGCACATTCAGATCCCTGTTGAATCGGCCAGAAATACGAGACGTCTGCTATTATGAGTCATTGCCTGCAGTTCGGATGATGTTTCATAGGAGTCAGTAACAAGGGATGAGACCGGATTGAAAATATATAAGACTCTCTCCCCTTATTCACCAGAATTGTGACTAGAAGCAATCAAGAACGAAGTAGCTTCCAAGACTATGTAAGTATTCCCCCTGTTCTCCGACCGACACCCACCCATATTCCCTGATGATACTTATCACTCGCCGAAATGACCCTGCTGGATTGCTTAAGACCGGCAAGCCAATGATTCGATTTGGTTCTGAAAATGAAATTTCCATCTTGTTGAACTACGAGCTGTGAGCTGAACGAAGTGCTGATTTTGAAACTCGGTTTTTGTTGCAGATGAGCTATAGCCCTCCAGAGATAGTGTCAAGACCAAAATGAATGGATTTATTCAATCGAGGACAGAATCATATTATGTCCCACTTCAATTTTTCTCTTTCCATTCTCCTTACTTTTCTCCTCGACGGTTGTATCGATGGCTGGTGGTGAGGTCATGGGGACGATGCAACCCTAACAAGCCGCAACGGGAAAATGTGTCCGCAGTTCTAAACGCTTCATTCCACCGAATCTTGGGAACCAGCAGAAGGAATGTAGAAACCCCATGGAACAAAAGAAGGAGTAAATCGAGATATTATCGGCATTCCAGGGGGCAAGGATCAAGGGGGCAAGGATCAAGGGGGATGGTCTTCTCTTCCTCGGCAAAAAGTATCGCTTAATCCAAGGTTCCCCGCAGATAAGCTCAGGCAGTGGATGCAACCGGTGCAAGACTTTGGCGATCCTTTGTCTCGTCTGATTGCCGTGCCGGGTCTATCGTGCGGAGAAGCGTGGGGGTGACATATCGGGAGCGCGAGCGATGCAACATTCTTCTTATCTAATGGATTTGCAAGGGAGGTTTCTGCAGAATATGATAATCTCGGCTCGTCCGATTCTTGTCTGTAGAAAATTGGTCTCAAAACGTGCAGGGAACACGCAGCGATCGTCGAGACATCCATTATATATATACCCGGGAGTCTCGTCCATCTCTCTGTTCTCTACCCCATTACAGACCCAACAATGGCGTCCAGTCCCGCGCATCTCTCGTCGCCAGACGATATGACTAAAACAGCCACTCTCGGGGCCATTGAAGAGCCCAACAAGCTGCAGAGTCATGGATCTGCCCCAGGAGTTGTCGACGAAATCACTCGTGTGGTTGATCACAAGGCCGAGCGGCGTCTCTGCCGGCGGTTTGACATTCGTCTGCTGCCAATTCTGGCTATTATGTGTGAGTGCCTCCGCGTCACTGGGGAACGCTGAAAAAGCTGACCCATATAGACCTTTTCAATGCCCTCGACAAGGGTAATTTGGGGAATGCAGAGACTGATGGGATGACTGACGGTATGAGCAACCTTCGAGTTATTTTGGCCCTCGTATGCTGACAAGATGGCCCATGGAGACCTTCACTTCAAGCCAAACCAGTATAATCTGCTCTTGTCGATCTTTTTTGTACCCTTTGTGGTGTTCGCGCCACCGTTCTCAATGCTTGGGAAGAAATTCAGCCCGGCACGCGCCCTGCCGGTCCTAATGTTTTCATTTGGCTCCTTCACACTGCTCTCTGCGGCCGCGCATAACTTTGGAGGTCTCTTCGCGTTGCGCTGGTTCTTGGGCATGTCTGAGGCTGCATTCCTTCCTTTGGTGATCTATTACTTGACTACCTTCTATCGCCGAGGCGAGCTGGCACGTCGTCTCGCAATATTTTATGCGGCCTCGAACATTGCCAACGCTTTTTCTGGACTCATCGCCTTCGGAGTATTTCAGATCAAAGGGTCGGGTCTGCAGAACTGGCGGTATCTCTTTCTGATCGAGGGCGGGGTGACCGTCGTCTTTGCAACATTCGCCTTCTTCTATCTCCCTCGCAGTGCTGCCGAGGCTCGATTCCTCTCCGAAGAAGAAAAGGCACTGGCATTTCACCGGATCCAGGTCGATTCCAGTGCGGTAGTGAACGAGAAGTTCCGCTTCCGAGAAGCCATTACAATCTTCAAGCATCCCACGACCTATGTCTTTCTCTGCATCGAAATCTGTCTGGGCGTGCCCCTGCAGGGGGTCGCACTCTTTATGCCACAGATTGTCTCACGGTTGGGCTATCCAACCGTCAAGACCAACCTATACACAGTGGCGCCGAACGTCACTGGTGCGGCCATGCTCCTGGTGCTGGCCTTTGCCTCCGATGCCACACGACTGCGATCGCCGTTTCTCGTGCTGGGGTTTCTTCTCACTTTCTCGGGCTTTATGATCTATGCATCCATCGATGACGTCCATGGCCGGCTGCATCTGGCCTACTTTGCTACCTTCATGATGACCTGGGGTACCTCCGCGCCGTCCGTGATTCTCAGTACTTGGTACAACAACAATATTGCCCATGAAGGGCGCCGCGTCCTGCTGACTAGTATCGGAGTCCCACTGGCCAATTTGATGGGCCTGGTCAGCAGTAACCTGTTTCGGAGCCAGGATGCCCCCAAATATATGCCGGCCTTGGTCACTGTGGCGGCATTCGGCGCAGCCGGTGCGAGTCTGGCAGGTCTGCTGGCATTGTATATGTGGCTGGATAACAAGCGACGCGACCGTCGTGACGGCATGTGCATTCACGCGCGGGATATCCCCACGGAGCGAATGAGGGACGGCCCTTCGTCTCCTCAGTTCCGGTGGTTTTTGTAAGCTTAACAAGCTGGGTATGACTAGGCTAGGAAAAATCCACTGCTGCCTGTATATTCTCCGTTGGTGTGGTTTTGGCAAGTCCCTAGGATTATCCTGCGTCCTTGACCTCTGGGGTTATAAAGAGATCGGGAAATAATGCAAGCGCGCGAGGGGACGTGGCGAAACTCGATGCGAAGTCACCCTCGAAGGAATCGCTGGCAACCGACCGATGTACAGACAAATCCCTCGACTGTATCACTTGCACCATGGCCAGCTGGCTGCGCAGCTGCATGTCTCCTACGCCGAACACGGCAGTCGATCTGACAACCTCTCGGAAATACATCATCATTTCCTGCAGCCGACTCACCGCCGCTCTGCATCAGGAATAAGTGGGACTGTGAGACAGTCACGGTCCATGTCAAGGGGCTTCGGCGTTGGTCATAAAAGGGCAGACTACCCCTCCACCTCCCCGAGTTTTGTCTTCTGCGATTTATCGCTCCTCTTTTCCCTCAAGACGAATCGATGACCGCGATGCCTACCAACCCCGGTCAGATCTCACCATTCCGAGGCGTCACTCGGCACATCACTGGCCATGATGCGTCTGGAAACGCCGTCATTCACTCCTCCACTCCGGGCCAGTGGAAGTCATTCGAGGGAAGCTCCATGGCCTTCAATGTCGTCTATACCACCTCACAGTTTCCCGCAGATTTGAACCAGGAAGCCGACATCGATGCACACGAGAAGATCCAGCAGTCTGGTCAACTGGGCCTGGTCAATCCGCGGGGAACGGTGTGCCGCATTGTGGACTTTGCCCCGAACAACACACCCATTGTCCACCGGACGCAGAGTCTCGACTACGGCATTGTGCTGGAAGGCGAGATTGAAATGGTGCTCGATGAGGGCGATCCGGTCCTTATGAAACGCGGCGACGTCGCTGTGCAGCGGGCAACGATGCACGGTTGGCGTAACCCCAGCAAAACCGAGTGGGCACGCCTGGTGTTTGTCCTGCAGGACTGCCAGAAGTTGACGGTGGGCGGGAAGGAGATGAAGGAGGATCTGGGAATTGCTACTGGCGTCCTCCATCCCAGCAGGAATGACCAGTAAAGAGATTGGAAGCCACCAAAATAAAATATACACACAAAGCTATCGACCATCTATTTGACCTTGATCACCACCTTTCCAAAATGACTGCCGCTCTCCAAGAACCGGAAAGCCTCCTTCACTTTGGTAAAGGCAAAGACCCGGTTCACTACTGGGTGGATCTGGTGTGCCCCGTAGAACCGGAGCATCTCCTCGAACCGATCCGTGGGCCCGTTGATGATGCCTTTTAGAGTCACCGTTCGACGCAGCGTCAACACGTTCACATTCAGGCGATCATCATCGGCATCCACCTTGCCCGTCACATATCCAATGCAGTCAATCAAACCCCCAAAGGCGATGCAGTCAAAGCTTTTTCTCAATGTCTGAGCACCGCCCGTTTCAAGAATGATATCTGCACCATGGTTCCCCGTGAACTTCATGACCTCTTCCTCCCAGTTCGGGGTCGTGCGATAGTTGATGGTGAAATCGGCGCCTAGTCGTTTCGCCTGGTCCAATTTGGCGTCAGACGAGGAAGTAATAATCACTGGATGCGATGTGAACATGAATATTCTTCCATGATTTCTCTTGTAGACTCACCTGTGGCGCCGGATGCCTTGGCAAGCTGCAGCCCGGCAATGGCCACGCCGCCAGTACCTTGAAGTAGGACATATTCGCCCTTCCCTCCACTTTGCCCCAGGGGGCGCATCCCATTGATGGCCATCCAAGCAGTGACTGATGCAATAGTGAGTGTAGCTGCCTGCTCATCTGACATGTGGCTTGGCGCTTTGACCAGCCCGTACTCTGGAAAGACCCGATGGGTGGTCAGGACGCCATCTTGCGGGAGCCCCAAGCTCCCAGCGAGCTCCTTCTCCGTCACCTGGCCGGTCAGATGGTCGGGGGCGAATGTCGACACCACGCGATCACCGACCTGCCATCTTTCCACGCCAGGAGCGACCTGCTTGACTACGCCGCACATGTCCGAGCAAGGCACGACGGTGGTGTCCTGCTCCGCGGTGTTGTGGTGTTTGTATTCGCCCTTGGTCACTGCCAGCCAGTCAATTCGAGACCCGAGTCATTTCTATGCAGATGCATTACTAACCTTCTACATCACGGTAGTTGAGCGAGATGGCATGGATCTCCACCAACACCTCGCCCGGGCCGGGGGTCGGTGCAGGAACCGCTCGAGGCCGAAGACTATCGAGACCCTGGAGGGAGGTCACCCACTGCTGGACAGACATGGTAGAGATGATGCGAGATCAATGATGACCGAATATGGCAGATGAGAACTTTTGCAGAAGATTTTCCATCATCGTCTACAATGGCGGTTGGAGACGGTTGGAGATGTTGGATCGCCCCACCATCTCCATCTCCAGGAGCTGAGTCAGTCCACTCAGTCTCCAGTGGAGGGGTCGAATAAGCAAGATGAAAGGGGTTACTAGAGACAGCAGGGATCAGCTGGTCGACATCTGACCACGTTTAAAAACGTGGGGCGATGGCATCTCCGATCTCCGACTTCGCACATTGTGTATTCATTCCCATCATGTCGCAAGAGGACATCGCACCCCTCGTCCGCGAGCACTCAGATGTTCCAGGTGAGTGAACCTTTAGACCAGGAATCACCCCAGTTCCACTTACGTGGTTTCCAGCACATTTCCTCCATGGAGGGCGACATGGCTCCCCGCGGCTCCCTCACGCCATCGCTCATCGTGGGTTCAAAGGGCAATACCCTGAAAACACACTCTGTGCTGTCGATGGGGCAGTGCGTGCAGGCAGCCATGCCATCGAAGTTGACCTTCATCTCTCCCGGGATGGAGTTGTCGTCTTATCCCATGTCAGTATGCACTGCATGATGCCGAAAGGCCAGCACTCACCCACCGGCAGGATGGGAGTCTCGAGCGGTGTTTCGGTGTCAAGAAGGAGGTCAAGGACTGTGACTGGGCTGAGTTGAAGACCCTTCGCACTATCGAGGCTCCGCATGACCCGATGCCACGCCTGGTCGATCTTCTTGAATACTTGCGACAGCCAGGCCGGGAACATGTGTGGGTTGTTCTTGACATCAAGGTATGAGACACCCCATTCTTTTACTATATATAAAATGTTTGGTTATTAATTGGCCACGCAGCTCGGCAATGATCTCGAAGCCATTATGTCTCGAATTGCCAAAACCATCGCGTCAGTGCCTATTCCTGCTGCAGGCCCGGACTGGCACCGACGGATTGTACTTGGCTGCTGGTCTGCACAGTATCTGGCTCCACGTGGGCGCTATCTCCCGCGCTATGAGGTCGTCTTGATCTGTTTTGACGTGAGCTATGCGCGCCAGTTTTTCCAGGTGCCACGAGTTTCCTTCAGCATCCACCAAAAGATTCTGATGGGCCCGCTGGGACGGGGATTCTTGGAGGAGGCCCGCGCCGCGCGACGATGTGTTTATGTATGGACGGTCAACACGCCGAACTTAATGCGTTGGAGTATCCGGCACGGGGTGGATGGGGTCATCACGGACGAACCACGTCAATACCTGCAGGTTAGCGAGCAGTGGGAGAAAGAGCAAGCGGAGAACTCAGGGACCGGTCCCCATACTGATTTAGACCGACTGACACTCACCCAACGGCTCGAGATCCTCGGTGCGGCTTTATATGTCCTGTTGTTCGGGTGGTTCTTGAAGCGCAGGTACCTGGCCACCGTGGAGCGAGTGCAGTTTGAGGAGCACAAAAACGAATGATTGTGGGGGGGGAATAACGGTTCTCAGTGAATGAGTAAATAGATAACGACACATGGTTTCGGGCTTTTTAAACTATGAAACACACATTATGTCCATTCCAGCCTATCCAAAGCCAAAAGTCTCAACTGAACACCGAGCCGATGGAGGTTGTAATACATGGGAACATTTCAACATCACGATGGAAACAAAAAATCAAACACCGGCCCGAATGATAATACCGACAGAGAAAAGGAAGTGGGGTGGAGAAGTATATACCAGATATAGGGGGTCAATGAATACAGAAGAAGGAAAAGCCCTGGTTGCAGGGAGAGCGAACGATCAACGCCGGAATCGGTCGAAACCAAATGGGTTAAAGAAAAGCAGAGGGTATAGGGCGCACGGTCTAAAAAGCGAACGAGAGATGCGGGTGGCAAGGGAATAGCCCGCCCTAGGAAAGAGGGCAGAGCAAGATCGAAGGCATAAAGACACGGAACTCAGACCATCATAAGTTTGGTGGTTCGTCGCTCCGGGAAACGTCGCGCACCCCCAGATGGGAAACGCGGGCCGGGTCGAAGCCCACCAGCACCCGGTCCAGGAGACGGCGGTGGGTGAGCGCCCGGGGTGAATTCGCGTGATTGGGACAAGGGCGAGGAGCCCAGCGTAGGGCGTCGACGGCCCGGCGGCGGTGGGTAGTAGGCGGCGGCGGCACGGCGCGCATCGCGTTCGCAGAAGACTTCGCCGTTCCACTCGAAATAATCACCCTTGAGAAGGACGCGACACGCTCGACATTGGAGACATTCGGGGTGGAATCGACGACGATCGGACCGACCGCGGTTTTGCTCTACGGTCTCCAAGTAATGGCCCTCAATTCCGTTGTGACAGGTAGAGCACAGCGATCCGTTGCGCTCGTGGTAGTGTTGTGCACAGAAGGGGCGGTTGTTAAGGACATAAAAGTCCGCAGTTTGGAAGGGCGAGTGGCACTCGAAGCACACAAAGCACCCACGATGATATCGGCCAGTCAGGCGGCCATCCGAAGAGGAGATCGACTTGCCCGTAATTTCCTCATTACAACCCTTGCACCTCCCCTTTGACCGTCCGGTTGAGGACAGTGTGTTGGAGCGGGTTGGTGGACGAGGAATGGGTGATGTCGGGGCTCGAGGTCTTTGCGGGTTTGGTGATGGTACCTCCTTGCGGGCTATCTCAGCCCGCTTCTCAGGCTTCTCAGAGATCAGAGACAAGCCGCCCTGGTTGATGGAGGGATCGGTGGGCGAGTCGGGGCTAAAGAAGGCAGCCGGGATGGGGGGCACCTCATCCATTGTACTTCGCACGCGACCGGGGATTTCCAAGATCGTCTGTCGCGTGCGTGGCGGCAGTTCCTCCACTAATGGCCCCAGGTTGAGTGGGTCAATGGCCTTGTGCCGGTGAAGACTTGCGTCGGAGGGGAGGCTGGACATTGAACTTCCACTACGAGTTTCAGACGGCGACGAGTCCGACGATGCGGTTGAACTATCGGCCTTGTTGACATGATCCTCCAATCCTAGGGCGCGAGCAAAACTGGTGACAGACAATCCACTGTCACTGGTGGCATCCGAGTTCTTCCTCCGTGCGTAGCTGATTGAATCGGCCGCTGCTGGGTGTAGATGCGTGCGAGGAGACCGCTGGAAATCCTGGGTTTGCCCATTGGATCGGGGGCTATCGACCGAGTGCTCCTCCGGGAGATCATGCAATCCCGAATGTCGGTCAGTGGGGATACCAAAATCAAATCCACTGTAAGTATCACCCCGGTCACTTCGGTACGAGGAGCTGACTGAGAGATTTGAATCTCGAGAAAAGGAACCCTTGTGTGGCGTTCGGAGAGGTGCTGGGGGCACCGGCGGCGTGTCGTCCATAAACGTCCGAAGACCGCGAGAGAGGCTGTTTGTTGACGATCTCCCCGTCGAACTTGCGTAACGGGTGCTCGCGAATGAGGTGCGATAGCTGCTGTGACTGGCCACTGAATCACTGCGATGATGGCTATAGCCTGGTTCAGGGGGCGGGGGAAGCGGGCTGGGAGGAAGCTGCACATTTTCCGGTACTTGGTCGAGTCCTAGTCGTGGAGATGGAGCTGGCGGCATCGATCGCGGTGTCGTGCCCTCACCCATTGGGCCCGGTGTCCCGAAGCGGGCGGGGGATCGGTTGCCGGGCATGGGGAAGGAAAGCACCGAGTCCAAATTGATCACATCCGAATCATCCTCGGCCTGGTGCGGGCGTGGAGATCGAGGAGCCGAAGCAATCGAGTGAGGAGACGGAACATGAGAGCCGACGCTACTGGCAGGGGTCGGCACATTGGGCTGCAAGAATGCACGATCTAAAGGGTCAGTCTCCAACAACTTCACCCCGCATCCGAGTGCACACATACTTGCGATCGAAGGGTCAATCCGGGGAGGAGCTCCAGGTCGGCCAGACTTGGACGTCAAATGGTCTGGCGACTCGAACCCCGCGGAGGGGGCGGCGATGGAATGGGCGCAACGGGGACTAGCAACAGCATCAGCGCTGGTCATCGAACTGATGCCGGCATGCACATACCATGTTCTGAGGGGGCGCACACATGGTCGCCCATCACCGAGATCTCAACATCGCAGCCACAGTTGGAGCACTTGATGGAGGGCAACATGCCCATCATCGAAGCCATCTTTCACCAAAAAAAAGAAAATAACACCAAAGAAAACAATATCGGGAGACCACTCGGGGTCGATTTCAGGCCGATTGCCCCAGCTTCATCGAGGTGGGCTCGAATTTGATCCGGGGGTTGTTTTTCAAGCCCTGGGATGTTGGATGTTTTCTGGAAGAAAGAAGACCAGGATGAAATGTTAACCCCAGTCACAGACTAAAGAGGCCGATCGCAGTTGCTATCAGCCTGACCCAGCGCAGCGCACTAACAGCGTAGCGTCTCCAGCGCGGAAAGGGGATTCGTAAGATTGTGTGGTTCAGGGGGGAGATGTTCTGCCGGGTCATACACACCTCTTTTACTTCTCGTTGCACCGAATATTATCCCGGGACTTTTGCGTTGATTTATTTTGGTGTATTCTATTCTTCTTCTTCTTCTTCTTCTTCTTCTTCTTCTTTTCTTCTGCTCCTTTCTCTTTTTTTTTGGAAATTCGCTTCTCCATTCTCCTGAGTGCCCGGACCGCGATCTTCCTTCAGGGGCCGAAGTACGCAACACGGCTCACTGTGGAGCATCGCCAGAGCAATCACACAGGGTCCCCTCCTCGACATTCTGGGGCTCACTGTACTATGACTGGCTGGTGCCTGGCAACTCATCGCCTCCACTGGCCCCAATCACATTGCTCACATCGTGGACTTCCCTGATCGGTGGAGATGATGCCCCAGGGGTTACATCTGGATCGGTACATTGCTATATACAGACACGACCGTATCGGAGCCACAGGAGTACAGAGATACATGGATTCAATGCTGAAACACTGCAAACTGGCCCCCAACCGGGCATTTCAATCCTCGTGGTCGAGGCCATACCTTGGTCGCTACGGAACTATACTCCGTTTGTCCCTTCACCCCCTGGGACACAGATGAACTTCTTGGGGTGCCTAATCTGATCCCTGGTCATGGTATTTCAGTGGATGAGGCCTCCCGCAACCTTTTTCTATTCTGAATCAAGTTTAGGGAAGCAAGCATTTCGCCCTGTTCCCTCATGATTGGCTTCATGGGCTTCATGGGCTTCATGGGGGCCAGAGAGTCAGGGCGGGGGCCAACTGAGGATTGCGTGCACTGTTCCTTCGTACAGTAACAATTCTGGGGCGTGGTCCACAAGGAACACAGCCCGCAGGGTAGGTTCCAAAGGGTCAAAAAAGGTGTTGCCAAACTCCATACATAATCTCAGTGCACGCCCCAGGTCTCTCGGAGCTGCCGTTGGAGTGCATGAGTCGGCCAGCCGTGCAGCGAATCCATTCGGGTCAAGACCTGGACCAGCTGGTCTTGTTGCCGACGATCGGTAAATCGATCACCACCTATACTCGCGATTTAGCTGGCGCTGTCCACGCGATGGTCCTTGGGTCATTGGTTTGCCCCTTACAGAGATGAATAGCCATGCACCCAACCACCATGGCAGGAGGGACGGAAGTATTGGACAGGGCGACACCACATACCTTCCATACTCCCTTGCGAATTTGATCCTAAATGATCAAAGTCAATCGTTTCCGGCCCAAGGCAGAACTGACCCATTTCACTTACGTCGGCTTCTCGAACAACACGTCTTCGCAGAGGCCCGACCAGAGGCAGATCAGGGTCGTGCACCGAAAGTAGGATCCGTGCGAGGTCGGCATACTGGTTGCCAATCACTAGGGCCCGGTGACCGTTAGCGTGCCGTCATGGAGAAGGATGCACAAAAACCATGAGGACCCATATTACCATGCCATGCAGAGCTGAAACGAATGTCTGGAAAGGCAGTTCCCACCTCCACTTCATCATTACCGACAAAATATGGGTCGAAGGATGCCGGGTGCGTGTCGCTCCATTGTTGATTCTTTTCTCGTAGCTCCGCATGCACCGCCGCCGACCGCGGACCTGCGCCAAAGGAAAACAGGAGAACATCCGCGCAATGCGCAATCGCTTGGTTTGCCCAGGCGCAGTCGCCGTCGTCCGGGCCGAGGGGACTGAAGTGAGAATGAAGCGAGCTGAGGTCAATGTCGGGAGCTTGCTGCAGGCTCAATGCATTGTAGATTTCCTGGCGCAGCCCACTCCAGTAGACAGCCTGTCGTAAGCTGGGAGTCGTCGTCACTGACGTTGGTGGTCCCTGAATAAAAGCTTTGGTTCCAAAGGAATGGCCACGAAGATCGGACCCCGCCAGTGGGACTAGGATCACCATTAACCGGGATGCTCCTGAAACATTTGCGGCCAGAAAGGGTCCACTGCTTACCGTCATACTCTTCCAACAGCCGGAGAATGACGGTGGCCGCCAGCAGGTCGTCGTCCATAGTGACCCCGTGATCATCCAGTGCTGGTATCAACGTCTCAAGGCACGCCTGGTAGTAGTGGCCCGACACATACGGGTCAAAGGATGCCGTGCGGCTGAGATGACGGGCGGACATGGCCAGAATTGCGTTGAACAACGTCTCGCAGTACCGAGCGCGATATGGGATGTGGACCGCGAAATGCTGCTGGCGATCGGTGCAGTCGAACTGAATCAATGCGGTCAGCCTGGACAACGACGGTGATGATGACAGCAATGCTCACAAACGGTGCCACTGTCTCAACAAAATGTTGCAATAGCCGCGCCTCTTCGGGATCCCGTAAGGGCCAGGATCGCTGCTTGGGACGGCCTGCTTCACTCTGGCTCATTGATAGACTTCCCTGTTGTTGTGTAGGCGTGGGGATTGGCTGCTCTGCTACAGTATGTAACTCCTGTGTAGTGCTGGGTTGTGAGTTTGTGGGATTCGAGGCCCCTTCTGGGATAGAAGCTGAACCGCCATCGTCGCCATGTAAACCCCCTTCGGCTGGCGACAGAACGCTGGGCACGTTATCCACCACATCATCGGATGTCCCACTCCCAGGCTCGAGTACAAAGTCAACTATCCCAGAGAACCCATTGTTAGAGGCATTCGGTAGAAGTTGTGAGGGGAGTCCAACCGCGCGGTGGTGGCCGTAGCCAAACCTGGTTTCGGGGAAATCGAGTCCGCGAAGCCTGGCTCTTCGCCTGTCGAAACCGAGTTTCGCGCTGTCCTCGTACACAAGCCCGACCGGTTCGAGCACATCGACCGCATTTCGGCAGATTTCCGTCGCCTGTTCAAATAGTGAGATGAAGCTCGCTCGCGGGGGGATGTGCCCACTGACACTTATGATGTAATAGGCGACACGAATCGCTGCTGCGCGTCAGCCTCCATCTTATAGAAGTACAAGCGGTACAGAAGAGGGCTTGGGCTCTCACCAGCACTGGGATTTAGGCGCAGCCGTCATGACCAGCGAGGATATTTTGGAGAGTTGGCGTGGGGAAGTCTCCGCTGCGGGGGGCAATTTCTGCGGGGGCCCGTGATCCAAGTGCCGCCATGGGATGTATACAACGACTTCAACATGATGTGATTTTGACCGGAATGGACAATTTTTGTGTATCTTGTGAATGGAAATTGGTGGGAACTCGTCCGATGTATTTAGGACTATCTAATTGCTCTCCAGAATCGACTCCGCCAAAATATATTTCGCTCATATCCGGAGTATCCCCTAGAAGCCCAGTCCGATTGTATGGCAGCACAGAATGCGAAACGTGCTTGCTAGAGCCAAACCGTTCAAGCTCTTCAACCACCGGTGCTTTCGATGCCATACCTGATCTTTTTGCAGCATGGCAAACTACTGGCTGGCGAGATCTTGATTCTTCAGTATGTCGTTCAGCAAAATCGCTGGGTACCAGAGGCTACAGAGTTGTACTATCGGGCTCTTAGGCATTTTACCCAAATTCCGGATGTTGATGATTCACCTCGGTCATGGCTTTCCACAAGAATCTAGCCGGTTCATCAGCCATCAATCTAGATAGACCACTATTCCTCAAAGATTCTGGAAATTCTTGCAAACCTTTGGGGCCCTGTGGGCTACATTGTCCATCTGGATTCCGGCTCAAGGATTGGAATGCCAAGAGACCAACAATTCAGAATGCAGTAACTCATGAGCTTGGGTGTGGTGATCCTCCGGAAAACATCCCAATTTCGCTTGCATGCGTTCGCATCTGGCTGCCTCCAAGTCCACGTTGGCGGGCCAGTCAGGATCGCCACGGCTGTGCGTGAGAGGTTCTCACTTGGCTCCATGGGTCTGAGGCAGCAGAACTCGAAATGCAAGAGATCCAGGGCTCAATGGAGTTTGAGCATACTGTGAGCGAGGCCAGTTGGAAGGATATATTTACCATGCCCGTCTTGCGAGTCACCCCGCTGGGGATGAGCGTTCAGTTCTTGCAGCAGATCACTGGGACCAATTCGATCCTCTATTATACGGTGAGCCTGTTCCATTGAATGTTGATTGTGGCGCACCCACTAACAATAAACCCACCAAGTCTCTTTGAACGAGGTGGAATCACCGACCCTCGGACTGCAAACCTGGCCACTGGCGGTGTGGGCATCGTGCTTTTTGTCTCCTCGTGGGTTTCCATTTTCTTCTTCGACCAGCTGGGCCGCAAAACGTGGCTTGAAATCGGAACAGTGGGCATGGCGGGAGCAATGGTTGGCATCACCGTACTGCAATCGCATGCAGAGAGCCACCCGGGAGATAGCGCCAAATACATGATTCTCATGTTCTCATACCGGTTTTATGTGTTCTTCAACATCAGCTGGGGTGTAGGATCGTGGACGTATGCAGCGGAAATCTTCACAGTCTCGATGCGAGCCAAGGGCAATGCGCTGACAACCGCATCGCTGTGGGCGGCGTGTTATCATTGCCGATGCTGTTGGCTGGGGTTTATATATTATCTACTCGGGAATTTGCATAGTGGCGTTTTTCTTGGTTCGATACGTGTTAGGCTGATGTTCTTCTCACGTATCTCTGCATGCTTACCCTTACTGACACTTTTGGATCTCTGTAGTGGGAACTCGGGGCCGCATGCTGGAAGAAATGTCCCCTGTCTTTGGGATCGAAAGCCAGCTCGCGGAGCGAAGTGGTGTTAAGCCAACCCACGCTGGACAAGACCGTATGGAGGAGCATGTTGAAAATGTAGGGGTGGCAGAGCAATAATGGGCCTGCTGTTTTGTGGCTTCTAGGCGCTCGAAGGTTGGAAGAAGAAGCTGTTTTGATGTCCAAGTAGATCGGGAATGAATACATTGAAAAGCACCTTCTCTGCGGTCCCCGACATCCAAAGCATCACGGTTGATTTCCTGGGTTTCACGAGGGATACGAAAACGAAGGGACCCCAGAAAGCGTTCCAGGGGGCAATCCCATGTTGCGTTCGATTCGAGTGCGCTCTCTCTCAAAAAAGACGGCATCGGGGTCGGCAGTGTGGTAAAATTTCAGTGTTTTCACTAGCTCAATCCTGGAGAAGAGCTCGACGTAGTCATCCACATCGGATGACGACGATCTCATAACGGCTACGTCTTTCTTCACCTGGCGTCCGATTCAGCGCGAGGCAATCGAGCTTTTGGGGTCATTTGCACCCTCGGAATGGTAGACATAGTAATACCAGTGGTCCACGGGCTGGTGCGGGTAGAACTTGCCGGCTTCGTCGGTGGTAGGCCAACCCATTCGCTGCTTCAGCTCTCGCATCTCGGCGGACCAGTTCCCATGTGCCTCGAGGGTGAATGGCTCCACATAGTCAGAGTCGTTGATTTCAGTGGCCGAGGTAGGAGGAGCTCGGATGAGGAAACAGTTGTATTTCTGGGCGCCGGCGCAGTTGGCCTTGTGAGTGTTCCAGTCGTTTCGCTGGCAGGACAAGCTGCAGTAGTGAGCCTTGGGGGCCGAGCACGCCGAGCAGACGCGAGAGCCTTCGTTGGTACAGTTGCTGGCAGCGCAAACCGTCGTGTGAGTACCGTGGTGGTTGTGTGGAGGAGATTCGGTGAGGAAAGCAGATCTTGACGCGTTGATCAAGCGATCGGGCGAAACCTAGAGACCCATGCAAGGAACAACCAACTCTCGAGGGAATATTCGCAAGATTCATCAAAATGACATTCGCCCATTGTTTCTACTGTAGCTTTCGAATTTCCCGGCAGAGGCATACTATGCATACACCATGCATGCCCTTCTATTCCTTTTCCCTGCAATGTCCCCTGCAATCAGCAGCCGAGGTGGACCTGCCAAGGCACTTCAGACCGCCAGTTTGGAACCCCGCGGAGATTCGCACGGATCACTTGGGGGGACGTGGCATGGAGGGGTTCAACGGCGATGCAAAGAAAATCCCGGATCTTCTTCAGTGTCTTGAAGGGTCCTGAGGTGCTGAGAATTGGCTCGCAACAGATCAAGCTTCATGGGAAAATGGAGCCGGAAGTGAATGAGAGCCAGGTACCAGGGGGGGGGGGTCCGGGAACGGAGTGTCCCGGCTTTTCGCACACAATTTCTCTGCGGATGCCACTTTGCCTGTAGCCAATGCAGGCACCAGATGAGGTGGATTCGGATCGGCAGGATGTGCCCAACACTGCTCAACCAAGACCCGAAACGGTGTAGGCTGAGAACTGGAAGGATTTTAGTTAGGTCAAAGCATAAGGAAATTAGTGGGAAAATGACAGGAAGTAATCACAAGGGAAGAAAAAAAATTCTGAAGAGAAAAAGGAGGAATTGAGGGAAAAGAGAAAAAAGACAGAAAGGGGAAGCCGGGGGAGTCCCCGGAGCCCCGGCACGTGTGGACTGCTATTTAACCTCCCCCCCCCCCTCCTCTTCCTCTTCTTCTCTCTCTACACAATTCTCTTCCGTTTCTCTTAGGTTCGTATAAACCTTGTCAGCAGGTTTGATCACATCTCTTCCGAGACGTGGTCACATAACAACCGCCACCATTTTCGCCACACTTCTTAACTCGTGAGTTCCCGTTTCCGGCGCGAAAACAGCAATTGCACCCATTGCGGTCGATCCGCCATCTCCAGGTCGCAATTGCCCTGTCAAGAGCCATGTTGCTAACCTCTCCTGTCTAGGCGGCACCACCCGTTCAACGGCCGACGCTCATCCAACCGCGGAGGAGCATCGGACTGCGCACCTTTCATCCGCTAAAGCAACTCCACTTCCCCAAGTACCTCTTTTCATTCGTCTCACGCGCCCTCCGCTGTGAACGCAATGGCTCCCCACGCAAGCTCGGATGTTGCCAATGGCGCCGTGAACGGGTCGGCTCGCCAAGAACCCTCCCCTCTGTTTACTGTCAACTCGCCTAATGTCGTCTATACACCGGACGAGATCAAGAGTCACTATGCCTACCACACCACTGAGGTGACTCGCTCCGCGGATAACCAGCTGGTGGCCACCCCCAAGTCGTCCAACTACAACTTCAAGGTTGACCGCAAGGTCGGCAAGGTCGGTATGATGCTGGTCGGCTGGGGTGGAAACAACGGCTCCACTGTGACTGCTGGCATCCTCGCCAACCGCCGCGGCCTGTCCTGGGAGACCCGCGAGGGCAAGCAGGCAGCCAACTACTACGGTTCCGTCGTCATGAGCTCCACGGTCAAACTGGGCACCGACGCCAAGACCAGCGAGGAGATTAACATCCCCTTCCACGACATGTTGCCTATGGTCCACCCTAATGACCTGGCTATTGGCGGTTGGGATATCAGCAGCCTGAACCTGGCCGAGTCTATGGACCGGGCTCAGGTGCTGGAGCCCACCCTCAAGAACCTGGTCCGCAAGGAAATGGTCGAGATGAAGCCGCTGCCTAGTATCTACTACCCCGACTTCATTGCCTCCAATCAGGAGGACCGTGCCGATAACGTCGTTGAGGGCACCAAGGCCAGCTGGGCTCACGTCGAGAAGGTCCAGAAGGACATTCGGTAAGCGTGTGCTTTCTCCCCCCCATGTAGGATCCATTTCTAACCCAGTCACAGCGAGTTCAAGGCTCAGAACGGACTGGACAAGGTGGTTGTCATGTGGACCGCCAACACTGAGCGGTACGCTGACATCATCCCGGGCGTGAACGACACTGCCGACAACCTGATCAACTCGATCAAGACCGGCCATGAGGAAGTCGCCCCGTCTACCGTGTTCGCCATTGCCTCGATCCTGGAGAACGCCCCGTTCATCAACGGCTCGCCGCAGAACACCCTTGTTCCCGGTGCCCGCGAGTTTGCCGAGCAGCGCAAGGCCTTCATCGGAGGTGACGACTTCAAGTCGGGCCAGACTAAGATGAAGTCGGCCCTCGTTGACTTCCTGATCAACGCCGGTATCAAGCTCACCTCCATTGCCAGCTACAACCACCTGGGAAACAACGATGGCAAGAACTTGAGCTCTCAGAAGCAGTTCCGCTCCAAGGAGATCTCCAAGTCCAACGTGGTCGACGACATGGTGGCGGCCAACTCGATCCTGTACGAAAAGGACGAGCACCCCGATCACACCGTCGTCATCAAGTACATGCCGGCGGTTGGTGACAATAAGCGTGCCCTCGATGAATACTACGCCGAGATCTTCATGGGTGGTCACCAGACCATCAGCCTGTTCAACATCTGCGAGGACTCACTGCTGGCGTCGCCCTTGATCATCGATCTGGTGGTGCTCGCCGAGATGATGACCCGTGTCAGCTGGAAGGAGGACGCCGAGGGCGCCGAGTACAAGGGCTTCCACAGCGTTCTCAGTGTGCTCAGCTACATGCTCAAGGCTCCCATGACCCCGCCGGGAACCCCCGTGGTCAACGCTCTGGGCAAGCAGCGCTCCGCTCTGATCAACATCTTCCGGGCCTGCGTCGGTCTTCAGCCCGAGTCGGATATGACCCTGGAGCACAAACTGCTCTAGAGCACCCGCTGTTCTGGATGTGGTGTCATGCCGAGTTTGCTGGGCCTTTGATGGTCTAATGTTCCAACTATAGTCACTCGTTACGTTACCAATTCAGAAATTTGCGCACTTCCATTATTTTGCCATTTTGCCATTCAAGGTCTGACATTTGTAGATGTGTGAGTAGATAACATGCTATAGACTCATTCCCTCCTAACCCTGTGTACGTCCAATATCCGAGTACGCGTTCAGGGCGAGCTGTCCACCCAGATGAGCATATAGGACATTGCCGCCCTGGATCTCCCCACGCCGGATCAAGTCGATCATTCCTGCAAAGCTCTTGCCCTCATACACCGGGTCCGTGATAAAGGCTTCCATGCGCGCAGCATATTCGATCGCGTCCCACGTCTGACGATCGGGAATACCATAGGTGCCCGCGTGGTATCGATCATCAAGAATGACATCGTCGTCAGTGATATCGTCGGCTGTCAATCCAATACGGGCAGCCGTGTTGCGAGCAATACGCAGGACCTGGGCACGAGTAGCCTCGACGGTAGCCGAGCCATCGATGCCGATGATCTTGCGCTTGGGGTCGGTCGGGTGCAACCGCTCCAGCAACTTGAAGCCAGCGATCATGCCGGCAAAGGTCGAGCCGGTGACGGCGCAGACGAGGACAGTGTCGAAAAAGTCACCCTGGGCCTGTTCCTGCTCGCGGACTTCAAATGCCCACCGAGCGAAGCCCAGTCCACCCAGCGGATGATCCGAGGCACCGGCCGGGATATAGTAGGGGCGTTGACCCTGGGCAGTGCACTCGTCAACAACGGCCTGGGCAGTTGTCTTGTGCTCAATGCCGAATCCGGATGGATCCAGACGAACATCAGCGCCCATTAGACGCGACAGCTGGATATTGCCGACGGTTTCATAGCCGGGATCGACCCAGTCCACCCAATGTTCTTGGACCAAGCGTGCTTGCAGGCCGGTGCGCGCAGCGACGGCAGCCACCTGGCGCGTGTGGTTGCTCTGGATGCCACCGATAGAGACGAGCGTGTCACAACCTTGAGCCTGGGCATCGGCAAGCAGGTATTCCAGCTTACGGGTTTTGTTGCCACCATAGGCATATGCGGAGTTTAGGTCATCGCGCTTGGCGTAGATGGTGACAGGTGAGTGCGGGCTGTTGCGTGCGAGATCGGCGCTGATGCGGGGGAGGGCGTGGATAGGCGAGGGGCCCAGCAGCAGCGAAGTGCGTGGGATGGAAGAGAAGGGCTCTGGGAGAGCGACGTCTTGGGCCATTGTTGGTTGGGGCTTGGGACTGAAACAGTAAGAAGACGGAGTAGATGTATCACGAGTATGGGTAAAGACCAAAAAGGTGCAGGTTCCAGTTATCAAAGACACAATTTCAATTGAATCCAACCTGACGTACTGGGCAGAGGGGTGGTTTTATACCCCTCATGGACATCGTCCGGAGACACACCTACACGACGATCACCTCATTGGGGTCTTTATCAATCGACTCCAAAACGGCTTTCCTCCCGACGCCCGAAATCGGACAGCTTATCGTTTCCACGAGAGTGGACGTGCGTGTCATTGCCCCGATAGCTGTGGTTGTCAGTGGAGACGGCAGATGCTCGATATCGGACCCGAGAGTAAGCGGAGTATGCGTGTACATAGATGCAGGAGTATGAGTCGCCTTAGATCCCCCTGACCACCCACGCTGCTCCACTGCTTGACCCCAAGGTACGGCGGGGTGAGGACCTTGCGTGTTCCCCGTAGCCCTACAAAGCCCGTCTGTCTCCCTCCAGACGAGAGACTATGGTCACTGGGAGTCTCACAGAAAACATCGAGTCATATTTCACATTCAAGTCTTTTTAATCTGTCACTAGGAGTCTCCATATCTATTTCATATCCACAACGCAGCGCACGCAGTCGCCCTGCTTCATCTGCTCGAAGGCGCTGTTGATTGCATCCAGCGGCTGGCGGTGGGTGATGAACTCATCCACCTTGAGCTCGCCATTCAGGTAGTCGTCCACCAGGCCCGGCAGTTGCGAGCGGCCCTTGATGCCACCGAACGCACATCCCTTCCACACACGACCCGTCACCAGTTGGAATGCTGTACAGAATGGTCAGATAAGAAAACCATCAAGGGGAAAAAAGGAGTTGAGATTCAGAGCAAAGTGACTTACGTCGAGTGGAGATTTCCTGGCCTGCGGCTGCGACACCAATGACGATACTCTCACCCCAGCCCTTGTGGCAGGCCTCGAGGGCCGCACGCATGACACCGACGTTGCCGGTGCAGTCGAAGGTGTAGTCGCAGCCACCGTCGGTCATCTCGATCAGGCGTTCCTGGATGCTCTGGCCAGAGAGCTTGGTGGGGTTGACAAAGTCAGTGGCACCGAACTTGCGAGCCCACGCCTCCTTGCCGTCGTTGACGTCGACAGCAATGATCTTGCCAGCCTTGTTCTTCACTGCACCCTGCATCACCGACAGTCCAACGCAACCCGCGCCGAACACGGCCACGTTGGAGCCCTCCTCTACACCGGCCGTGACTACGGCAGCTCCGTAGCCGGTGGTGATACCGCAGCCCAGCAGGCACGAGCGGTCGGTGGAGATCTTGGGGGTCACTGCCACAACTGAGATGTCGGCCACAACGGTGTACTGAGAGAAGGTCGAGGTGCCCATGAAGTGGAGGATGTCCTTGCCACGGGCCTTGAAGCGAGAGGTGCCGTCGGGCATCACACCCTTACCCTGGGTGGCACGGATCTTGCCACAGAGGTTGGTCTTGCCAGACTTGCAGAATTTACATTCACGGCATTCGGGGGTGCTAGACTCGTCAGCCAGGTGCTGGGTGGAGCTTGCGATAAGGCATACATACTAGAGAGCGACAACATAGTCGCCAGGCTTGACCGAGGTCACACCCTCACCGACCGATTCAACGACACCGGCACCCTCATGTCCCAGGACGATCGGGAATGCGCCCTCCGGATCCTTACCCGAGAGAGTGTAGGCATCTGGTGGTGTCAATGTTTTCCATGTTCTCCGGTTTCCGGCGGGGCGAGGGGTTCGTGGGGCTTACCTGTGTGGCAGACACCAGTGTGGTGAATCTGAATGCGCACCTCATGCGCCTTGGGAGGGGCAACCTCGACATCCTCAATTGACAGGGGCTCAGCAGCACCCCAGGCAATAGCAGCCTGGAAAGAATCTTTAGTCAGAGGAAACTCGCCGGATACCGACGTCATGCGGGGCAGTTGGATCGTACCTTGCAAGTGATAGTCTAAGGCATGAGTTAGCGGGCTGGCGAAGTCGCAAAATAGACGCCAAGGATGATTTACCTGTCCAACTGTGCTGGCCATTTTGTATGAAGTCTTGGGATCACCGGGGTTCCTTGAGCGCTGTGAGCAGCTTGGGGGGTAGGGGATGAAAACGGAAGGAGTTTCAACTCACGAGATAGAGATGACAGAGATGGAAATCAAATGAGCGAAAGAAGGGTTTTTGAAGGGAAAATTGGGAGTGGAGCCTCTCGGAGACGTAATGAGGGGGATGGGGGGGGGGGGACGATGAGGAGTGAGGGGAGTTGCTTGAAGGCTCTTGGGTATTTCCGTGTGTCTCTGGCGACCCCCCCCCCCACTTTGCGATATCACCGGTGCCGGCCCCGATTTGCACGTTGTGATCCACCTGCTTTATCTTCGAATGCACCGAACAGGTAATCTTTTCCGGGGTTGGGCTTGTTCAAGATATATCCAGGACAGTCGCCTTGGCATGAAATATTCAATACTGTACCACTCTACTATTTCTATACAGATTCTATACATACATGCTGAGACCTATCCATGGATATTGCCCAGACCAGAGGAATGAGAAGGATTTTTTATATATAGACAAAACAATCAGGATCGTCTTGTCCAATTCTCTATTTTACACGGAGAAGAGCGGATCCGGTCTGCCTCCTCGCCAATGGACCCAGGATCACAGTGACCGCACCCAAGTCGCCAGGCTATACCCTGACTGAAAGTAGGCCCAATATGTTGTGGTCCTGGAAAGTATCCTCCACACAATATCCTCGCACGGAATTTACCGACCGGGTCCCTGGGCACCCTGCATCATGGCGGCATTCTGTTCCTGGAAGCGCTCATTCAATCGCGCGGAGCCCTTGAGGTGCTTGTCGACACAGCGCAGGACACAGCTCTCTTCACGGTTGATGAGAGACTTGGTGGTGAAGTCATTGACACAGTCATCGAAGCATCGCTGGACCATCTTGGAGTACATCTGTAGGAAACGGCGAAATCAGACCGGGTGTTTGGGAGAAGGGGACGCAACCGAGGGATCCCGACGGCTGTCATGAACAGTCGAGAGGAATCACAGAGAACAGTTCAGTAGGTTGGACATACAGTCATGAATTCCTTCATTTGCTTCCGCTCCATGCGAGAAGCGAACTCGCGCTGCTCCGAGGCATTGAGTCTGCACGGGGATTAGCATGAAATTTCAACAGAAACAAAACATCCAGCAGATGCCAGATTCATTGCAAAGACTAACCCATCCATGATATAAGAGGTAAAAATGAAGGAAGAAACGAATCAAATCGTCAAGAACTGGAGGATGGCAGGATTGGTTGAGACCAGAAAACACACCTGTGAAGCTCGACCCAGCTGTTTCTCGGCGCATCAAAGTATCTCCGAGCCCCCGAGGTCTATGTCATGTGGTGTCAGGTGATACCAGATAGTCACCTGACCTACCCGATTGCGTCCGGAGAGGCCTGGGGTTGCACCGTCATCAGTCTGGTCGTTCTCGTTTCATCCTGATTCAAACATCTTCATGTTCGCTTTCCTTTTATTTTATTTTATTTTTTTTAATTTTCCATTCTCATGCTAATGAATTAATTGATTCTTTCTTCTAAGATACAAACATCCTATTCTCATGTTACCAACATTGGTTGTCCGTGGATCTGTCTCCTTATACTTGGCCCTGGTGCCTGAAGGCCAGAACTGTGGACACACGGGTGAGACAAGTTGGCCAAAATGGCCCCTTCAAAGGGTCCCGACACTTCAGTCATTCTGAGGGGTTGTAGTCTTCTGTAGTCTTCCGTCGTCTTTTTGTAGCAGTAAATAAGACCGAGTTTCATCACCCCCGTTTCATGAGAGAAGTCGCTTAGATCGAATCCTCACCTTCGAGGGGTCTCCTTCCACTTGGCTCGAGCCCCACCCTTTTTCCCAAGCTTCCCGGAACCCTTTCGCACCCCTTCATCCGCCCCTTTCTCTCAACTGTGGAAGCCCCTCGATCTGCCTTCTTAGCTTGTTGCGACTTTTGGGCTTTCTTCTCAGGGCGGTGACGGCCCCCTTCGACTTTCTCGTCGACACTTGCGCATCGATCTCACCGTCGCATCTCCTCGGGCTCACCATGGTCACCGGTAAATCGCAGCCTGGCGCCGAGCCAATCCAACCATTCCCTGCTACCTCTCCTGAACCCGCCGGCTCGAGCTCTCCACCCTCTAGGCGTGATCTCGCTTCGTGGTGGAGACAGTTCAAACGGAACACGAGGAAGGATGAACTCAAAGGTATGGCAGTCGTGTGGTGGGAACAAGACGAGCGACCGATGTGCATTCGGGATTTTCGGTGTTTCGAATGTCCACCGTTCCTGGTTCGCGGCGTCTCGCAACCACTTGACCCTCCTTCAGTCTGGGTTTGCTCTGCCGCGGAGCAGTCGGACATCTCAATCCCTCATCCTGTGTCGCGAAGCAAGTCCCGCTTCACATGAGATATCGCCTTCCTCTTGCTCCTTTCAGCTCTATTAGACCAGTCGGCTAATTTGCTCTCGCGACAGACACTCCTCGAGGCATCTTCAGTGTACCCCTCAATGTCAGCATCAAGTACGCCAACGTCGCCATTTCTTTGACCAATGACCACGGCGAGAGCTTCATTTATGGATACGTGCCGATTGTTGTCGCCAAGTGCGGTGTGTTCCTCAAGGAAAAAGGTTCGTCCTCATACTATTACTATTCCAGCAGCCTATCACTGACTGGCGGTATCAGCAACGGATGTCGAGGGCATCTTCCGTCTCAATGGGTCAGCCAAACGCATCAAGGATCTGCAAGAGATCTTTGATTCTCCCGAACGGTATGGAAAGGGGCTGGATTGGTCCGGTTATACTGTGCACGATGCGGCCAATGTCCTCCGTCGGTACTTGAACCAGCTGCCCGAGCCGATTGTCCCTTTGGAATCCTATGAGCGGTTTCGCGAGCCCTTGCGGATCTACCAGAAACAGGTCCAGGACAACCAGGAAACGACCGATGCAGAGAAATTTGACCACACTAAGGCGGTCGAAACCTACCAACGCCTGATCATTGAGTTGCCTCCGCTGAACAAGCAGCTACTTCTCTACATCCTTGATCTCCTCGCTGTATTCGCCTCCAAGTCCGATCAAAACCGCATGACCTCAGCCAATCTGTCCGCCATCTTTCAACCCGGATTACTCTCTCATCCCCAGCACGACATGTCCCCGGAGGAATACAAGTTGAGCCAGGATGTCTTGATCTTCTTGATCGAGAACCAGGATCATTTCCTTTTCGGGATGAGTGGCACCGCAGCAGACGAACAAACTATGAAGGAGGTTGAAGCCGGTGTGGCCTCGTGGCCGACCTCGCACTCCAATATCCGGCGCTCGGTCTCGAGCGCTAGCGGGAGCACCGAAGGCCCCCGCAAGCTGGACACGCTGCGCCGCAATGTCTCTGTGTCATCCCGCAACTCCCGCAACTCGAATACAGCCCCCAGCCCAGGAACTCCTACATCCATGTCTGGTGGTGTCCATCGAAGTAATACCTTACCATCGAAGATGGGCCCTGTCATCACCTCTGCTCGCTTTGCGCGATCAAATGAAACCGGCTCGGCCAATCCGTCCGGTCTCTCTGTTTCCCACCATAGCTCCCGGTCGGCGAGCCGAACTCCTTCAGTCCGTGAGGAGAGTGAGCAGCCAAACCCCAACCAACCGACGTCGGGGTCATCCACGCCAGGGAACTCATATGTTCACACATCAACCCACGGTCCTGTACCTATGGCGGCAGCTGGACGCATGAGTCTTAGCGAGACCCCTCGACCCCAGGAGAACCTGCAACCTCCAACCTCTCCACCCCCGCAGGTGGTGACACCGACCCGCGAACGCAAACTCTCCAGCTTGTTCGCCAAGTCTCCGCCTGCGGATGGGGAGCAAAAGGAAATCCGGCAACCAAATCGACTGAGGAAGAAACGTATTCCCGGAAGCGCCAGTGTGAGTGCACAAAGCTCATCCAATTCTCTACACAACCCAGTCTTGGAATCCAATCCAGACACGGGGTCGGAGTCCAAACAAGAGCGACGCTCGGTGGACGTCGCAGTGGGAGAGACCACCCCGCGTCCTAGCAACACCGCAACTCTGGGCGCTCGGGAGAACCCGTCGGACCTGAACCCGGCGCTAGGAGAATCCAGCTCGCAACCCAACACCGAACACTCCCTTCGACCACATCAATCCCGTACTCCGTCCATGAACTCCCGCTCCTCTTTCACCGATCAGTCGGATCTCGATCAGCCCGAGGACGGGACCCGTTCAGACCGCCGCGATAACCGCCGCAGTTGGCGGTTTCCGCGCTCCTCCAAGCGAAGTAGCGATCAGATTGGGCTAGGTGTCGCGTCCCCACCTCTACTGGCGACCAATCCAGGTGCAGAGCAGAGCAGCAGCTCGATCGGTAGCGGTCAGCATCAAACCGCGGACCCGTCCAGCCAACCCCTCAGCTTGGATGCTGGGGTTCAAGGCCAAAATGCCACTGCCTCCGACTCGGAGAAGAAAAGTCTGTTTGGAAAGTTCAAAGCCAAAGTCGCCTCGGTTCGTGACGGAGGGAAGGATGAACGAGAACGAACCAAGAGTCCAAACCGACCAGACACAGACCCCTCGGCCACCACCCAACCCTTGTCCCCTGTGAATGCAGAACAAGCCAACGGCAAGTCTCCTTCAATCGAAGTACCCCAAGAGCCTGCCAAAGAGGAGTCTGTCCGCTCCCCGGTTTCACCCCTTTCTGGATCTGGTCTTCCCCCTGCGATTCCCGAGGAACCGCACAGTCCAGAGGCACCCTCTGCCCCTGTTGCAGACTCACCCAAAGAGGATGCGCAAGCACCACCTAGCGAAAGTGTACCTACGTCTGAGCCGACCATATCTGACCCACCGAAGGAGACTGGGCCTTCGAGTTGAGTGCCTTTGGTCCCCTGTGTGTGTTTTCATACTCTGGGGTGGAGTCATCGGGTCTTCTTTCCGCGTTTCTTATTCTTCCTTTTGCCGACAGCATTGGTCCCCTCCTATCCCTTCTTTCCAACCCCCCATTCAATTGGGTGAGAACGATGACCCAGAGTATACCGATGGTGTCGAATGTGCATTCGGCGTTGACCGGCGCTTTCGCTCTATTTGTTTGTGGCTTCTTTTTATCGGAATTCCGTGGCATTCGTGTTTTTAGTTCTCTTGACGATTTTATTATTTTCTTTAGGATACACCCTGCTTGGTGGCAGCTAGCCCACTCCTGTGTGTGCCATGCATCCCTGCCCTCCCCCTTCCCCCTCCTCCCCCCTTTTACCCTCGAATCTTTGTTCATATTAGCCTATCCTCGAGCTCCCGTTGGTCATGTTGCCATGTGGTATGAATGTATGTACGTCCCTATGCGATCGCAGCCGGTCTGTTTTGATGTTTCCAGTCTGTAGCCTAGTTGGGCGCATTTGGGGTATCGAAAATGAAAATCCCTAGAATTGGATTGAAATATGCGACTTTGTCATTCTTGCTGCTGAGTAGTCATGTCAGCTAGTGGGTTGACGGGCCATAATCTGTCAGTAGAGTATCTTCAAATGCCGACCTGTTTATTCTCGTGGTTCATAGATGTCTGTCGCCTAGGAGTATCGGGCAAAAATATTTGATGCAAACAAGGCAAACATGTACCCTTCCCCGTCTTTATTTTCTTCGATTCCACCGAGAGCTCCCAGGAGACCAGGCAAATCCAATGAGTTCACAATGGCCTCTGAAACTGCCTCCCCTACTGTGAACTCCCCCTCCTCGACTCCGACACAGGCCCCCGTCGAGAAACCATCCACCCCACCGGTCAACATCCTCCCCTCGCCGACCGCGCGGATCTACTCTTTGGTGCACCCAGCCCTGCTGTTGACACTATGCACGCTCCGGTTTGAGGCATTGGTGGCAGATCCCATCCGGGAGCTTCTTGCAGATCTGCCCTGGTTAGCCTTTTTGCAAATCACCTACGTGTTGATCTGTCTTCCGCCGGCCGGAACAACCCCGACAGAGGCCAGTTTTCCGGCTCCGACTGATGGGGAAGATAAGAAGAAAACACCTCCCCGTTCTCCTTCGGGGCCTGGTGTGACTCTACGGCCTGGTAAACCCGGGCTTCGGCGAAAGCAACTTGCCGGAAAACATGATTTCGCTGGTGTCTGGGCCAAACTGATGGTACGTAAAGATCAGCATCCAATCCACCGCCAATCTTGGAGTCTCAATTGCTAACTCAATGGCTCAGCCCGCCTTCCTCTCGCTTTCGCTCACCTTTCTCCTGGCCACCCCGATTCTGGCCGTTCTCCTCGTCCTGTTCGGCGCCCCACTTACCACGCATAATCCCGAGACGGTTCTCTGCGCGGCCCACATAGCCCTGTTGTGTGCAACAGCGCTGGTGTATGTCCATGGTGTAGACGGTTATGTGTGGAAGGAGGTTTGGGGTATTTCCCGTCCTGCTGATGCGGTCTGGGGCAGTGCGCTTGGGACGGGGCTGGGAGCATGGTTTGGTGCTATTCCTATCCCGCTGGACTGGTGAGTTGTTAACATGCTATTGTGCCCAGAACATGGCGGGCAAGGAATTTCGCTAACTTGGATAAACAGGGACCGGCCGTGGCAGGCGTTCCCAATTACAATTCTGGTTGGGGCGTACATTGGGTATGCAGTAGGATCCTTGCTCTCTCGCACTCCACTGCTCTATGGGAAGCGAATCCAGTTCACGCCGGTGGAGGACGAGGAGGGAGAAAAGAAGACCAACTAATGAGGGTCTATCTTGCCTTAGTGTTATCCCAATTGTATCATGCGGAGAGTGAATATCCAACTTACTATAATATATCTTCCATGATCTGTACACAGTAGATAAAAAATAGCGTGAGAGAATCACCTATCGATACTAGACCACTATTGCCTGTTCTGCATTGACTGGCGAGGGTGTTAATCGTGAGTAACGCGCTCTCTCTTTTCTCTATCTTTTCCCTTGCTTAGAGGACACTTAAGTCAAACGTGTGTAATCTATGTGGTTTATTCTTATTTCTATCCCGGGGTGCGGGGGCTATTCGCCAAATCACCGACTTTATATATTGATTGATGTCTCCACATGATACCCTGGTGCTTCGTATGTTTCTATAAAAGTCTCTCCTTGATCAATGAGTATATACCCAAATTTTCCCTCAGAGAAGTTTATTGCTTGCCATACTACCTTGTCGATAAGATCCTCGCCTCGAAATGCAAGCTGAACTAAAACTCCCGACGGCGAGTACACTCGGAAGATGCCGAAGGGGTAATCAGGCTCGTTGCATTCTGTATCATCTGCACGACGCTGAGGATATCCTGTAGGGTTGTGACTTTTATTGGCCTTCTCCATCCCAAGGCCGTGGGAAGGCGTTCGTTTTCTATGATCGAAGATAAGCAGAGGTTAAATACTATTTATTCTATTCTGGTTACTTAACTCGCCAAAGAAGTATTCCACCAAGGACCGGTTGGCTGTTCCCGTTTTGATGTCTCCAAACGCAATAACTGGCGCGGCAACCTCCCCCAGACTAAATTGTTCAGTCTTTGGGGAAAAGCGATATGATGGATTGTATGCTTTGGAGTTGGTCTGGCGGGCGATTTTGCTGTTTGCCAGCATCTCAGCCGTGAGGATAGGTCCAGTCCAGTATGCCCGGGTTTCGTTGAAAATTGTCCCGCTGAAGACGTGGCTGTTTCCAAAGAATGCGTCTGAACAACTACTAAAGTTTAGCAATATGAAACAATATACAAGGTCATCTCCAAGTTTAGGATAGTCTCACCTCAGGCTAGCATCATGTTCCAAGATGTTATGCCGATTTAGGTTGTCCCTAGGTCATCAAATGTTAGTAAAGCAGCATAGCATATGATATCTAAGCATTACAATCCCGGGGGAACAGGGAAAAGGATAAGTGAATCCTCACAGAGTAAAACCAGTGGCGTTCTGCTCTGGGCTAGCAATAACGCCCATATTGAACATGAGACTTGCGAGAGACTCATTGAAGTTTAGTGCTGCACCAAGAGCACGTACCAACGCCCTCAAGCGGGTTCAAGCGATGGGCGAGTATCAAGGCGAACAAGATCCTCAATATAATCGATATCATTTTCTGGTTCGCCCTCTGCATCATCACCATCATGGGTCCATCTGGTGCTCATAGTATGAGCAGCCGTGCGCTGGGTGGTATCATCGCTACCTTGTCGTTTTTTCTCTGGTTAGTGACCCCACTGAAACTAAACAAGTATTCCTTTTAAATGTATAACTCAGTAAGAATTGTTGGATTCGTCGCCTTTATCTGCATTCGGGAATCTAAAGAACCACGGGTAGCTCATTCGCCGATTTAAACATCTCGTTTGGACTGATTAATCTTGATAGAGTTAGGCCTAGAGGGTGGGAAATAGTGATTACATTAGGGCATTGAATTGGTCGAATTGATGCTAAATTTGCGAGCGAGACAGTTGAAGAGTGATGAAATGGGGATATTTATGTCTTCACTTCTCATCGTCTTTCTCGTAAAGTGGCCAATGACACTCAAAGCTTGCTAAAGTCTTTGAAGCTGCCATGCCTTCCAGACCCTTTGCTAAACCTCGCCGCACCTGCAATGGCCTCTGCCTCGATGACCTTGCTCCCAGTGTCGAATTCATTAGACATTGCATCGGAGAAGGAAGATGCATCAAATGCGCTGTAGTAACACGAGCGACGATCTGTTTTCAGACAGAGTTCAGGGAACGCGATGAGCTGGTTTGTAATTTTGAGGGCTTCTTGGAGTGACTCGCCCTTGGGGACAACGCGGTTGGCGAGTCCCATCCCGAGAGCCTCTTGGGCTCCCCCTGGCCGACCTGTGAGAATCATGTCCAGAGCGCGCCCAAGACCAATGATGGCCTGGAGTCGGACCATTCCCCCATCGATCAATGGCACACCCCAGCGGCGATAGAAAACACCGAAAACTGCGTCTTCTTCCACGACGCGCAGATCCGCAAGAAGACTGAGCTCCAGGCCACCCGCCACTGCGCACCCGGCAACGGCGGAAATAACGGGTTCTGGACAATAAGCCGTGAGGGACCCATCGGTCCCAAATTGCGTCCAGTTACTGGCTGTAGATTGTCACTTGTGACATTGTCGCGTTTCTGGGACACGCTATGGAGGTCCGCGCCAGCACAGAAGGTGTTGCCTGCGCCGGTAAGAACACACACTTTTTGTGTCGCATCGGCTTCGAAGGACACGATAGCCTCATAAAGTTCTTTGGCAGTGGCGGCGTCGACAGCATTTTTTTTTCGCTGAGGCTGGTTGATTGTGATGACTGTGATCTCACGGTGAGAGGTGTCAGTCACCAAGCTTGGGACTGTCATGGTTGAGTGAAGTGGAACAACGATGCCTCGGCTGAACCCCACACTCGACACCACCGCGATCGGCCATGTCGTCCGCGTGTATCATCTGTCACAAGCGAAAGGTATAGATATTTCCCCGGGCAATGCAATAGGTGGATCCTGACATGCTTAGGTGCGCTGTGACCTGGCGATCCACGACCCCTGCACCAACTGCACCAAGTCCAATGTCGACTGCCAGTATGCCAACTCACAAAATCGTTCAAGTACCAAAACTAAATGACCCCAATAGGCCATACACAAGAAAGCGCAAGAGGTTTACCAACAGTCTCTCGCCGGGTCGCCATGCGGCACGCGCCCCCTTGAGCCAGACTCCTCAACCGAGTGTGTCTGCCGAACCTTCGAGTGAGGGCCGAATAGCACCGCAACGTTTTTCGGCAGGTTCTCATAGAGACAATCCACCTCTTAGCGAGTCTATCTCAGTCCCTGATGATGAGGGTGAGTCGGCGATCAAAGAAGAGAGTTACCGCGGTCGCAGCGAATATCTGGGCGGGAGCGTCCCCTTTGATGAGAACATGGTGAAACCTGGTCGCGAGACCACCTATACCAGCCCCAAAACATCTCAGGCAGATTTGCAGATGCTGCGAGAGCAAGGTGCATTTGAGGTGCCACCAATCGCAGTACAGAGAGCATTGATGGACAGCTTTACAAAGCACTGTGCTCCGTGGACACCTGTTGTTGACCCGAAATGGCTGCATGAAAGCGCGCCATCTATGCTGTTACTACAAGCAATCTTCCTCGCCGGAAGTCGAGTTTCCAAATCGCATTTGGATTACGGATCCAGTGAGGTGTTTTATCGACGAGCAAAGCTTTTGTTCTTCTTCGGTGGGGGCAACAACTCGCTCATTTCCATTGTGGCCGCCTGCCTCCTGCACTGGTACAATCCCGTTGGGCCCGAGGATGTTTCTACCGACACCAGTGGATTTTGGATCCGCACTGCCGGAGCCATGGCTTTTCAGATTGGGCTGCACAAGGAACCGCCACCCAACTCTCGAGACCGAGGCCTTCGTCGGCGGCTATGGTGGTCACTGGTGGTAAGAAACATCAATTTATGGTCAGTTTCATTGGCTCATGTGCTACAATTTAGATCCGGGATAATATCATCTCAGTTGGGGTAGGGCGACCTCGAACCATTAATCTCCGAGATAGCGACGTGCTCCCGCCATCACTGGACGATTTTCCAGTCAAGGATTTCAAAGCCCAGTTGTTCTTGGCATACTGTACAATATCTCGTCTCTTGGGCGACACGGTCGAGTGCCATTTACGCAGAGAGATATCTCTGCAGCGTCGAGTCAATCTTGAAAATGCTGTCTACCGATGGACCAAACAGGTGGTTCCAAAACTACAATCGTCTGCCACGATCCAGGAAGACGCCGTGACTTGCCACTTCGAAGTTCAACAATTGCTAGTCATGTACTTTGTGGTCATCACCATTATACACCGTTCTCCCACGCCAAACAGTGTCCCTCCGGCGTCATCATTGGTGGCATCCTCGTTCATGGCCGGAATCTACGAAGAATTCCTTCTCCGTGACGAACTCCGGTACCTTGGGCCGGTCTTTGCATTCTACCCTCTGTGTGCCGGGTTATCATTACTTTCTAGTTGGCGCTATAGACATCTACAGAGTACTGCAGAGCACGAGCTGACGGTCATGAAGCTCTCCCTCCAGAAGTTGTCCGAGAGATGGCTTTCGGCAGTGGGGCCCCTGCGGGCTTTAAACAAATTGACCGAGGAGGTCCGACAACAAGGCCCTTTTGAGGGCCCTTCCCCGACACTAGACTATGACGCTGCCTCCTTCTTTGAGGGCTTTGATACAAAATTGTGCAAGCAATGGCGATTGGTTGGACAGTCGGAGCGTGGGAATGACTCCACGGGGATCAATCCTACTTCCACGTTGCCTGACATCCAAGATCCTAATAATGGGATTCGACCCTTGGAAGCCCGACTTGGTGATGCACTGGACAGCTACGATTACACGGCTCTTGATGCCGACATATACCCGTTCAGTAACGACTGGGAGGGGGCCGGTTTTGACTGGAGCGGTTCCTGGCTCCTCAACTTGTAAATAATTTCACTTGCACTCCATACTAAAACTCAAGTATTTAGCCGGTAGATAGCACCCCGAGCTAGACAAGAAAAAGAAAAAAAAATTCCAAATGTACAAATCAAGTCACAACCAGCATTTTCATAGTTTTGCCCCAGTACTCTGCAATGAACGATGGCCAGAGGCTCGGTTGGCTGGTAGATCAATGCCCCAAGCAATCCTGCAATCCCATTGTAGACACTCCTCCTCATTAGAGGCCGTGTCATCACCATTTTTGAAGGTGACAATGTCACGGAATACCGTGTCTCCCACACCACTCTCACCACTCAGAACCCAGCGGCGTGCAATCTCACTATTCACAGGATCCCGATCTCGCTCGGCATCGAGAGCCAAAAGCATTCCCGACAAGATCCAAGATAGAGTAAAAATATAGCGCCGAGCATCAGCCAGCATGACCGCTGGATTCTGACTCCTGCTGGCAAATCGGGCACGCAAAGCTGACCAGATGGCGAGCAAAGCATCGCGTAGACATGCAGTTTGGATCAAGCCCAAAGTGCGCTCCAGCCATGCAGCAAAGACGTCGAAGTGATCCTTCTTCAGAAGGAAGCGGACCACTTCGCTAGCAAGGACATTAGTGGTTCCCTCCCAGATCGAGTTGACCGCGGTGTTTCGCAAAATGCGGGAGATGTTGAACTCGGGCTCGTCGGCCTCATCCATATAACCCACACCACCCATCGACTCTTGGCATTCCTGAATCCCAGCAATAGCCGTTTTGCTAATCACTGCTTTTGCGGTGGCAGTCAAAGTACGGAACACGACGTCGGCCTCTTGTCCAGGCCGAGGCAGATGCGTATTCGGTGAAGATTGGGATGCCTTGTTCTCCACCAGCCCCATCACTGCAATGGTAAAGAATGCAAGGTTCATCCCGCCGCGGTGTTTGACTTCCAAGTCTGCCAACAGACGCAAATGCATCGGAATCAGCCACAACGGCTCACCAACAGTGGATCTAGCCTTTGCGAAGCTCTTCGCGATGCTGAGTGCGCGCCGCCAGCCAGAAAGAGAGCCAATAAAAGTGTGAATGCGGGTGAGGTTGAGAAGAGGTGCAATAGTGACAATGCCCTGGTCTACGCCTCCTACCAGGTGCGCCCTCATATCCTTGAGATTCAGTTCGGCAGTCGGCAGTTCCTTCGTACCGAGTTTGTTTTTCAGCCGGTGAATTCGAACGCCATTTGAGACCTCCCGGGGCATGCCATCGTCCCCGATGACTGTTTTCCGCAGTGGTGCAAGGAATGTGCTGAGCTTGCCGGATGGTGTTTTCGCTAGCAACAAGGCCACGTTTGCATCGGTGGCCGAAGAGAAGAACTTGAACCCATTGATCAGGTAGTCCCCATTTGCAAGCGGGTCAATATTTTCAGAATTGGGCTGTGGCGAGTACGCGGCCCAGGTCTCAGTGTTTTGCACATCACTGCCACCAGCTCTCTCGGTCATCCATTGACCCGAGGTCCAGTGGTCATCTTTCTCTGAGATGAGCCGTTCGAACACGGTATGGAAAGGATGTGCGGGGGGAAGCCTAGAGAGCTTCAAGGACAAAATAAACGCAGCCCCATCAGTCATACTAATGGGGCACGAGTATAGCCCAGACGAAGGGGAGTAGAGGTAGTTTCTGGAATTGTAGAGCATGAGTGCCTTGCATCAGCCGGGATCTTAAGGTGCTATTCTTACAATGCATATTGGACTGTCCTCCTCTGCAATCCGAAGGCGGGATCATATCCCGCGGAAACAATCCTAGAATGATCATGTTAGACTGAAATATTTCCAAGTCCATCCTATAGTTCTCACCTGTGCTTTGCGCCCCATTTTCCCAGTTGCTTCCAGCCCTCGCTGGTAATCAGACGGTCATAGTCATACCGCCTCCCCCAAACATTGTAGCTCTTGACATAAGGCTGATAACGCTCTGCGTCCGCACTCCATTCACGCACTCGCTCAGACACGGCTTCGGCGCCGAGCTGGGTCAGATGCGGCTCTACAGAGTGCAGTATGTCAGATGGAAGATACCCTTGACATAATTAGTTTATTAGTTTTTACCTGTAACATTCTCCAAGCAACTCACATGCCAATGCCCGTTGCAGACTCTTGTCGGATGTATAGGTGTTTTCCAGCGGACCCGGCTGGGTGATGGATCCGCTATCGGCTGTTGCAGGCTTAGGTGGTAAGGGCGACATGAGGCAATGCTGCAGTGTTTGTAGAGAGCAGAATCAAACAAGAGCAACACACTAACGTTGAATGTTGATATTCCGGGGAATGCGGGGGCTGTCAAAGCTTGTGGCAATGGACCTCGGTGTTCGGTCCACGGGGTGGAGATCCATCGCCGCGAAAACACCGAAAATGGCCATTTGTCTGTTGTAAGAACATCTTGGAAATGAAGAAATGACCGAAGGGGCATAAATGAATAGCGTTTGGGATTTTCTTTTGGGTTTTCTCTCGAAATCAACAAACTCCATCCTCTCCCATCCATTCACATGTCATGCAGCGTGTTATACCCAGTTTCAATCAGACTACGCGAGCCCCGGGCATCCGAGCAAATATGCCAGTAAAAGAGCCCTCCAAGCTTCGACGATGTCACAAATTGGGCTTTCTGTTGTACTGTCGCCGGCGTGTCGTAGGTCACAAACCCGCCATCGCCACCGGTGCAATATGCCGCACCGAGCTTTTTGTCGTGATGCTCTTTGGTTCCTGGTCGCGGGAGATCGCGATAATCAAAGACACCATCTTCTCCACCAGTCCCCGTGTACCGCTGGCCGGGACCTTTGCTGCCCAGGAATGAACGGCCGTAAACCGGAACGCCGAGAATGAGCTTCCGTGGTGACACTCCCTGCGATAAGACATAGCTGACAGACGATTCGCAGGAGATACCTGAGCCGTAGAGCTTGGCTTGGTGACCAGTCTGGGATTCCCACGACCCGGAGAAGTCATACGCCATGAGATTCATCAGGTCTAGATACCTCTGCGCGGCACCAAGGTCAATATTCCGCAATGCCCATTGACCGGCAGGAAGGCATGTCGCCAGGACGTATCGTGGAGAAGGCAGCCCCTCGCGCAGGCCCGCCAGCAAACGAATGTAGCCCTGGCCTTGCTGGGGATCGGTGGGATGCTCCCAGTCCACTGCATTCATCATCATCATCATCATCAGTAGTTAGTCTCAATTCACACCAAGTCTTTAGGCCTGGTCAAAAGAGCCACCCACCATCGATTCCATCGAGACCAAACTGATCAACCAGTGCTCGGGCAGTCCGCACGAAGTTTTCCAGGCGAGAGCGACTCTGGGAGACATGGGCAAAGTTTTCGCTGCCCTTTCCACCTCCACCAACGGAGAGGATGACCTTCATTTCCGAGTACTGCTGCTTCAATTGAACAAAGGCCCGCAAACAACCCTCGGTCCCATCCACAGGCATCTGGGTGTCGGCCCATTCATCACTCAGCTACAAGATCATATTAGCTACGAACCCCCCAGGGCTTGTTTCCAGGGAATTCCCCATCCACTTACATAGACAGTGCCATCATCTTTGACCCTACAAAAGTCCGACATTAGCGTGATTCGTCATCGACTATCATGATTCGATGTCGATGATTGGCTGTTATTTACCAAGCAAATGCATAGAAGACATGGGAGATGAATCCTAGTCGCAAGGAAGAAGGAGGCTGTTTCCGGTAGATCCTCCAGTTGGGGTAGTAGACTGCATTGGTGTAGATGGGCACTTCATCCGAGCCACCCTGGGGCTGCGAGGCAGCGGGGTTGCGATCCTTTCGGCGGAAGAGTGCACTGGCAGCAGAGAACATAGACATGACTTGGAAACAAAGTCAACAACAAAGGGATAGAATTAAACAACAAAGGGGTTAGATATAGAAAAGAAAAGAAAAGAATAAAAGAGAGAAGATGAAAGGAAGCTGTGTTGTGTGTGTTGCCTGTTTGGGAAGATGTCACGTGCATCTTTTCGTCGTGCATTTTCCTTCTCTTTTTTTTTTCGTTGCTTTTTCTCGCTTCTTTTTCTCTGATTATATGTTTTGTTTCTGATTGGATATACAGAGCTGCAGGAAATCTGACTCGTTTGTTTGACCCCCTACGGATGGAGCAGATGCGCAGTGACTTCACAGCATCGAAACCCCATCCAACTTAGCGCGAACGGTTCAGGGTCAGATGGACTCGTGGCGGGGGCGCGGCGGCCATTCCGCACCCACACGAGATGAATGATCTCCACATCATATCGATTCTGCTCCTAAGCACGCTGTGTCCTCGAGACGCGGCAGTTCGATGGTCAATTCCCTATCCTTTCAGTCCAAGACCCAGGACACTTGGTTTGTCCACGGATGATGCACAGTGAGACCTGACTGGGGTATGCAGGAAGCAACCCCGGTCAGGTGGCAAGAACCTGGGGCATGTAGATCATCGTGCGTACTGCACTCCGTGTCTGAGGGTCCACGCATTTCTAGCTCTCTCTGCCAGATGGCCGGAAAATAGGCCTGCAGCTACGGGTTGACTCCAGCGGATGCTGATCCTGTGTTGATTTCCCAGACAAGCCTCAGGTGAAATATCCATCGATGTTTATGGTGGAGCCGAAGACCAGGCCAGACCACAGTCAATCATGCAACTTGGAGATTTTGTGGTCAGTTTTGCTTTTTCATCGCTCAGATCGCGTGGAGGGGGGGATGGTGGGATATCTTTGATTAGCCCTGGAGGTGAGGCTGCGCACTCCCAGGGGCAATACAGGGATTATTTTGATTACTCTCTTTTCTCCCCCCACACTCATTTATGGAATTTATTTTCCAGTCCCCGATACTGACGCGCCCACCGGAATGCTGTTTTAGATAGTAACAGTCTACGCTTTGCGATATCCTTTCGTATAGGATTTTAGTCTATTGCCTAATAAACCAACCTCAGGGACTATAGATCAAAGCTGTATCACGTAAAGCATGTTTTCAATCTAGTAGTTGACTAGGGAGAAAAGAATATTTTGGTGCTTATCCTCAAGGACCCAACTGCCAGAATAATGATCGCATCCTCGGAGTCTTTCAACGGTCTTTGGGCTACACTAGCCATGCGTTGATGTGTTGCACAGCCAAATCATTTAATCAATATACTGCGTAAGAAAAAGATATCCCCCCCTTGATATTCAAGGAATAGAAACAAGGAATTTATAAGGCCAAGAGAGATGTATAAGATACGAGATCCAGTCTTGTTCTTGTGAGTCCTACTACCATAGCTAAATCATCTTTTAAATCCGGGCACCTCATGACTGATTAAATATATTCTTGGTGACACATTCCTTTTCTCGGAAACCCCGGCTTTAAATATCGGGGGAATACGTATAAGAAGTGTGAAAGACGAGCAAAGTCGCCCCAGGCAACAGAGGGGGCCAAAACTGACTCGGCGGGGAAGAAGCGCCAACAACCACAAACAATAATTGATTCTGGGAAATAAGAACAGCCTTGTAGTGTCCTAGGAAATCCAGGTCATCTCACCAACATGTCGAGAGGATTGATTTTCATCACCGGTGCCACTGGCTTTGTGGGGAGTGCCACAGCCATCGAGGCGCTCAAGGCCGGATATCGGTTACGAATCTGCGTTCGAAAGGCTTCAGACACGCTTCAGATCCTACTTGCAGAATATGGTGATCAACTGGAGTTTGTAACTGTTCCTGACTTCACTGCCGAGGGTGCGTTCGATGGCCAGCTCGACGGAGTTGACTATGTGCTCCATATCGCATCACCTTTCCCCCAGGGCATGAACAAGACCTTCTACTTTCCTCCAGCGGTGCAAGGAACCCTTGCTGTGTTGAAAGAGGCAGCCAAGGTGCTCAGTGTTAAGAAAGTGGTCGTCACATCATCCCTGGCAGCTCTGATTCCAGTCAAGGGAATCCCCGAGGGCGGAGTGATCAGAGGTAAGGTTCTTTTGACTTTCCCCCTGACCAATGCTTTGGTGTTGACATTTGTGTCCAGAGGACAATGACTGGGACTTTTCTGTGGATGAAGAGGCAGATTTCACCGATCCCAACAACCCCGACAGAGGCCCGATGAAACTGTACCATGCATCGAAGCTTCTTGCCAACGCCGCAACATGGGACTTCTGGCAGACCTCCAAGCCACATTACTCACTGGTGGTGATCCATCCAGCATCAGTGCATGGATACAATCCAGTGCAAACGTCTGCCGAGGGAATCAAAACATCAACCAACAACTTCTTATGGAAGCCGATTATGGAAGGGGCCCCGGCCACTTTGCTAATCGCGGTCCATATTCAGGATGTGGCCGAAGCACATGTCAAGGCATTGGATCCGAAGATCGCAGATGGCTCGAAGTATTTGCTGGGTGGGAAGGTGGCCAGTTGGAAAGATGTGGCTCACATTGTGGGCAAAGAATATCCACAGGCTGGAGCTAAAATCACACAGGACGTGCAAAACATAAGCATACCCTTCAACACCTCTAAGGCAGAAACTGAGTTGGGGATGCAATGGCGGCCATTGGAAGAGATGGTGAGGGAGGTGATGGATCAGCAGCTGGAGTTTCTGGGTTGAGCGGTCTGATTTGGGATTAGCCAAAAGAGATCAGCTCAGTATAAATGAATTCGAGATAGCAATCGAAATATGTCGAAAGGACAATCTCGACAGCTCTAACTTATATGGTTCCGTAAGATAGCTTATATACTTGGTTATATCTATAACCGATGTGTGTTTGATAGATATCGCCAGCCGAAATGTACTTCTTAATTCTGAACCATCTCTAAAATTCTACGATTTCTAAGAAGTATCTCTCCTTCTATCCGATTCTAATATAGATGTTATAAATAACAATTTAAACACGACCTAATTCGGGATTAGCCTTCTAGGAAAAGTTATATATAACGTCGCGACCAGCAATAAATATAAAACCGATCTCTCTAAAAATAGCTTTCCCACCAACGGTCCAGCTTATTAGCCAGAGAGGAAGTCTCTGCTAAGTATATAGACTATCTAGCTTGGTTGGATTATTGAAGGCTGCTAGGACGAAGAATTTCGCAACGCCCACAGTCTACTACGAGCTTTGAATTCCGTTGATCTACGCTTCTTATCTCCTTCCCTTGTAAACGACACGAGATCTAATTTTGCATCTGCGGAATATTAAGCGCCTCCACTTCCACCAAGGCTTGAATTATCGGTACGTATCTTGGAAACCTATCACGAGCAAGGGCGTTCCGCCTACAAGGCGCCCGTACTACGGGAAGGTCATGGTGACTAGTATTCTCGGTCAAGCGGAAGATATTTCATTCGATAAATCTGTCAAGACTGTGAGGACATAATGGTCACATCAGGAAATGACACCGAAGGTCCGCTTAGCAGATCCGACGATGTCCCATGCGCAAAATACACCAGTGCGGCAGTTACATACGAAGCAACCACACGCTTAGCCCGCAGGCCGCCTCTTGTCCCAGTCTTGGCCTGCACGACTTTTCTAACCTCTTCGGATATACTCAGTGCGTCGAGAAGCACGGGAAAGTCAGAAAAGGCATAGTGTTTAGACTGCGCGAGCTCGAGCTCCAGTTTCCATCCTCGCGATTTTGGACCAAAACTTCTTCCAGGTAGCATCGGTTGCCTGGGTATAGTTCGTGTGGCCGAAAAGTAAGAATGGTTTCGACAGTCCTATGTTCACGACGGAGCCCCATAGTGCACCGTCTAGATTGATGCCCCCGACAAACCGATCGTCGACTAATATTGTCTGTGCTGCTGTTGAACCTAAGCCGAATAGTGATACTCGGTCGAGAGATAGTAGATTCGAATTTCCTTTTGACAAAGGGAATATTCCTTTGACCGCGTTCTCGTCCTGTATTTGATCGAGAACAAAGGACATGTCTTTGACTCGAACGTTCTGCGCCAAAAGGAATTCTGTATTGGTAGTGATGTTTGTTCCAAGAACAGTGCGATCATCGGGATATTCGACGATGTCAGCATCATATGGGTGATCGACAGAGACCACGGCGAACCCGTTACTCGCAATGTCTTGGAGTAGCACTGTGTACATTAATCTCGAGACTCCCGCTGCCGGGGAGAAAAGTACCACCGAGTATTCTTCATGACTCGCAGACAATGGCTGTTGTTTAATATGAGTCTTCAGACGAAAAGACTCGAAAGCTTTTGGGACCAGTCCAAGAGCCTGGAAAGTTTCATCCTCGAATTTGGCCGTTGCATTTGGGAAGTAAGAGGTAGAGGATACACGTCCGCAATCCTGGGTGTAAAACTGGTGACCATAAGAGAGCGTTTCCCTCGTTTTGAATCATAGGGGTCAACTCGAGAGGAGTCGACCAATTCACCTGCATGAAGTTCGACGTCGCATGGACCTGTACCTGAAGTAAGAGGTATAGTTGACGAATGACCGAAGCAAATGAGAAAAGCAACGCATAGAACGGAGCGCATCATTTTGACGATTGGGAATGGAGAGGAAATTCTGAGCCCATCAATCGGTAGATCATTTGTATTTATACTGAGCTGATTCTAGACAGTACAGCTAATAACTCACAGCAAACGAGTCAAGCTTCTAGTGTCACAGCTGGACGCCTGAAGCGGCCATCCGCCATCCGAATAGTTCCTACATGCTTCAGTTTTTCTAGGCTCGAGCCGTGGAGACAGCACAAGAGTAAGACAATGTTGAAAACTTCAAGACAACAGGCAATTCACTACTTTCTGGTATGTATGGAAGAGAACGTGCACACTCGACTGAGAGCTGAGTGGCGTATGAGGCATTTGTTCTTCAGTCCACTAGAAGCCGGATGACGTATGAGGGATTTCTTTTCTTAGTTCAACGGATAATCGGATACTATGTGAGGTATTTGAGACATATACATCTCAGGAAGCATTAGAGGGAGTTAGGGAAAGCAGAGGTGAGAAATCAAATTATCTTGTAGAAGAGAAGAAGGGAAGCTATCTGCTTACTGCTGCTCTCCTGCCCTGTGGGCGGTCAGGGAGGCGGTGGGATCCTGCGGGCAGAACACCAGTCCCAACCTACTGAGCTGTTGTCACGGTATTTTGCCACCGCCTCCTTCACGCCTGATTTGTAAGGCGACAGTCGGAGAATAATCATCTCGACAGCTCCGATCTTTCCATTCACTCCAATCACCAACAGTGATCGCTCCTTCATTGTCTCTTCGAGCTTTCAATCTGCACAGATTATCCAACTGCCACAATCAAGGGCTTAATGTACTGATTGGGATTTTGCTGGTTGGCAATCCCTGGGACCGCCCAACTCAGTATGACTGCCGACGTTCATAGTACGGCGACGCGAATTCTCTCCACCGATGCCGCGCGCGACCCCAGCTACAATGATTTCTCCTTTGCCCCCTTCCTTCGCAAAAGCTTCGGCTTTGGTCTTGCCAGCGATGTACCTGTCTGCAAAGCCTACAGCGAGGGCCACTGCCCGCTCGGCCCTGCTTGCCCGGATCGACACCCAACCCCTTCTCGTGTGACCACCTCGACTACAACGGCATCCGGACTGGCCCCATCCACCACACATGGGTCACTCGTCTGCAAGCATTTCCTCAAGGGCCTGTGCAAGAAGGGCTTAAAATGCGAATATCTCCACGAATACAACCTCCGCCGCATGCCAGAATGCCAGTCATTTTCACGGTCTGGATACTGTCCTAATGGCGATGACTGTCTGTACCAGCATGTTCGCGAGGAGGCCCGATTACCGCCATGCGAGCACTACGATCGAGGATTTTGCGAGCTGGGCCCACTCTGCGCAAAGCGCCATGTTCGACGGCGTCTTTGCCAGTTCTATCTCGCCGGGTTCTGCCCGGAAGGAAAGGCCTGTGCTAATACTCACCCTCGATGGACCGAGAACCTTCCCCGACCAACCATGCGGACCGAGAAGACCGAAGAAGAGCTCGAGCATGAACGGGCTCTCATTCGTGAGGAACAGGAAAAGGAAAAAGAGCGCGAGCGCGAATGGCGCAACGAACGGGGGCGGGGCGGGGGATTCATGCGTGGACGATACCGTGGACGAGGGAGGGGTTAGTTTTTATAGTATACATGTTACGACATCTTGCATTTCCGGTGTGTGGTGTGTTTTATCTGGCGACGGCTTCCTTTTATTTTTTGTTATTTTATCTTTTCCAACCCAGTGGCCTCACGATACCCAATCAACCTCTGAAAGACCCTGAGCGAGGCTGCAGCAATAGTCGTTTGTCTGCAATACCAAGCATGCTCTAACTCTCTTGGACACGGAAGGCAGACTCGTGCAGAATCAACCATTAAAACCGCAACCCTTTTTCTACATAACAAAGCAGCGATGCAATTGCCTACATCGGCGTCTATAGACTGTTTCCGGGTGGCACGAAAACGAGTGTTCATCATCCGAGTCCATGACATCATCATCGAGACGGATTTGATGGGACAAGCAAGTACGGAGTACATCCACGTCTTTATTTGAGATTTAATAATATGTGAATAAGAGAAAAATAGAGAACTGATTGCAAATTTACCGCGAGAGATCCACTGGTATATCCCTATATCCGACACCGGTCGTACATCTCTTTGTCAGAAATCGGTCAGACTCGACAAAACATCAAGAGGACCGAGTGGATCCCCAGTGGCCAATCACTGATCAATAGTGCTGTGTCATCGATGACTGATTCATACTGGAAGCTCTTGTGGTGCTTGATAATCGTTGACTGTACCTGGCGCCACATACTACGTACTATGGCGGGCCATGTACCCTGGGCTCCGGCATGGTGGGGTATATAAGCCCCCCCCCCCCCCCTCCTACGACCTCATCAGCTCCATTGTCAAGTTTCTTGCAGCTTCATTCACACTCAATCACCATGGCTCCCAAGGTTGCTATCGTCTTCGTACGTGTTCCAATTCTTGACTTGCCAGCTATCCTATGGCCCTTGGCTAACCTGTCAACAGTACTCGATGTACGGCCACATCCAGAAGCTGGCCGAGGCTGAGAAGAAGGGCATTGAGGCGGCTGGCGGCCAGGCCGATGTCTACCAGTAAGGACCCATTCTTACCGCGGCTGCCACTCTTCAGATCACTGATCATTCTCTATCTAGGATCGCCGAGACCCTCAACGAGGAGGTCCTTGGCAAGATGCACGCCCCGCCCAAGTCGAGCTACCCTGTCGCTGAACCCGCCGACCTCATTCAGTATGACGCCGTCTTGTTCGGGATTCCCACCCGCTACGGCAACTTCCCCGCCCAGTGGAAGACGTTCTGGGACAAGACCGGCGGTATCTGGGCCACCGGTGGCTACTGGGGCAAGCACGCCGGTCTGTTCGTCTCGACCGGCACTCTGGGCGGCGGCCAGGAATCGACTCCCCTGGCTTCCATGAGCACTCTTGCCCACCACGGTTTCATCTACGTCCCGCTGGGCTACAAGACGGTCTTCCCTCAGCTGTCCAACCTGGAGGAGGTTCACGGTGGTAGTGCTTGGGGTGCTGGTACTTTCTCTGTAAGTCTCGCCTCATTCCATACGACCTTTCCACGCTGACCAGATTGTGTTTGTAGGGTGCCGATGGCTCCCGCCAACCCTCTGCTCTCGAGCTCCAGATTGCCGAGGCCCAGGGCAAGGCTTTCTACGAGACTGTCGCCAAGGCCAACCCCCAGTGACTACATGGTAGTGACGAGTCGAAGCCGAAAGAGCCTACCCCTGCCGCGGGTGCTGCGAAGAAGACTACGCAAGCTCCCACGGAGCAACGGGGTACTCAGGAGTCAGCTCAGGAAGAGAAGAGCAAGGAAGGACCATGCGGTTTACCCAGAAAGTGCAATATTCTCTGATCGGGTTGCTAATCCCCTCTGCTTCTTGCTTTGGTGATTCCCGGGGTGTTCTCATGGACGTTTCGAGTTTCGCATGATGCTAGGACATACGACATGACAGAACCTTTATGATGGCGTTTAGATAGAAAATCTAATGCATGGAGAGATTTTCTTACTTGAATGACTTGACATTGTATGCACCCATCCATAGATATAGATAGGACCGATATATATGTGGGAGTAAACCGATCCGCGCTGGATAGTGCAGGTTTTGTTGCATTTTGCAGGGAATTCCCAACATTAATTCTACCCAGCTATATAATGTCCCAAAAATATAATTTCCCTTGTCGTTATTCCAAGACAACATGTGTATTGCGCAGGCATCTCCGAGTGTAACCTGATTACCAAAGTTACCTATTACTGACCACCAGCACAGTGACCAGTAAGGTTATCCAGTGACCATACCGCCCGCCTGTGACGTGAGCCGTGGAGCTCCCGAGGGCAGCTTGTTCTCTGCTTCGCTTCGCAATGCCTGCTTCAACATAACTGATCGCTGGACTTGCGCACTCTCATCCTCTTCGCACATCCAGCCACAACTCTCTCCCTCTCAGGTGCCATGGCTTCCCGGCCGATTCTGCTGCGGTTCGAGAGTCGGAACGGCCAGTTTCGATTTACCGTCGACCCGCAGGAGCTCTTCCCTTCTCTCCAACAAAAGGTATTATCCAGCTCTGGGAGCTCTCTCATCAATTCCCATAGGTAATCAAGAACTAATACAGTTACTATTTTTAGATCATCGAGCATCTCCCATCAGACGTCGCTTCATCCTCGATTACCCTCTCGAATAAACCGATAGGCACAGGTGGCGAAGAGAGACAGTTGGAGGCTCTGCAGGGAGTCTCAATCGGCCAAGTTGGCCTGAAGTGAGTCATGATTGGGATCCTTAACTCAGCCACGGCAGCGCTGATAATGTTCGTAGACATGGGGATAAGCTCTTCCTCGGATATCAGGACCAGGCCACACAACAGAATGGCCCCCCCAACGGCTACACACCCACCACCGCCGAGCGGCGATTGAACGGAGCACCAGTACCACAGCAACAGACAGTGCCACTGCGCCCCCAACCCTCATCACCTTCTGCCACCGTCAAGAATCCATGGGATGTGGTGCAACAATCTCCCCTCGACGATCTTCTCGACAAGAAGGATGGCAAGATCAAGCGGAGCCAAGATCTGAAAATGTGCAAGCATGGACCTCGAGGCATGTGTGACTACTGTATGCCGCTGGAGCCATACGACAAGCAATACATGTCGGACAAGAAGATCAAGCACTTGTCCTTCCACTCTTACCTGCGGAAAATCAATGCGGCCACCAATAAACCCGAAATTAAGGGCTCATTTATGCCTCCGCTCAACGAGCCTTTCTACCGTGTTCGCCGGGATTGTCCATCTGGGCACCCATTGTGGCCGGAAGGTATTTGCACAAAGTGTCAGCCCAGTGCGATCAGCTTGCAACCACAAGAATTCCGCATGGTCGACCACGTGGAGTTTTCAACACCGGGATTGATCAACACCCTTCTGGACTTTTGGCGAAAGTCAGGTGGTCAGCGGCTAGGGTTCCTGTATGGAACATACGAAGAGTATGCCGAAGTGCCACTGGGTGTCAAGGCTGTCGTCCAAGCGATATACGAACCTCCGCAGGTGTGTGAAGTCGACGGTGTGACTCTGCACGAATGGCACAACGAGCAAGAGGTGGACGAGGTGGCCGGTCTCTGCGGCTTGCAGAAAGTGGGAGTGATCTTTACAGACCTGCTCGATGCCGGGCGTGGGGATGGGTCAGTGGTGTGCAAACGGCACATCGATTCATATTATCTGTCCTCGCTGGAGATTGCCTTTGCCTCACGGCTGCAATCACAAAATCCAAAGGCCACCAAATGGAGCCGGACTGGACGGTTTGGCTCTGATTTCGTGACATGTGTGCTTAGTGGTGACGAGACTGGGGCCATTTCCGTGAGCTCGTACCAAGCATCGGTGTCCGCGGTGGAGATGGTCCGGGCAGACATCATCGAGCCGTCAGCCGACCCGTCTGTGATGTTGGTGCAATCAGAGGAAGACAACCCTGATAACAAGACACGGTATATTCCTGAGGTCTTCTTCCGACGCATTAACGAGTATGGGGCAAGCGTTCAAGAGAATGCCAAGCCCAGTTTCCCAGTAGACTTCCTACTGGTGACGCTCACACACGGATTTCCCACCGAATCAACACCACTATTTACCGACAGCCGCTTCCCCGTCGAGAACCGCGAAGTCATTGGCGAGAGCCAGGAGCTGCGACATGTGGCACAGAAACTCGTGTCGCATGGCGATCCCGACAAAGCCATCCAAGGCGTGTCCGACTTCCATCTCCTGTGCTTCTTGCACGGACTGGGCACGTTCAACAAGGTCAGTGCTATACCCCTGTAATCCATAATCCATGTCCCGCATCAAACTTCCGGTGCTTGTCCTGGTAATATATACTAACTTCGGCCACAATCACAGGATGAGGAAGGTCTCCTCTGCCGCGTGGCAACGTCCCACGCCCCCGCGGATGGAATGCAGCTATTGAATACCCCCGGATGGGCAACCTTGGTGACAATTCTTCAGGAGAGTGGTGAGCGCCCCCCTAAGCGCCCCTTGCCCACAGCATCCGAGCCCAGAAAACGGCGTCCCCATTCACCCGCTTCCCATCTCCCCTGCTCTGTCTCTCCCAAGTCCGACGGTGAGCAGCTTGCTAAGAGGTTCAAGGGAGCTAGTCTAGAATGACGGGTTTTCGCCTTACCCGTCCAGTCCTTATCCGCAACGCCCCGTGATCCGTTTCGAATCCTGGTATCGTGTTTTGCCCTAGGAGGAGTGTCGGTAAGGGGGAGGTCGAGACGAGAAAGGCCTCTTGGCGTTGGTTTGAGAATGCTTTAGGGTTTAGTCGATCTTCAAGCTTGCGGCGGACCTGGGGAGGAAAGGGGCAGGTTTATAGTCAGTATTACTGGAAGCGTCTAAATGGCTTTCAATATCGATATGCTTTTTCAATGGGGATATGAACCATGAGCATTCTGTTGAATGGCGTTCTATTACGAAAATGTAAAACCACCCAATTCTTGAAGCCCCAGGGATTTTTGTTCTGATCATGTTTTGACGTATATACCTACTTGCAGATATTAGAGACATGTTCCATTCATGACAGTAAGTCACAAGTTCATCGACTAAACACCTTGCGCCGAATATAGAAATTATCCACCAACTAATCCACGGTCCAATATCACAAACGCCAGCCGTGAGACCCATAACTCGAATAATACAAGACCACCACCCAGAGCTATAGCCGATACGTCTCACTTTCCTGAAGCAGCTTGGTCAAACGCTTCTCCAATACCTGTCGACCCTTGCCATCAGTCCACACCTCGTGGGGGGCATCGTGGACTATATCCCAGGACAGCAGATTATCGGTGATATGGGAGAGATCCTCCTGCCGTTCTTCCCAGCGTGAGTCTCGTCGAACCTCAATCCCAGAACTGACCACGACCACTGGAGTATGGCCCATCTGGATATGGCGCGCCGACTGGATCTCAGCGGCGGTCATGGTCATTGCAACGAGATTCTCCTGCAGCTTGGCCTTGATGAATCTGCCAGACTGGTAGGCCGAGCGTCCGGCGACGCGATCTTCGCGAGAACGGCCGCGCACAATCGCCCCGGCTAGTCGATCCAAACCCAGCGGTGACACGACACCGCGAAGCCAAAGTAAGAACCCACGACCGGGCTGGGCGATGTCTCCGAGGTATGCTTCATGGAGGGGGTCAATTAGAAAGATGCCGCGCACTTGGAGTAGGTTGCGGCTGGCGAAAAGCCGAGAATGGAGTCCACCAACTCCCGCAGATACCACGACCCACGGGCCAGTTTCCCCGGCGAGGGATAGTGCTTCTGAGAGCACGTCTGCTGCTATTCCTGCTGAGTGTGGCGAGGGCGCGTTGTCCGACCATCCCATACCAGGCCGGTCCCAGTAGCAGTACCGCTTGACTGCGCCACGGCTGTATATATCGTCCAGGAATGGCTGCAAGGTATGTTCAACGGGACCCTCGCCTCCTTCAAGGAGAACAGTAGGAGTGTCTGCATCTGTGGTTCGGTTCCCCACACAAGCGAGATGAACCTGGTATGTATCACCGTGGACAAAGTATCGGTGACCAGGCGCAGCAAGCGAGACATCGCGAGAGCGAAGAATCAGCGTCGCGGTAAACAGCACAGCCGCAACGGCCATGACCGCCAGAAAAATAGTCTCGGCGAGAACAGCCAGCCACTCTCTCAGCGGACGGCGCGTCTCTTCACGGCCGGTCAGACGCTCCTCTTCCTCCCGCTTACCCCACTGAACGGCTCGATTCTGGATGATCTGGTAGACGGAAATAGCAGCTGCCCAGACAACGGACGCAATTCCAACCCAGCCTTCCTCGAGTCGGATTCGCGGGACAGCCAGGATAATACACATATCCACCAAGAGCAATACGACGAGAATGATGCCCCAGATGGTCATTGGCTTGGACGGCACGGCAAAGAACAACAACCCCAACGCCAGATAGCCCATGGCCAGGGTGGTGTAGGCGAAAGCGAAGAAACCCGATCCGCGCGAATGCATCAGCGGTGGAGTAACAAAGACCGACACCAAGAGGAAAGTCCACCAGACGAAGCTGATAGCCAGTGCAGCCAGCGAGAGGCCGCGCAAGGCGCGCACGCCCCATAGATTGTAAGGAGAGACCTAGGTTTCTTTGGTTACATCGTCTGCGAATTGATATTTTCACCAGTGTGACACTTACTGCTGGGTCATCGGGACTCAAGTATCCCGGGTTATTTTCGGGCGGAAGCAGTCTTGTCCGTTCGTCGGGTTGCTGGTCTCGCGATGGCGTATTCTCATTTTGTTCATTTTGGTCAGGAGATGGCTCCTCCGGCCGGTCTGAGTGGCTCTTCTTCCAGCCCCAGAGAGATACCATGTTGGTTCATGGATAATACTTATGTCCAAAGGTGAGAAGGCAGAGTTAGCACCAAGTTGTGGATTTTCAAGTTCATCGAACTCCGGATGCTCCCCTCTGACGTCATCCACTGCTCTCCCAACTCTATCTGCTTGACAAGCCAACGACACTATACACCATCTGTTTCAATTAATATCTAACCACATAAGGGAGATAACTAGCAAGGGGAATGGCTCACTCAGTAGTCTTCGGTATCATCGAATGTTCTTGACCAAACCCCTATGCGTACGGATTACCAATATACATCCGATATGTGCTTGTTCTGCAGATAGTATATATCCTCGACGAAAAATTTGGCTCTGATGAGCTGCTTGATTTCAAGTCCCTGGAAGTGCCGATATGCACGGCAAGATTATACCCGCGATACTGCACCAAAGTGGACCCTGTGACTAGCGACCAACCCAACCAATTTAGATTCCAAAAACTTCGTACTCCTAGCATCAGTGACACTCGCCTTTTCGATACGTCATGGGTTCTTGATTTCAGCCAGCTTCAAAATGTCGTCATCGAAGAAGTACTGGCCGCTGAGGCTATCGCAGCCGAGCAAAAAAATCTCAGCGAGGTTAATGTGGCACTGCCCTTCGTCAGCCTAATTACACCATGTTAATGCCTGCATTTTGTTTCCTCGTGGATCGGTTTGCATGTCCTACCAGGAGTTGGCCAGTGACGAGGATGACAAAGCTTTCATTGGCGAGGGAGGGATGGCGTTGATGGATGTAACTGGTGCTTGACATTCTGGAAAGGTAGGCTCCATATGACGAAGTCATTCAGTTTCCATCCATCAACAAAAGAGCCCGCAGTGTTGTTGATGTAAACATGCAAGAAGTGTGATTGATTGATCTACCCATTGAGGAATATGGTTCTGGTAGTAGTAGGGTCAGAAGTAGATTAAGTACTGCAGCATGTTGGGTCATACACATATTTAAATACCCATCTGCACCTTCCAGTCAAGCTTTCCAGGTTACGAAACTCTATATAACAGCACAAGAGAACTTCCCTTTTGCTTAGCAGACCGAGTCTGGGGCATCTCGGGGATACTCACTTGCATCTAGTTTCCAAGTCAAGTCTACAGTTATAAAACACAGGGGGAAGCATAAAGTAAGAGAAAAATTACATTGCGATGATTTATTTTTGGGTCTTCATGCAAGTTCCTAATTTCGGTGTTTCAACTCTCTCCACTCAAGCGACACGCCATGATCGGCGCTCGATCTATCTTGAGTGAGCCCACTGCGGCGCGAACACTGCAACCGCATCACATTGCCCTACCGAGTTTCTTCCATGCCTAAATCCCAAACTAGCTAATTGGTAAAATCAAAGTCGTATACTATCTAAACTTGTCGGCAAATTAGCCTGCGTATAGTTGGTCTTCCACAATCCTCTCCAATGGAGCGCAAGCAGTCCCAGCATGCCGCACTCCATCCATATGGCCGCGGTCCTCTCCTTTATCACCCCAGAATAATTACAAATGCCACTCGTCCACCAAATCCACTAAGGTCTGAAGATGGCCGAATGTCGCGGGCTGTTGACCCTGAGGTTTCTGCAAGCTCAGGTATGTGACAAAGGCCGCCAGACCCATGGCCCCAAGGCTGAGGTAGAGAAGAGGCGGTGGTCGAAAAAAACAAGCCCCAGTTATATGCGTAGGAAACCGCATTCCCGAAGAGCCAGTGCAGCACGATTTTGAGCACGAAAAGCGTGCCCGTGGCGCGGCTGGTTATTCCCTGAAGCAATGCGTTGGGTCGGGGGTTGTAGTCTGCGCCAGCAGTGTAGCATTCGCGCCAGATCTGTTCATCCAAGTAGACGGCGGCAATGAGATCGGCGCAATGGAGCGCCAGGGTCATTAAACCTTGGAATACATAGAAGAGCGCAAACAATCCGGCAAAGAAAGCCGGCTGGTACTCGGGAAGGATGGCGGCACTCATCGGGGTGCCGCCGACATCTCGCAGTAGATTCCAGTTCGTTCCCAAATAGGCATTACAGCCATTGCAAGGCTTATCCATCGTGCCTCTTGTGGCGACGAGTATCACCTGCGCGACGATAAACCAGACGAAACTGAGGCATGTGAGAGCCCATGTGTAGTAGACAATAATCCGAACCTGTTTGTGTGATTTCCAGGCAGATTGTTGTTGATTCTGTGGCGGACGGGGTTTCGAGGGAAGCTCGGTGTCGTGGACACTCATCATACAGCGACCAGGAGCTCGGTTTCTCAATCCCAAGGTGACGCTTGCCCAGGCTGTGTCTAGTGGATTGGACGACCAGGTAGGAACTCGAATAGAGACCATTTGCCAGGTCACAATAAGTGCCTGGCCCAATAACCCGACGCCCACCAGGCAAAGACTCGGCGTCGCTAGAACGACCACATCGCCGCATCCTCGACGGACCTGACTTCCGAGGCTGTCACGGAAACTTTGACAGAAAAGTGTCGGATGGTAGTTGAGCAAAGACGAGAGACGAGGCAGCATAATATAGAAGTATAAAGATCGTATGGAGCAGATTGGACACCTTGCCGAGGGAGATATGCCGTTGGCCGGCGAAAGTGAAAAGACGTAGATTTGAGTTGAAGGTCAATTCATCTCCCAGTGCCCAGCGCAGCGTTGTTGAGTGGATCATTCCCATGCTCCCCCCCCCCCCCCCCCCCAGTAGCGTAATAATAGTGTTGCCGACGAGAGGCAGAAACTCTGCTGTGACCGGGGTGAGGTTCAGCTGCGGCCAATTGTGGAAGAATTTGCCCCAAGTGTTATGATAACTTCTGCTCGCAGCGGACTTGGTCGGCTTGAGGACAGCTCCGGATCCGAACACAACGCGAAGCACTCCCGCCACATACGAGAAGAGCAGACCCGTCACAACAAGCCATCTGGTGATTGGAGCTCGGTCGTATGACTCGTGTTGGAGGATATCGGCAGTAGATGGCGGCTTGGGCAGTGGCTTTTCCAAAATCTCAACATTATAGTTCTTTTTCGGTGACTGGTGATGGAATTTGGGTTTGGTGGGCATAGCGGTGCGCTATGTTTTTGTTGAGTCGGTAGTTTCAAGCGCACGGTAGTATACCGGAGGGTAAACACACTATAAATCAAAATCGTATGTGGGACTCATTCAAGTCATATCCACAACTCAAAATAGACGTACATACATACAACAGAGCTAGTCCAATGGCCATGAGGCTAATGCAGGTGCATTTGTTTCGGCCGGGGTTCGACCTGTTAAGCGCGCGACCCTGGGCGATATGGGCGCCAACTATGCAGGCGATGATTGGCGTCAGGTTATTCTTGGTTATTTTAGACCAGCGCAGACGGTCCTTTTGCCTTGGTTAGATTGATGCAGGATTACTCCCTGTGGGTAATGGAAATTGATCTCTCTTTTTGTAGATTGGACCCATGGCTGGCCATGTTTCAATCGCGCGTCCGAAATCTAAACCGAGCGATTATACTCAAGCCGTCACAGGATTGCCATCACTATGACTGACCTCTCCTGGTGACGGTTAATGGATTTGTTTATAGAAGTGAAGAAGATGTAGGTTTTCTTCTTCTTCTTCTTCTTCTTCTTCTTTTGATGTTATTTAGTCTTCTACTTTCCAACCCCTAGCTAATTTGTATACTTCCTCTTGCGTTTTTCATACTTTAGGAATTTCTTTTCGAATCTAATTTACACACTCTGCATACAATAGGACAAGATATACCAAGCTGGCTTTAGGTCTTATCCTCTGGACCTGATGCCGCTGTCTCAATTTGCTCTTTTTCAGGTCACAGTTTGAAAGCCAATCTGCATAGAAATGTGTATTGCCTAGCTATTCTTCCGGTTCTCCATACATGCCCAACCAAGTCAGAGATCCATCGCACAATCCTTCTACCCAATGAGTCCATCTTGGCAGGGGGGCATGGCAGCAAAGCCGTGGCGGTGTTGGGGGCCATTTCGATCTCCACTCAACCCTTTAAGCTGCGGCATCACCGCTGTCACCCACGGCGCACTCCCGAACCAGGCCCGCAGCTATGGCTATGTATACACGACTACCGACCAGCAAGGCGGTACAAAAGCTCGATCACCCCATCGGCATCCGACAAGAGCATATCGCCGACTCGCAAACACTGCTATATCTCCAACCCAAATACGACCAACTATCGCCCAACGAATACACACTGCGCCGAGACTGGGATAACTCGACAATATTCACGGTGACGGGCAAGAAATACGGCGACACCCCGGTGCGTGAGTTCCGCAATTCGTCCGGGCTGCCGTTGTTCGAGGCGCACCGGGTAGTCCCCACGTGGAGACGGCCCTGGCGGGTGCGGCTGCCCGGCAGCGAGGGGACGGAACTGGTGGAGATCAAAACGGGGTGGCAATCCCGTTTGCATTTGACGTTTCGCGATGCGGCTGCCACGGATTCCAAGGAGGAGAGTGAGAAGATGGTCCGCGTGGAGATCCAGCAGATGGTGACATTTGCCTGGCATGAGTTCACGGCATGGGTGGAAGGCAAAAAGGTGGTTGATATCCGTGAAAACATGCATCTGAATAAGACTATCGGCACCATCTACAATACTCGGTCATGGGCGCCGACGCTGCCACCTCGGCCCGTCCTCGATGTGCTTGTGGCCGAGGGATTTGACTTGTCGTTGGTGAGTGACTCTTCATTTCTCAATTTGTCATGGTTTATTAACTTATACTTTGCCCTAGGCGGCTTTGATAGCAGTAATTATGTCGGACATGGCATTCAGTTCAACACCCGGTCCTCGGTAGAGATAATGTGTTGGCCAAGTTGGCGGATTGCTAGATGATGATGATACCCACGATCTTTGTCTTTTGTCATTTGCCCATGCGAGATTTTAGAGCCATATACCAGCCTCAATGCATGAATATCTAGAAGAGTGAAGTTGGAGAGAGATACTTCCAGAAGAGAGATTCCTAAACATCGATCTGGCAGGCCATGTGATTATACTTGGCATTATTTACCGTAAAATGATGCAAGCTCAACCCACTGAATTATTGGAATAGACAGTATTCGGATCATCTTGATTTAATCGTCAAAAAGCATCGAAATCATCACAAACTTCCAATCAAATCTTGGAGCAGGCGGATGCCTTAGTCAGCTGGCTTTGACGACATTCGAAATGAACCTCGCCCAAACACAAGACGCAGGCAGAACTGGAAGCTTCCCGATTGATCCACCGTGCAATCCTTGTTGACGGGGAATTCAATGGATCTCCGCTGCACACGGACCATCTTCCGACAACGGCAGCCCCGCCTCCATGAGTGAGCTTCAGAAATCATTTGCCAAGTCTAAGCTGGCCAAGCTTCCCCCGAAGCACCTGTCTTCGACACGATGACCAATCCGGATGATTGCCGGGATGAGGATGGCTCCTCAGCCTCGTCTGTGTCGTCTACCGGAACAATGGTCCCTTCGCCGACAAGGCAACTGTTTGCCCGCACGGGCCGAGGGTCAGTATAGCAGTACATCAACGTCATTTCTGCATTTGGCGGCGCTTGGAATAGTTGTTTATTAGTATTCTTTAACTCACCCCGAGTTACCAGACAATCATCCCAAACATCCCTTACATGGGCGGACTTCTTCGCGCAAGAACTCTTTATCCCGGAGGAAGTGGGCAATCTGCACATTACGCACCATGTCTACTTGACACCACCCACCGAGTCAGACCCGCTCTTCGTCATGCATCACGGAGCAGGCTCCTCGGGTCTATCATTTGCGACATGCGCAGAGGAAATCCGCAAGATTCTCCCCAAGGCAGGAGTGTTGTCTCTTGATGCCAGAAGCCACGGCTGCACAACTATGTCCGCTGCAGACGGACCGCCAGACTCATACAGTCCATCGACAGCTGCGGCGGCGCAGGCGGAAGCCGGGCCACAGATCGAGCTTGATCTGAGTCTCGAGACTCTTAGCCGGGATCTAGTGTATGTGATCCGCCAGACACAGGCCCGAATGGGGTGGGAGAATCTCCCAGACCTGGTGCTGGTCGGGCACAGTCTGGGTGGAGCAGTGATTACGGACGTGGCAAAGAAGGGCGATCTAGGCTCGAAAGTATTGGCGTATGCTGTACTGGACGTGGTTGAAGGTTCGTCACATTTTGTTTGTTTGAGGTCTTGATTTCATCTTAATGATCTGTTTGATGCTAATGGATACCGTGCAGGATCTGCCATGGATGCTCTCCAAAGTATGGAGAAATATCTCTCCACCCGCCCAACCCGGTTCCCATCCCTCGCATCAGGCATCGAGTGGCAGTATGTGTCTATTCCACGCCTTGTGTTTTCTCGATCTCTTCTAAACCCAATTAACCCACTGCAGTACTCGCTCCCGCACAATCCGAAACACCACCTCTGCCCGTGCCTCGGTGCCCTCGCTCTTGTACGAAGAAAGCCACCCAGCAGACACGGCACGTCCGTGGGTCTGGCGCACCAATCTTTCGGCCACAAAACCCTTCTGGGAGAATTGGTTTGTGGGACTGAGCCGAAAGTTCCTCGATGCCCGGGGCGGCAAGCTTCTGCTGCTTGCGGGGACAGATCGACTAGACAAAGAGTTAATGATCGGACAAATGCAAGGTACGTGTGATCTCCAGTATTCTTTCACATTTCTGTGCTTGCTCCACGAATTCCTCGAGAAAGTAGACAGCGCTAACGTTTAATATTTTCTCTCAGGAAAATACCAACTCCAAGTCTTCCCCGAAGCAGGCCACTTCATCCAGGAGGATCAGCCGGCGAAGACCGCACAAGTTCTGGTGGACTTTTATAGACGCAATGACCGGAGTGCACTGGTGCTTCCACCCAAGGTTGCGGATATACAAGCAGCAGCTGCGATGAAGAAGGATACCGGCGCTGGAGCTCCTGCTCAGAGCGGGCATTTGAAATAGGACTTTGGGCACTGGAGCGCTGAACGGAAATGATGTACATGACAGGCGCTGAGAAAGTAACTTTGGGAGAAGACAGAATAGAATGTCCGTGGTGGCCTCTAGTCGAGATATCAACTACGAAAGGAAACAATTAGAACAACGGTTGTTGCATTGAAGTCTCAGGCGAGTATAGTAGATACGACCACTGCAAATTCAAGCCCAGGTCCGCAGTCCACTGATAGCAGACCGCAGATAGCTACAAGGGCCATCTATAGATAGTCACAAGAACTTTTCGAGGTCCACCCTAGTTGTTCCTGACCACAGATAGTTATAGGAATCATCTGCAGTCCACAACTATGGCAGTCCACGAACCAGCTTGAAAAGGGCAACAAGCATCCACCAATGCAAAAAGACATGAAAGAAGAACTAGAAGAAAAAGCAAAGAAACACAAACTTGCACCGCCTCCGAACCCGAAAATGAACACCGATGACCATGTTTTATGTCCTGGACGCCAGATCCCGCAACCGCCAGAAAAGAGAACATGGAAATAAGCTGGCTCCCTTCAGATATTCCGATGCATTGTGTCGAAAGATGAAAACAAGGGTATTTGCATCAGATGAAGAGAGCAGCAACCGAGAGGAAACAAAGAAAAAAGAAAGGGTGGCTGGCAACGAAGAGCACCCTTGAGGCAAGCACAAAAACCTCGCATCTAAGAAGAATTTGGCAAAAAGGCACCGCCAGCCAAGACCAAGTTCATGCCGGTAAACTTGACCTTGTAGACAGGGCTCTTCTTGGCCTGGAAGGCGCTGACCTGGTCGGGGGTGACCACATTATCCTTACCCTTCTTCTTCTTCTTGCTCTGGCTGGCAGCACTAGGAGGGGCATTGGGTGCATCAATCTTGGTGCCACCGCCACCCTCAGCAATAGTACGTCCCTGGGTAGCCTCCTGGGGAGCAGTGACGTCCCAGACACGGACGGTGCTATCAGCGCCACCCGAGACCAACACCGTAGACTCAGAGCTGAAGCTGAGAGACCAGATGCCACCTTTCTCATGACCGCGCATGCGCTTCATGAGTCTTCCCGCAGCCAAATCCCACAGGAAAATGGATCCCTGGTCATCGGCCGACGCCAGGATCTTGCCATTGCGGCTGCATTCCATGGCAGTGACGTTGCCCGTGTGGCCAGTGAACATGCGGACAGCATTTCCAGTTGTGATTGCCCACATACGCACGGTGTGGTCGCAGCTGGCAGTGAAGACATAGGCAGAGTTGGGGTGGAAGCAGACACAGTCCACATCCTGGTCATGGCCGGCAAAGATACGCTGCTGGCGAATGTGGTCAGTCACCCAGAGACGAGCCGTCTTGTCAGAACCCCCCGAGACAAAGTAGTGCCCGAAAGGCCCCCAGCGCAAATCCCAGACCGGACGATCATGTCCTTTGTAAACCACCACGCACTGCCAAGTATCAAGAGACCACAGCCGGATGGTCTTGTCCGCCGAGGAGGAAAGCAGGAAGCGAGCATTGGTAGCGACCCGGTTCTCTGCGGCGACACTCTCATCTTCGACACCACAGGGAGCAAAGGCAACGGCATACACCGGGCCAGAGTGTCCAATCAGGCGTCGAGAGTTCGCAGGCGGCAGCTTGTCCATTTCAGGATCGGCTGCTCGGAGTTTCTCACCGTCGAGAGTCCAGACACGGATGTAAGAATGTTCGAAGCCCGCGGCCACAAGCGTATTGTCATCTGAGAAGTCCAAGCAGTTGATCCTGTCCATCTGTTAGCATTTTCCTTTGGAGGCAAAGGTTACTTGCGGACATACCCGTCGAACGTGTTGTGAAAAGTGAACATGCACACGTTCATGCCAGGACCCACGCCACCAGTACGACCATCGATCTTGAGCCGGTCCCGATGCTCCTTCACTTTCATCACCTCGATAGCAACATCCCGGGCAGTCGAAGGAGGGAAAGGAATATCAGTGCGGGAGGGCGCTTCGTCGTCTTCCTCTTTCTTGATCATCTGCTCAAACTCATGGACCAGCGTGTTCTTGCCGGCGCTCGGGGGTTCCTTCGCATCCTCGTCGGCAAGTTCGGCGCGAACATCTTCCTCCAATGTCTGCTCCAAGGGCATTGGGCCAAGTCTCAGTCGCGGCAAGGTCCCCGCCATAGCCGGGTTGTCACCCGTGTAGGCAGACCCGGGATGGTGGCCTGGGATTCCTTCATCCTCAGCAGGAGTGGGCTGGGCCGCCCCAATCTGACCAAGCATAGCAGCAAAGCTGAAACGCTCATCAGCAGCCCGATCCATGGTCTTGATGGTGCAATAGCTGCTCAAAAGCGCAGTCATGACGGATCCTCCCTCCTTTTCCTTGCTTTCAAGGAACTGCAGGAGATTGGTGTAGGCAGGGTTGCTCAGAACAAGGCGATACTTGTTGTGGCGGTACAGATTCGAAAGCGAATTGCTTTGCACATGCTCCGGGAGGCCGATGGTTTCAAACACTCGGATGTCATCCGCGTGGTCCGGGAGGAACATGTTCTTGTAGGCCTCGAAGAACTGCTTGGCATCCTCAGTGTAGAGGGCGGTGATCATGTTGATGTACGAGTAGATGAAAAGCGGGAACAAAACCCGACGCAGCTCGGGCTATCGATCAATTAACACATGCTCAACTATAGGGGGATGCAGAATGTCTCACCTTGTACAAATCCAGGTTCTCCTCGACCCAGTTCTTCAGCAAATCTGGGCAACTGATCAGTACGAATATTGTAGGTGATTACTGTCAAAGATATGGCTTACCAAAGCCCTGCCGGAAACGGGGGCGAGCATCCTCTGAGAGAGGGGGCAAAGGACGGCCGTCAATTTCTTGGTTGGCGGACTCCATGCGCAGCATGGCCTCGGTTCGGCTGTAGCCCTTCTTGGCGAGATAATCAATGACCTAAGAAGCATCAACTAGTTAGTATTCTAAACATGAAATCCCAGAGGACTCAAACGAAGCAATACAAAACACCACGGTAAAACAGCAAGTTCCCAGAGCAGGTTCGTTAGCAGGGCAAACAGACAGTTTGTGCCATATGAGGGCTTTCCGTCAAGAATTTGACAAATTCAACACGCCGTTCAGCCGTTCCTATGTTCAGACACCAGTCTGAACCCAAGAAAGGCCGAAGAGTAGGAGGAATGTTGTTCATGACAGCTTCAGACCCATTGGAGCCAGTTCCTTGGTCTGCCGGGACCTCTTGTCCTTGAGTAGCAGGAGGTGCAGGCGGAGCAGAGGATGGCGTAGGCTCAGAAGAGGTCCCAGCAGCAGCTTCACGGCGTGACTTGGGAGCTCGCTGACTCGACTTTTGGGTGCGTTTCTTCGGGGCCATGATAGCTTGAAGGCAGGTCTGTCGGGGTATATTATGTGCAGGGGCAAGTATCAACAAGACCAATAACGAGATAATGAGGTCTTATATGAAGATGGGGAGATGGGTGAAGGAGAGAAAGAAGACGGTGGGAGACATCGAGGTGAGGCAACCACTAGCATCAAACTTGAATCTCAAGGCAGGAAGAGAAACAGAAGAGTGGGGGATCATGGCAATAAACAACAGACCAACGACCCAGTCGCCAAAACACCAGGCAACTGGCACATCACACACCCCCATGACTCAGAAAGGCAGAGGAAGGTAAATGGCCCTCAATCCATGAGATCTGTGGACATTCCAGTCTCCACAGCAAATGGATGAGGGCATATCTGATCATATATCAAGGACCGAAGAAAACAGTGATCACTTCACATGAGACACACACACAGCCTGCTCTGGGAACGCAATCTGCAGCTCAAAAGACACTTACAATCTGATTCAAGTTCTGCTGGGACATGGCGCCGCTGGGGGGTGCTGCTGGACCTGGGGTAGGCGGCGCGTGCACTGGAGTGCCAGGCAAAGACTGCTGAGAGGACATAGACACGCCGCCAGTATTACCGCCACCGGGTCCCATGCTGCCACCTCGCGGGGCGGGACTGGGAGCGCCGCCTGGCGCGGACATTGCGATTGAGCAGATACAGAGGCCAGGGACTGCTGGAGAAGCTTGCAGGGGTAGCAGAGAAGTAGAGGATGATGGAATGGAACGGAATATGATAGAATGAGAGCAAGGTAAGGCGGGTGTCAGCGAACGAGGATTGTTGGCGGTGCGACAAGTTTGATACTGGAGCTGCCCGTCGTTGGCCTCGGCGCTTATTCAGCGGACATCCCCCAGATTCCACACGCGAGGGACAATCTCCTTGCTCTTGGTGAGCCAATTCCCCTGTGAGCTTCGACCTCAACTAGCTAGTTATATATGGTCTGAAGGGCCCATGGGAACGGGTTCTGTGTGCCACAAGGTCCTGGGCCAGTCGGCAGTATGAGCGAGCACGCCCCCGAGCAGAGCTTCACTTCCGCGGATCGTATCCGGCAGCTGAACGATGTGGACAAGGTATGGCGAGAGTCTACTGATATGATGGGATTGAACTATGTACTAAATCCTCTTTTCTAGGACGTCGCTAAGCTTATCCATTCCGCCGGTCTCGCCATCCAGGCCCTGACCAACGCTAAACCCGACCCCTCCTCGTCGCCCGCGCCAGACGGCTCACTCGATTCGCACAAGGCGCGGTTCAAAGAAGCGACCGCACAATACTTTGCCCTGCTGTCATCCATTGACGTGCGGCTTCGCCGCCAGGTCTACGCATTGGAGGAGGCGGCCGTCCTGGCGCCCGAGTCGAGCGTGCGATCGGGGGATACGGCTACGAGTTCTGGGGGTGGGGCAGCTGCTACGGCATCAGGCACTGCAAATCCTTTGGATGTGAGCTGGTTGAATAGCCGGAAAGATACGGTCGGCATGGACAAGGAGGCCGAACTGTGGGCGGCTGCGAGGGAATTTGTTGAGCGATTGGACAAGCCGACGGACGCAAACCGCGCCTCGAACAAGACGGAAAATGGCCCGGAAGAGATGCAATTCGACTGAGAGAGGGAAGGCCATGTGTACGTTATGCAATGGGTGGCTGGTTCCTCTGGTTATGGTGATCAACGGCGGCCAGCTTCTGCTTTTTCCGTGATACCCCAAATGCTCTGCAAACGCCGGCATTTAAAATCTACTTGCAATTCTATGACGTGGGAAGAAACTCAGACGGTAAGGTTGCGATGAATTGTATAAACTAGGCAGGGTTAGGCAGGGTCTGCGAAAAACAAAGCTATGCAACAAAGAAAATGCACCAAGCTCTACTTCTGTATCGACTTGATCATCTCCAGTTGCGTCGCTCGGTCTCGATTCGTCTCGGACAACGGAGCCAGGCCTGGAGGGAGGGAGTTAGCATGAAACACCAGCATGTACTATCCATTGAACAAGCACTTACTCCGGAGTTCCCCAACCACATCTTTGGCCTTGCCGAAGTAGACCTCCTCTGGTAGATCACAAGAGTCAGCGATACACTCCAACAGAGAACAGGCAGGGACAACGTACGAAGCAAGTTACGCATCTTCAGCTCCATATCCTCCACCAGCCTGCCCACATTGGCGACATGGCTCGCATCCGACTCCACGGGCAGATCGACCTCGACTTGCCGAGTCATGTTCCCGCTCAGGTCCATCTCGCCGAGGGCCTCGCTTTCTTTGGCCAGGTGTAAGATAACAGTGCTGGTCAGTTTGTAGTGGGACATGCGAGCGCGATCCGTAGCCTCGAAGACGTGGATGCTGTCCCATTCGCCAGAGCTTTGGGACCCGGGGGTGACTCCTGAAAATGAAAAGGTCAGCAACAGACCGGGGGTGTGTTTATAGCAGTTTCCATGTGGATATGAACGCGCCTTTCTTCAGCAGAATCACACCGGCAAACCCATCATCCAAATCCCAGAAGTAAACACTTCCTACACCGCCCTCATAGTACAGCTCGCGGTAGACATCAAAGGCATCGTTGGCGGCGACCTCGAGCTTGCGCACACGCTCACTGGGAACAGTACCATCCTCAAGCGGGGGATCAAATTCATTGCTCCATGGTGAGCGGTAGCTGTCGCCGTCACGGTTATAGTCGCAGAGGAGGTAATCGCGATTGGACTGCGGACACCGGCGAATCTCCAGTGGCTGGTCAACGGAGGAGAGGAGGTCTTCGGTAAGATCGGGGACAATGCTAGTAATAGCCTGCAGGTTGGCCTTGGTGTCGCGCGGGCTCAAGCGCCGAAGCAGGTCGCTGGGGTTGCGGTCAGTTGGGCTCCGTCTGGGGGCGGGGTTGCGTCGGAGTGGAGGACCACGCAGTGTGGTCGAGGAGAAGGGCAACCAGGGTTGTATAGGAGTATCAACCCCACAGAGAGACATGAAATCACTCACAGCGCACTGTCAAATTGGGCATCGGCCATCGTTGTGGTGGTTGGAGGGGGTGGTATAGTCTGTTGACGGGCTGGCGGTGTTGATCGGAGGTGCGTGGGGACTGCGGGCAGCTGTGGCAGTAGGCCGACTCCACGTATCTCCCTGAACATCGCAGGTGTACAGCAAGACTACAAACAAGGAAAGCATGGGAGCAAATCTGAAAATTCTATGCACCTGCCATGGGCTATTTACATGCAATCCATTAAAAACGGGTATCCAAAGGTGGCTCGGGTAGTCATCACTCGTCACTCGCCCTACTTCCGGGGTTTCGATTTTGATCCACTACTGAAGAGAACACTGGCATCCGGCAGGTCAAAATCGGAGCCATCATCGTCAAAGTCACTCTCTAGTGAGAAGGTGGCCTGCTGCGGTTGTGGTTTCGGGTCGCGATTAGAAGGGTGTGGGGACATCAAGGCGAATATCTCCTCGTCAACATCCTCCCCGGCTTTTGCAGATGCCGGGCGAGAATCCGAGCCAGATAAAGGCTTGGTAGTCTTCTGGCGGCGAGGCTTAGCACTCGACCTTTCACGCGGTGGTGGGTCCGGGTCATCGAAAGATGCAGACGTGTGGGCTAAGATCTGTTTGAAACGATCATCGCAGTCAGGGTCGGCTTCGTCCATTTTCCGCAGCGTATTAATCATGCGACGGGTCAGGGAACCATGCTGAACAGCCCTGGTAGGCCTGGCAGTCATCTGGAGACGCGGGAAGGCGTCATTGCGCGGGAAGCGGATGAACTGGGGAGAGGTGGCGCCAATGTTTTGGTAACGGTGCTCCAGCTCCCTCTGTTCACTTGCGGTGAGAACAACCTCGTCCAGAGGAGGTATGTCTACGGGCTCTGGCGTGGGAACCCGGGCTCGCTTCTTGGGGGTAGCAGCCTTTGTTTTCTTCCGAGAGCTATCGCCCGTCAAGGTCGACGCACGAGTGAACCCCGTCTCCACGTCGTCGGGCATGTGGAATTCCTTGGGAGGTCGCTTGGGCGCGCGGCCCCTGCGTTTGGGCTCGGGAAGCTCCTGCTGGGAGTTCTCGACAGGAATGTCAATATGCCGTTTATCAGGCACAGGCCGCACACCGGCAGGCAGGATGCGAGGAGACCGGTCATCGTGAAAAGTAAATCGGGAGCCGCTGGCGATCATTTGCTGCATCTTCTCATAGTTATCTTTGGCCTTGATGTACGAGTCTTCCTCCTTGCCCTTCATCAGTAGTAGGGTGATATTTCCCGACCGTTTACGGCCAGTTCGACCCATCCGTTGCAGCATGCGAATTGGTGACGCGGATGAGTCGAAGCACACGATCAGGTCAACTTCGCCAATATCCAGACCTTCTTCACCGATTGACGTGGCGACAATGGTGTTGTACGTGCCTTTCTTGAAATTCTCGATAATCTGCAGCTGGGTCTTCTGGTTCATCCCCTCGGAGCCTTTGGCACTGGTCTGGCCCACGAAGACATGGGGCCGGATCATGGGTTCGTATCGCTTCAACACCCTAGTCACCTCGTCGGCACTGTCGCGAAAATGGACAAAAATCATCACACGGGTGGCGGGCTGGCTATCACCATCGCCAGGGTCCTTCCCCTCGCCCGCGTCCATGAAATGATTCAAAATGACCGATTTGAGGTATTCCAACTTCGGGTGCCCAATGAATTCCGGGTTTTTGCTCCACGGCTCAAGATGGCTCATGAGCTTTTTGAAGCTTTCATCCTGGACAACTTGTTTCTGGTACTTGCCCCCTTTTTGGCCCTCGGTATTGGACTTGAAATGGATTAAATGACGATAGAAGGGGACGATGCCATGAAACTTCAGCAGATCGACAGCGTGAGCCAAGCTGGCCAACACCGTGAAAATGGCATTGACCTTGCCCTTCAGTCCAAAACTGGCGTTTCGACCCGCGTCGGATCCCATCCACTGCTGTCTCGCTTTGGTGAGGCCGAACGCAGTCAGTCCCATGGGATCTCGTCCCCAGTAGGCGTTGAGCGTGCGGAGCTGGTCCACCAATGGCTGCAGCGTCGTTGACAATAGATCCATACAGAATACCATTTCGTCGGAGTTCTCGAATGTTTCGATTTCGATGTTTCGTGAGTGAACGTAATCTCGAATATCAATCGACTGCTCGGTCCGAATTTCCACCCGCGATATGTCCAAGCCGTCGATCACCGACTGCACAGATTCCACTGTAGAGCCAGGAGTTGCAGTCAGGGCAAGAACACGGAAACTTTGGTTATGCCGTCGGAGGAACTTGACCACTTCCACGTATGCATATCCTCCTGTCGCGCGATGGGCCTCATCCACAACGAGAAGAACAATGCGTTTAGGGTCCGCAATCCCCGTCTTCAAATCATTGATCAGTGTTTGGGGGGTCATGAAAAACACCCGCTTTGCCTGCCACTCTTCGGCGCGTATTCCAGGCGAGGCCCCTCCCGTCAGCATGGAGCTTTGGGATCGTGGGATCCCCGCTATATCGAGGCATGCCGACACCTGCTGTGACACCAGGGGCTTGGTGGGGGCGACAAATATAATCTGCGAGCCCCGTGTCCATCGAAACCAATTGAGCATGATCGTCGCGGCGATGAATGTCTTTCCGAGACCTGTGGGCAAAGCCACCAGGAGGTTGTGGAAAAGACCTTTCTGAGTAATGTTGAACTGATAGTCTCTCGTGTTACCTAGGTTGGTTGGGTATACCCAAGTATCTAACGTATCTTGTTCAAGCTTGTGTTGCGTCGGGGGCTCATTCTTTTCGGGCGGAGACCAGTCCTGTTCGCGCACCACCATGTCCGGGTTGCGGGCAGTCATGCCAAACAACGTGGTTTGCCGAATACTTGGTTGTCGGCTCAGAGTCCGGTTCGAGCTCCACTGCGATGGAGTTGGCTGGATCGGCCTTGCCGCTGGTGATAAAGACGGGGAAGAGTCGAACGCGTCCTCGGGGATATCGTCGAGCTCGAAAGCGGCATCCGCTGAGCCGCCGGCCTGCTGCTCGCGCGGGGATTCCAGTCTTTGGGGAATATTCCTTTTGGAAATGTTGGCATTGAAGGCATTTCTCGTCGTTTTTTCTTCTTCCAGCGAGTCCATTGAAGCCGCAATGGCCGCTCTCAGTCCCTCGTCGTCATCGTAGTAATTATCCGCGCGCGACGCAGTGTTTTTAGTCTCGTGGCCAGTCGGGATAGGCTCAGGGGTTGGTGGATCAGGATCGGGTTTCTTCCACCGCGGCCCACGTATTCGCTCGGGACTCGAGTCAGGCTGGGTGAGCTGGGTGACGAAAATGTTCTCTTGAAAATTGCTCTCTTTCGGTATGAAGCTCTTGTACTTAGACCGCGCATCTCGCTCCTCAAAACCTAGAGAAGATTCTCCACCAGGCAGCGGCAGTTGGTCTTCGTCCATGGAAGAAAACGAGGTTGATGAAGCCGCATCCTCGTCCTGCTCTCCCCCGCGCGGAGGATCAACACGGCGGCGTTTGGGTGGGCGCGAGTTACCATAGCCGGGGGAGTCTGGAACTACAAAGTCATCGTCATCAAAGTAATCCGACTCGGTGTCTGTTGCCGGCATGGCGCAACTGTTGCGAACCCGCGAACGCAACCCGCAATCTTCAATGCCGAAGCACGCGTCGCGTCGCAGAATCAGGTGACCCGTTTATTGTTTGTGCGGTTTGCATTGCCCCTGCAGTTGCAATGGCAGCTGGTCGTAAAGACAATTAAGATGGTCATGATTTCGATTATTGAAATGGGTGTATATTTCTTATTCATAATAGCTCTATACATAGATTTGTATTATTATTATCTGGTGTGTTGGGTGTCTATCTATGATCGGCGGGCTGTAGTGGAGTAGATCCAGACCCCAGCTCAATATCCCCACGATTGCTGCCGGTCCCTTGCACCCCTGAAGACCCTCATAATTTTAATTTAATTTAAATGAATACACGATAATAACATACTCCTTGCTAGGATCCGTGTAATGATCCATCACAATAGTCAGGCAATAGCAGGATTCTAGTTTCGCCCGGCAAATGCGCAAATCAGCTCGGGCATAGCCGAACCCCCAGATTTGACAGATCCACTTTCTTCCCTGTCAACAGCCCCTGGCCAGGTCAAGGGGCCAATTCCTCCAAGTCCCTGAGAAGATGTCGAGGGCGATGAAGCCCAAGCAAGGAAGATGCTGTTGCCACTCGGGATTTGGCCAACAATAAAGAAGAAAGAAGAAAGAAGAAAGTAGGAAACAGAAAGAAAAAGAAAAACAAGAAAACAGAGGAACAGACACCAATGTCCTAGGAGCATCTGAGACACGGCGAATCAGAGGCCGCCGCCACAATCTTTTTTTGTCTCGATAAACCCTGAGGGGATACAACGTTGTTTGCCTGTTTTTTAAGTGACTCTTTTTTTTCTTCTATTTAATTGCCCATCTCCCTCTTTCTTCCTCTTCTTCTCTCTCCACACCTGTCACTCGTTCACTTGTCAACTCCACTATCTATCTAATTTCTACCATCTACATCGACACCATCTCTCATCTACCTCCATCTCCACCATGAAGCTCAACTTGCTGGCTCTCTCCACCCTCCTGGCCGTGGCGGCTGCTGCCGACACCACCTCGGCCGAACCCTCGACCACCACGACCAGCGCGGAGGTCAAGTGTGCCAAGAGCTGTACGTGATGATCTCCAATCCCTTGGTGTTGAATCAAGTTGACTGACCTTTTCCCGCGTGTAGGTGACTCCAAGGATCTTTGTTGTGTTGCCAAGTGCTACAAGGTCCCCTGCCCCAACGACAATCAGGCCAATGACACCAACAGCTGCGTGTCCGCCTGCCCCCAGGGATCTGGCTCGCCCGCCGACACCCAGAAGTACGCCCAGTGTGAGCAGAACTGCTTCAGCTCGCACTTCTTCCCGGCCAACGGGGCTGCCACCACCAAGACGAGCACGACCGACACCACTGCCACCGGCTCTGCTGCCACCGAGACCAGCTCTGACAGCACCAAGTGTACGTCCATGTCTTCCTCTTTTGCTATGCCTACTCGTTACTCATGGCAATGCTAACATATCTCACAGCGTCCGACAGCAAGACCAGCTCCACCTCGGGCTCCCCGACCAGCTCCTCGGGTGCCGCCGAGACCAGCAATGCTGCCGCCAATGTCAAGCTCGGTGCCTCCGCCGCCGGTCTCTTTGGTCTGGTCATTGCGGCCTTCGCTCTGTAATTCTCTCCCAAAGATTCCTGGATCTGTCCCAGTGGCATTCCTTGTGACAGGCCCGGTCTAGAGCAGCGCGTGGCCCGCGTGCCTCTAATTTTCTTGCAATTCAGCATTGCCCCTTTGTGTCTTCGATACATGATCCTTGGGGCGCTCTGTGAATGACACGATAATAATGGAACATTGAACACGACTTGACAACTGTAAACATCCCTCTAGTCGTAGACCTTGTGTTGATCACATTCCCCACAGATCCCCAACATGGACTGTCGTACAATCACGTCGTGTACAACTTAGAAGAAGCCTCCATCAGATTCGAATATGCACGGAGTTGGACAGCAGGCGGAGGCGGGGTTTTCTCGCTTGTTTTCCCCACCGAAGATCGTAGATCCAGAAACATCACGCCAATCAACGTCTGGTATCTCAAGTATTTGGTAAAGGCATCAAAATCTACAAGCATACGCAGCTGCATTTTGAGTCGGCTTGCATACCCATTCCACCGTCTCGAAGCACCACAGCAGACATTCAAAGCCACAAACATGACATCCGCGTTCGCGGCTGAGAAAATGGACTGTGGCGAGTCTCTCTTCGCCGCCATGTCCGCCTTCGTGAGCTCCTGCATGTCCGGCCACGATCCATCCCATAACCCAGCACATGTCCACCGAGTCGTGGCCGGAGCCAACACCATCCTAGCCGCAGAACAAGCCCTGGATCCAGCAGCGCACTTCGACAGCACTGTGGTCCAGCTCGCGGCTCTACTGCACGACATCGGAGACCGCAAGTACATCTCTCAGGTGGCACAGAGCACATCAGACACATCAGAAAACAAAAAGGCCTCGCTCGACCCAACAACCATGGTCCGGGAAGCCCTCCTCGCCCACGGAGCGAGCCCAGACCTCTCAGCCAAGGTGCAAACCATCGTATCGCACGTCTCGTACACGACGGAATGCAAGGACCCGACAGCAATCCAGCGTCTGATCGAGCAAGGGTACCCCGAGCTAGCCATCGTCCAGGACGCAGACCGGCTGGATGCCATCGGGGCGCTTGGGATCGGACGCTGCTTCACATTCCTTGGGGCACAGGGGCGTAGGTTTGTGCCTGAGGGGCAGTGGGAGATGGACAATGCCATTGAACATTTTGGAGAGAAGCTCGAGAAGTTGGAGGGCATGATGAAGACCGAGACGGGGAGACAGATGGCCCGAGTGCGGACGGAGAGACTACGAATATTCCGTGGGTGGTGGGAAGAGGAAATGGGGATGTCTGCTGGTTCTACTTGAAATTCGATACATAATTCTAGAGTCCTACTATTACTCTTAGATCACGGTGCTAGCACCACTATGTATTTCTGAATCGTGTACTATTGCCCATGCCATGAGCTCTCGCTCTCCCTGGTAAAGCAACCAAAAGAACCAAACGATGGGACCTTGTAAATGAGTGGAGAAGGGCCCAGAGCAACAGAAACAGAAGAACAAAGGTGTTGCGTGAATGATCAAATAGCCTCCAATCTATCAAAACTCCGAAATGAAACACAGCGCAGGATGTGGGTATTTGGGGTTTGAGCAATATCGTATGTCGAACGGGGTCAAAAGCCGAGACTCAAGGTAAACATGTGCAAGAGTTATTGGTATGTGGATATGGTTTCAAGAGGTATAGCCCAACAACATCGAAAGGGGTTTCAACCAACGCCGCCCGGGCACATCAGTTCTAAATCAACGATAGAAATAAAGAAAAAAGAGTGAGAGACACGCCAAGTATCAGACGCGGTCTCGTGCGAAATCCAGGACCTCGCAATCGTCTTCGAAGAATCCGTCATCCACCTTCAACGGAGTGGAATGCTTCTTCTTCCGACGCGTGGTGATGACCACTTCCTCGACGTTGCCGGTGCTGTTCCCCAAAGTGATGTGGTTCTCAATGTCTCCTCCGGCTCCCAGGGAGTGTCCGTGGATGGCGGCGTTCTCGTCTTCATCCTCTCCATGGTCATCACTACTGTTGTTAAAGGATCTCACATGCACCGTAGTAGTCGGGAGATCATCGCCAAAGACCCACTGACCACGAGGTGCTGACACCATCGAGTCACTTTCTTCACTACCAGCGGAAAAGACACACAGCCCAACTCGCTGGTCCGTGTGGAATGGCTGGTATGGGGTATTGGTCTCGATTTCAGCTTGTGAGAGAGGCTGGCAAAATGCTCTTCCGGTGTTCGGCGGCTGTGAGCTGGCAGATGGCAAGGCCAGACCGACATGGATGGCAAGCTCTGGATCATAAGCTGTGAGGGGCGCTGGCCCACACGGAGTTTGGAGGTTGGTGGGCAATTGGAACTGAACCTCTTTGCCGCCGATGATGGAGTGGGATTGCCGGTTCTTGTTAGTAGGCACGGCCCGCTTGAGGCGATACAGTTTGAAATATCCGTCATCGACTACACCCAAGTAGATAGTTCCTTTGTTGCAAACCCATGTCACACGAGACGGTGCAGGATCCCTAGCGAGCCCCGACAAATGAAGACGGTTCTCTCCTACATGTCGGAGAGTATTGACAGTGCCTGTCGCCGCACCCATCGACTTGCTGAGGCCCGCAGCGACCACCTTCCCACCTTTCATACCAGCTGCAGACGGCAAGGCGAATCCAGTCATATTGGGCAATGCAGCACCGGATGACGGAACACGACCTCGAACGGCAGAGAAAAAGGGCTGGGTTTTGCCACCCACTAGCTTCATAGCTGCAGACAGTGGGTTTCCCGCATTCCCCTGTCCCGACAACTCATCCCCCGCGGGATCAGTCGCCGGAGACTTACTCGCTGCCGGTCGTGCTCGACGGAAAGGGGGCCATTGGAAGGCACTCCGAGGTAGGTCAAAAGCGTGGACAGTACCTTTGCGCGTGATAACTGCCAAGCGATCTCCAACTGGGGCAGTCCAAATAACATCAATAATGCTCGACGTAGTCAACCGCGCATATCGTGCCACCTGGCGCACATTCGGGCTATGGGCGGCCTGGCTGTTGGTCATGAAAGCCATGGCTCGACAGTGTTTGAGTTGCATCAAGTCCCAAACATATTGGACATCGCCCTTCTTGTTTGCCGTGAAAAGCATCAAGCCATTCGGGGAGAGAGAGAGGAAGCTGCAGCCATTGGGAACCTGGAATGTCGCCACGGGGTGAAGAAACGCATTTTTCGGTTCCGCGCCGTCCTCAAGACGCTTTAAATCGATGATGGAGACTGCGTCAGGCTCCGCAGCGGAGGATGCCGAGGTATCTTGAGCGTGTGTTGGTGGAAAAACGCCAAATGCCTGCGTTTGGGAGTCCGGTCCCGGGACTAACCGCCGAGAGGGTGTCCCCGGAGCTTGCTGGACGTTCCAGTAGTTGTTCCACGCCTGCATCCCCTGGTCTCCCATCCAACGGGCGCCCTTGACAAGTTCTTGGGTGACTCCCCTAGCGACCTTGTCGAGGAAGCTCTCTCCCTCGCCCACATCTGTCGCGCAGTTCACTGATGGCATATTCGGGGGACTGCGGGTCTCAATTCCTGGAATTTTTCCGTGAATCAAATTCGCAGGCACAGTCCCCTGAAGCGATGCCCTGTAAGTCGAGGATGGAGGTATGATGGCCAGCCATCTGCCCTGCACCGCCAATATCGGCCTCTCTGTGGCTGATGAGCTATGAGGCGAGTCATTGCGAGACCCTTCCGGATCCGTGGAACTCGAAGAGGTGGAGTAGCGACGTGCCTCTCGAGACTGAATACCTGTCCACGTTTTGCCCAGGCACTGATACGCACCCAGTGCGGACGAAGTATGCTTGTAAACATACACCTCTCCACTAATCCCCGACGCCAGTATGATATGGTTCCCGCTTGTGAACAGTCTCAGGCTGCCAACAGGTGAAGGGGCAAAGGAAGGGAGGCCTGGGATATTCTCCAGAGACGGCACGGGCTGGCTGGAAAAGAGCGTCGCGATATGTTCGCCCGTCCGTAAGGAATATACTTCCACCCTAGTTTGATAAAACTGAATGTCATCTCTGGCTGTGCGTCTATCACTCGAATGGCCTCGCGCCACAGATGGTGGGCCATCGTTTATGTCCGAGCCCGCAGAGGAAACACGACCTTCCTCTTCGCTCAAGGGCAAAGGACCATGGACGATGACAGCCACATGTGGGCGTGAGGCAAAAAGCGCGTCATTCGATGGAAATCCCGGCAATATTTTCGCGTTAATCACTCGACCGTTTAGACCCGTGATTTGCCCCACGAGACGAGATCGTCTCTCCTCGACGGCGAGAATCTCTATCGCACCGTCCATCCCCACAAGCAAGACATTCATTCCTGTTCGTGAATTCTTTGGAAACGCATTCGGAAGCGTATCGAAACCACAGAAAGAGTATCCTCCTTCTGGCCGGTCTGGAATCGGAAGGATATCGATGTCAGGTGCTCCATAGAAATGGGCCTGCGGAAGATGAGGGGGAGGCGCTTGGTTGCTCATAGGGCTCCCGTAAGAAGGGCTTTTCCACCTATCTACTGACGGTTGTCGGGATTGCATGCTGGTGCGGTAACCATTCCCATAGCTGAATGGCTGTGCTTGGGCTGGAGGGGATGCCGAGGAGGGATGACTGAAGCCGCCTCGCTCGTGGATGGTTGGGAAATTGAGAGGCGAAGAGTTAGGCGGTTCACCGTCCATCAGATCAGTTGGGGGGCTCTTCCCAAAAGGGACTGATTGGGCCCAGGTGTCGGTCCGACGAGTGAGATCATTATCGGTCGTCTCCCCGAGGGACCCGAGAGCATCGAGAACTGGTGAGGTGATTGTGTTTGCATGGTGATCCAAAGATGGGTCGGGGCAGGAGGAGGGTTCATCCGGTGGAGCAGAGGGTTGAATCCTATGATTATGACCATGCATTAGTGGTGGGTTCTACATAGTAAGCAATCGCACGTAGGTGCATACAAATCCTCAGAAGGCGTTTCGGTCACTGCCTTAGCCGCCTTGCTCTTTTTGCCACCTTTCTTCTTTTTGCTCTTCGTGCTGGGTTCATGCTCTTGAATCGGTCGGGTATGATCCGGAACCAAGGAAGGGTCGTCTCCAAGGGACCGGCTATGCTGGCGGATCAAATCGTCAGGCGCGGCCGGGGGCATTCAAATGGAGGCTGCCTCGAAAGAGGCAATAGAATTTGAGATAGCTAAAACCGCTCCCAGGACCTGTATTGAGGTCTGAGAACGGAGTGCCGGGCCACTCTGTACCCGACGTTCAGTGTTTTGGATAAGGGGATCTTGCGAAGTAGAATGAGAGGAGGGCCTGGTTCTATTAGAATCAGGGTAAGCTCTTAGATCAAACCACACTAGCAGATTCCAGAGATCATACCCTGGTTCTATCAATATGGTATATCTGTAATGGAATGAAAGTGGCTGTTGGTGTAGGGTCAAGCGTATCTGGAGTGGGACTTCACTCTAGACACGCGGGGGAGCTTCGATAAGATTGATAGGGCGCACAGCACAGCTAGATAGTTGTCGCTGGTGTAAAGATTAGACAAAAATACAAAAGGTGTTTCAAAGCATTCACAGTCAAATTTAGATGGAAGATGAGTCAAGAGGAATAGAAGGTGTTATGGCGATAAGAGGAGGGGGAGGGGGAGCTGACCCCAGGTCAGGTGTGAGGTACCTGACTCACGGGGAACGGAGTGACCCCGTCATTTGCCCACGATACTTCAGCCCCTACGTTATCTCGCACTGATAACCATGTACCTCTGGGATCGCAACTCTGGCCCCCCTTACGATACCTGGTCACCTGCAAGGTATGAGGGGAATCCATGCTTACTTAAGATTCCAGAATCCCGAGGTTCTCTCTTCCATGGAACTGTGCTCTACTCAGGGTAATCTGGGTAAACTCTCAGAATGCCGAGTCCAGCCGTCTGTCTTGCTTTTTGTTTGCACAGTCATCGGTCAGGGTGGCGTCATGGATGACTCCCAAGTCACGGGGACTCGGGGGAAAAGGGATATCATTTGCTCCTAAGGATCCGAGCGCACATGTCGATGGCATGCCAGAGAAAGGTATATTATTACATGAGAAATGGATGGCGCAAACAGACTGGGAGAGAGATGGTCGAGCACGCGGCCTACCGGCCATTCGTCCCCCCCCCTAACCCAGCACCGTTTTTCTCAGGTCTTCTTCTTCGCAGCAGCCTTAGCCTTGGCCGCCTTTTTCTTGTTGCTGTTGATCATCACAATCCCAATAAAGGTGCCCACCACAGCAGAAGCTAGGAGAGTGAGGATGACGGGGATTCGAATGGCCCAAACACGGGGAGGGAAGAGGTCATGGAGAGGGTGGCCCGGGTCGACGAATGGCTGGGAATAAGTCAGAAAGGACGAAAGACAGCACAAATCAGATGAGCGGAATGGGCCTACCATAAGCAACGTCCAGGCAGTATAGTATAGAAAGATCGCGGTTGCGACCAGGAGCATGGCGGATCCAACGAGTTGGCCCAGCTAGAGGGATGTGTTAGTAAGAGGCCGCAAAGGAATTGAAGACATAGCATTTACCATTCTGAGAATGGATGGGCGCTCAAAGACGCAATGGAAATCCAAGGAAGGTCGATGAGTAGACTGCAAGAAACACAGGAGCTTGAGGCGTTCCCACCTGGCCTCCGGATCACGTGATCCACGCCAGAGCTTTCTCCTGCTGGGGGTTCCTCCTGCACCGTCTGAATTCGCACCACCTGCCTCCCTGGTGTCCACCAAAATCTCGACGGACACCCTTGTTTCATCGTCACTATGGAGGATCCGGTTTTGCAGTCTGCGGTTCGCGTGCCGACGCCTCCACCGGGCGCCTCCTACTCTCCAGCGGCAGGCTCTCGCAAACGCTCACCTCCGTCCCGGTCTCCGTCACCAAATCGTCGACGCTCACCACCAGGTGATTCTTCGAGAGACAATGGCGATGTACCTCCGATGGATCCAGACCGTGCATTGGAAAGGGAGCGACAACTCGCCGAGCGGTTTCGCGAGCACGAACGGAAGGAAGCCGCGCGCAAGCCGATGACCGATGAGGAGAAACAAGCCTCAGCCAAGGCCGAATATGAGAAATTGCTTAATATGCGGTCGGGCGGTACATATATCCCGCCGGCACGATTGCGCACTCTACAGGCGCAAATCACCGACAAGACCAGCAAGGAATACCAGCGCATGGCCTGGGAAGCTCTGAAGAAGTCAATCAACGGATTGATCAATAAGGTCAATGTCTCGAATATCAAATACATCGTTCCCGAGCTCTTTGGGGAGAACTTGGTGAGAGGACGTGGCTTGTTCTGTCGGTCCATCATGAAGGCCCAGGCGGCCAGTTTGCCCTTCACCCCCATCTACGCGGCGATGGCGGCGATTGTCAACACGAAGCTTCCCCAGGTGGGAGAGTTGCTACTTTCTCGATTGATCATCCAGTTCCGCAAGGCGTTCAAACGAAACGACAAAGCCGTTTGTATCTCGTCTACGACGTTCATTGCCCATCTCTGCAACCAGCAGGTCGTGCACGAGATGCTTGCCGCCCAAATTCTCTTGCTTCTACTGCACAAGCCGACAGATGACAGTGTCGAAATCGCCGTGGGTCTCACCCGCGAAGTCGGTCAGCATTTGGAGGAAATGAATCCCCCGATCGCGCTCGCCGTGTTCGACCAATTCCGAAACATCCTCAACGAGTCGGACATCGACAAGCGTGTGCAATATATGATCGAGGTCCTGTTCCAAGTGCGCAAGGACCGGTACAAGAATAACATGGCGGTCAAAGAGGAACTGGATCTAGTGGAGGAAGAAGACCAAATCACCCATCGGCTTGGGTTGGACGACGAGATTGAAACGCAGGACACACTCAATATTTTCAAACATGATTCCGAGTGGGAGCAACACGAAGAGGCGTACAAGAAATTGAAGGCCGAGATCTTGGGTGAGGGCAGCGATGAGGAGGATGAGGACGACGAGGATGAGGACGAGAGCGAGGATGAAGAATCCGACACGGAAGAACAAAGAATGGACATCAAGGACCAGAGCAACACAAATCTTGTTAACCTCCGCCGGACGATCTACCTCACGATCATGTCCAGCATTGACTTTGAAGAATGCTGCCACAAACTGATGAAAATCAATCTGCCGGCAGGGTTAGAGCCAGAGCTGCCGTCCATGATCATCGAGTGTTGCTCCCAGGAACGAACCTACTCCAAGTTCTATGGGCTGATCGGCGAACGGTTCGCCAAGATCAACCGGCTTTGGTCCGACCTGTTCGAGGCTGCTTTTGCCAAATACTACGATACCATCCATCGCTACGAGACCAACCGCCTCCGCAACATTGCCCGCTTTTTTGGCCATATTCTCAGCAACGATGCTGTCGGGTGGCATGTGCTGTCGGTGGTCCATATCAACGAGGAAGAAACTACATCTAGCAGCCGCATCTTTATCAAGATCCTCTTTCAAGACCTTGCGGAGAACATGGGCGTGGCTGGGCTGCAGGCCCGCTTCCGGGACGAAATTCTTCGCCCAAGCTTCGAGGGGCTTTTCCCAACGGAGAACCCGCGCCACACCCGGTTCTCGATTAACTATTTCACCAGCATTGGCATGGGTGTCTTGACAGAAGACATGCGCGAGCATCTCAAAAACCTTCCTCGGCCGACCGTGCCCGCCTTGCCAGCACGAGGCGACTCGCGCTCGCGCTCACGTTCTCGCTCTTCATACTCATCTTACACTCGATCTTCCCGCTCCCGCTCGTACTCATACTCTCGATCTCCTTCCCGTGACCGTGGCCGGTCCTACTCCCGCTCAATCACGCCGTCATCCCGCAGCCGGAGCTACACTCCCTCGCGGTCACGGTCTCCCGCTCAGCGTCGCCGTCGCGATGCCTCGTACAGTCGATCTCGAACGCCGTCCGATCGATCTGTGTCTCGATCTGTGTCTCGGTCTGTGTCTCGGTCTGTGTCTCGGTCCGTGTCACGCACTCCCTCTCGACGGGGCCGAGCTCGCTCCTATGACTCACGAAGCCCGAGTCGCAGTCCGTACCGGTCTCGTCGCTCGGCCTCTCGGTCCGTCACTCCGCCCCGTGGCGGACAAGCATCAGCCAGCAAAAGGGGTCGTAGTTACTCGCGGTCGGTCTCCCGGTCTGTCACGCCGCCCCGCCGAGGGGCACGACGACACTCGTCGGCGTCTGCATCCCCTCCGCCTCGTGGCGGACATGCCGCGTCTGCATCGCGCTCGCCCAGTCCGCCTAGACGGCGAGAGGAACCGCGCGGAAGAAGCTACTCTCGAACACCGCCGCGGCGCCGCTAAGTGCTTCGCACTACAGGGGGAAGTAGTGTTGGATTAGGAAGGGGTGGGTTTGGTCGTACTTCGGGATATGGTTGGTACTGGTAATGGTCTGGAACTAGCGATACGGATATCAAACCCCATCTCACAAGCAGAAATTGATCCCATGATGTATTTTTACCATTCTGCAACACATTCGTCTCAATCGAGGCAAATCCACGAACACCATGCAACATGCACTATCTCGCTCATAGTCACAAATCCAAGTCTAATGGGTATCTCATATACAAGCAACATCTCTCCCCTCGAAGAAACATCTTACTCCTCAGCCTCCCACACACACCTCTCACACCGACACATACCCCCCAGCGCACCGCACGCCCACTCCCTCCTCTTCTTAACAGGCAACCCAACATCACAGTAATGGTTCACAATCTCCTGGTCCTTGGCAATACCACCAACATGACACTGCTTGCGCTCGTCTTTCCTCGTCCATACGGGCCTCTCGGCGGTGGTACGCGCACGGAAGGTGATCTCGCCGCCCCATTCCCAGCGCACATTCGGATCGCACGAGTGGTTCGCCAGACACCAGAGCGGATGCACGGCACAGAGCTCGGGCCCGCCATCCCACGTGGAGAGCCGGCCGGAGGCGGTGCCACGGAACTTGGCGTACAGCGTGTTCAAGACCCAGGTGTCGTAGCGCGGCAGTGTGGTGTACGGGTCGAGACCCATTTCTTCGAGGAAGCGGGTGGGTTGGAGGATGTTGAGCTGGAAGGAGAATGGGAGGGAGGTGGAGGCATCCTCTTCTGCGGATGAACCACTGCCTAGCTCCTCGTGGTCCAGATCGACGTCGTGGAAATCGCCCCAGATGTATTTGACCTCTGGCAGGTCCAGTGCGTGGACGTCTTGTGTGGCGGACATAGCCAGGGCCCGGCCCAGCAGCAAGAGATACAGATAATCTGCCTTGTCCTTGGGGTCGGGGATATCTTTGCCGATTGACTCGAGCCCATCTTCGAAGCCACAGATGGCACCGTGGTAGATGCGCTGCGCGGCATCATGGCATGACTGGCTGCAGAAGACGGTGTCGGCGCATCCGCCCTCACAGCCAACAGGCGGCTCTGCAGCCGACAGCTCTGGGAGCGGCGCATTACAGGCATCGCAGAGGTCATCGTGGAGACGGTTCGTCGCGGTGAGAAGCGACGATTCACGCAAAATTATCTCATCAGGTGCGATATCTTCTTTAGCGAAGAGACCAAGCTGCACCGAGACGCCGGGCTCGGCAGAAGAATCGGGGATCGCATCATGCAGTGCAGGCAAGGCCACCGCGCGTACCTCACATTTAGGTGCGACGTCGACCAATCTGTCGTTCAGCAACTGTAGGGTCTCTGGGGCACGACGATCAGGCTCATGCTGGTTCCACGGATAGAGAACGCGGCGGGCAGATCCTTGAGCCGGGAGAACACTAGAGTCAATGGCATTCCACGGCAACTGGTTGCTGGCGTCTGTACGAGAGATATACACCTGCTTGATATGCTCCATCTGCTCAGACAGCGCGGTCACTGCCGCAGCAGCTTCTTTTGTCTGGCGAGCAAGATCGCCCAACAACCCTAGGCCGCGCACGCCAAACTCGAACGCATCGCGGTAGCAGCCACAGCGGACCAGACTGCGAACGAGAAGCGCGTAGACGGGTCCGACCAGCACATCATATTCCTCCTGTGTTATGGGGGTTGTCCCGTCGTCTTTGTCCTCGTCCTCGTCCTCGTCATCGCTGTCGTTGGTGGCGTCTTCTCCCGGGGTCGTGGCCGAGGGCCCCTTCTCAGGGGAGTCCACATTGCGTCTCGCATGGAATTCACATCCGTCTGGGTCAACCACGGACTCTAGCAGGGACAAGGCACGGTAGGCATCTGCCGCCGCCAAATCAGAGAACCCCAGCTTTTCATATAGCAACCCTCGTTCGAGATAAAGGTGGGGATTATGCGGGTCAGCATAGAGCTGGATGGTTATGTCGGCGCGAAATTGCAAAGCCTGTGAAAACTGCATTCTGTGTCTTCTTAACACGAGGTAGAAAGTCGTGTACTTGTTAGGGTCGGAGGTATATATAAGACCTAGGAACGAGGTGCCACGCCAGAAAAGGCTGATTTCACCCCTTCAAGAATCTGGAGTAATATTATATGTCGACCAGTCCCCCAGCGCGAGATTTCTAACGCAATTGACAAAACATGCAAGACAGAGCAGACAAGAGCAACGAAGCAGAGAATTGAGCCCCGCGACGCGGCTTATCGAAAAATTCGATAAGATCACGTGGGACACATCAGCCGTCGTGGCCGAATGAGGAAGGTGCACCCTATACAACACTCAAGGCTGTTAATCTATGTTCTTAAGAGGGAAATAAGGAACATAGCCATTATGTACCACTTCATTAAGGTTGTCGGACGTATAGTTTGGTTATACATAGCAGAAATCTGATAGTAAACTTTGATGAACTAAATAAACATATCGTGCAACCATACCTGCCGGACTTTGCAGGTTTAAGGGTCTAAATTGAAGTACAACGTGTGTATTGACATTCCCCATCCTGCTTGGTACATTGCCTTTGTGTTCGGGTCTACGAGGAATCAAAATAGTTAACAGCGAGGTAGATAGGGTCGCCGCTTGGCGAAGTCAATTTGATTTGATAAATGCCACTGGCAAGACGGCAGAATGAAAAGAAGAGAAGAGAAGAGACAAACTCTAATACCCCTCGCTTGTCGTCAATCTGATTATGAAACAAGAAAAAAAAAAAAAAAAAAAAAAACAAAGGAGTATATAATCGAGTGCGCCGTGCCCCAGCCCCAGAAATGGTTGCGTCTCATTACATCACCTAAGCAACACATAATCAGCTCCATTCTAAAACAGAAACAAAAGGAACGATAATACCAGGCAGTTCTCATCCAGGACCACAGAGGCATCTTCGCCATCTTCGACGGCCAGGCCGCCAGTCGCAGCCCCGAGAGCCTGCCGGCCTCTCAGGGTGGCAGCCACACGAGCCAGCATACTTCTCTGCTCGGAGTTAGTGGGAAATCTCAACTGACTCCCCGGGATGGGTAAAGGTCAGAACTGGGGGTGGTATGGGGTAGAAAATACAGTGATATAGGCCTCGCTCATGCCGCCGCGGCGTTCCACGTCGTTCTGGCTCATTATGCGGTAGTTCTCGTGGATTCGCTTTCGGCTCTGGAGACCCCCGAACTCAGCCATATCTGAGCTCAGCATGTTGGCCGGGTTATCCGGGTCGAGGATGTTAATCCCTTGTTGAGCATCCTCCTGGGCACGCCGGTCCGGGGAGAAGATCTTGATGGTATTATCAATCCCCGATGCAGCGATGGTTGGTTCATAGGGATGGCCTGGAGAATAACGTTAGAGAGTTGATCTTTTGCCCACTCCCTGAAAACGCTCACCTTGAACAACATTGACGACCTCACTGTCCCCCTCTAGGATATTGACCAAGTTGGCGGTCTTGCGGTCCCATATAAATACATGACCCGAGTCGCTGCCGCTCACGACATATTCGTCGTCCAGGCCGAAGAAATTAACATCCTTGACGGTTTTGATATTGCAATGGCCCCGATAGGACCTCATGTGAGATGAGCATGGCGCGTCAAGCTCCACGTCACCGCGCCGAGACTTTCGAGTTTGAAATCGTCGGGTAAGGGGGTCGGTGTCGCTGTCATCGTCTTCTTCCTCATCCGATGACAGCTCGACCCCGTCTTCGTCCTCGTCACCATCATTGGAGGTCTCATCTTCGCTGGTATCAGTGTCAACATTTATAGAGGATACAGCATTTTCAGCAGAAGATCCTAGATGAAGTTCGCGATGACGCGCACTTCGCCGCGTAGCAGAACCACCCATGTTCACTAGGTGAATATCCCGAATGGGCTCTTCCTCCTCGTTGGGATCGATGTCTTCCTGGATTCTCTCTTGGTCTGAATCGCTGTCCGAGTCGTCGTTGATGGTGGTATTCAAGCCACCGAAAGCACGGTTGACAAAAGCGTAATCGACGCCATTACCCGCCTCCATCAAGACCCCCTTGCCTACTCGAAGAATCCAAAATCTCATGGTAGATTCCCGGTCTAGGGATCGAACTTGCGAAGAAGAACTGGACACACGACGCCTGTCAATCTTGGCGGCCGTGGTTCCCAAATCCTCCAGAGGTAGCCGCACCGCATTTGAAAAAGCTGTCACTGCTGCACGTTGAGTCTGGAAGACGATGCGTGTAGCATCGTGCTCGAAGCGAGATGCATCCACATTGACGATGGGGATATCACCAGCCAAATTCTGGAGATAAGGAATCAAGACTGTGTCGATAGTATCTTCATTGCCTTCTTTGGGAATTGGATATCGCCCCTGGGTTCGTTGAGGACCTCGACCAGCCTTGAATCCATCGAGGAGCTCTTCTCTGCCACCCTGCAGCCAAAGAAGAATTGCTTTGAGAAAGTCATAGCCAAACTGCGATTTTGGATCAATAGATTCATCCTCACCCGGTGCAGGGAAGATCCTCTGGAAGTCTATCCATTCTTCTGCGCCCCCTGTCCGCCTCGCTAGGGTACGCGCGAGAGCTCCGCTCGCCTGAACGAATCTCCACGTCGCTTGGCGATTCCTGCGGAGTGATTGCTGGAAGGCAACGGTGTCGCTAGATGGGTTCATCGGGTACGCCCATTGGTTCATAACCTCATCCATCTGGGGCAGGTATATCGACGCTAGCCTCAAGGCATATGCAAAGGCGTCCGCGTACAGCGAGAGATCATTCTCTGCAACATCTGCAGTTTGTCGAGTTGTTGCTTCTAGGGAGAATAGGGCTCGGCGAAGCTTGACCAAGCCCTTTGCAATGTGCATACTCAGTCGCTGAGCATCGTTCAAGACAGAATACCTCGCGCGTTCGAGCAGACCCTCTGGGGAGTCAGATGCAGTGTTTGAAAGGGAGGGGAATGGTACATCTTCAGATTCGCCATTCTCATATTGAACTCTGAATGCATCAGGCTCTACCGAACGACGCCTCGACTGATGCCGATTGCCGCTTTCGTGGGAGGAGGCTGACTCGGGTTTTTGACGCTTGCGCTTTAGACTGTGCGAGCCGCGCCTGTGGCTCGTGCTCGTGCCCTTTGAAGTTGATTTCTTTTCACCAGACCCAACCTCCCGGGCATCGGGGCTTCGGATCAGATCGAAACTATAGATGTGGTCTCCGGACCAGCTCACCACCATCTCGTCTGGATTCGCATCACTGATTTTACAGGCGGTTATATGGCCATCGTCGAGCTTTTTCATTCGACGCTTGCCACCCGGCGCAAATCTTCGCACGCATCGTGTCGCCTTGTTCATCTCTTCATCGACACTGGCAGCACTTGGGGTCGAGCTGCCCACGCTACCCTTCTCAGCTAGGAGGTCTCGGCCAAGCATTCGCCGGTCGTGCAGAAAGCAATGCAGGTGAGCCCCGCCAAGAGCGATGTAATGTGGCTGAGTCGGAGAGCAAGAGATCGTGTTGAGGTCCAAACTATATTTCTTGTAGGAGATCAGAGGCGGTGGCACATTGGAGTCATCGTGTTCCAAACCCGGGCGGTATGCCATGAAGCCCTGGCCGCCCCGAGGTGGAGGGTAAGTTGTAGATGGCTGACGCAGATCCCACTGCCGGACCTCCCCATCTTCAGAGCATGTAAGGAAGAGATGGGGAGATGACTCGGTGACAATTCGCTTGACACGATCGGCATGGCTCCGGTAAACCCTAGCATTGGTGTTCTCCGCATTGAGATATCGAGTGCTAGTAAAGAAATTATCGAAGCGCCGACTCCGCGCCGAGGCTGTAGAAGCCGACGTGGCAGCAACGTTGCTGTGGCTGGAGTATTCGATATCAAATACGCGCACCTGGGAATCGCCCGCGCAAGTAACCAGGGTTCGATCATTGGAGTGTGGCATAAACTTGACTGAGAAAATGTTGGCGCGGTGGCCGGTGAAGACGGTAGTGTTGAGCGCAAACGGGACATTGGAGGATTCTGGTTGGTAGGAGTAGATGTTCAGATGCTGGTCATCCGAGCCAGATGCCAGTAGACGTCCTGATCGCGACCAACTGAGGGTTTAGTTAGCACATGCACCAACGCCGCCAATTAAAAAAAAAAAAAAAGCTGGTGAGAGGGTGGGACACAGGAAACACAAAACCGTACCTGAGGGCATTGACACATCCCGTATGGCCACCTAGCTCATTCACAATGTCTAGATCATCAATCCATTCCTTCGTGCCATAAATTCCCCGAAACCCGGAGTACGGCGACATGTCCCCGCATTCCCGGCGCCAGAGGCGATCATACAGCGAGTCTTTCATGGCGACGTCTTTCATGGCGGCGAGTCCGGAGTAGGATCGCGCAAGTTAGTTCAGGGTTAAGTGACATTGGCGACCATCATGAATGACTGCAAGGAGAACGTAAGCCTGATCTGGACTTTGTGGTTGACACGAATTCGTAGATGACGTCAAGAGAAGGAGACCCGAAGGGACAACAACTCGGTCGCCTCGGCAGTAAGACCAGAGTGAGAGGGTGGATGGCAGGCAGATGAAGAGAAGATACAGAGAGAAGAGAAGCAGAAAGCGAGAAAGGCGATAGTGAAGGCGTAAACCGGTTTGAGCATCTCTAGCATCCAGAACAGGCGAAGAGTGGCTGACTCAGGTACCTCGGGCCAGGTACCACGGCAGCCATCGCGACCGCAAAAGGTACCTCTAAGGGAGTACTACGTAGTAACCTGGCACTTCCAAGGTTTCCTTGCAATTAACAGGATTATAAGAGTAACCTGACAAAAATAATAACAATAAGAGACATTATGTACTCGAGGTGACTATACACTTCTAGCATCTTAGAAGCTCCTCCATGCCCCAACCTGCGGAGCTCTCCTATCTCGTGAAGGACTGGTTAACTGCGCAGCAAGCTGGCTGACGGTCTCTCGCTCGGAACGAACCAGCTCCACCTCGAGGGCGCGCATCACCCGGATTTCCTGGGTCATAAGCTGAATCACTTCCTCCAGGTGTCGAGCCACTCGTGTGAGGGCCGAGTGCTCCAAGCGCTCGATCTCCCCAAAGCCCAAGATATCCAGGCTTTGTAGCTGTCGCGCACACAGGTCTAGCTTGGCCTGCAAATCATGAAGCTCCTCCTTCCATGTGTGGCCGATCGGGTCGATGAAGAGGGCTCCATCAATTGTCCCTGCTGCCTCACGGTCATGCCGAATCTCATCTGCTTGCTGGAACCAGTCCTCGAAGGTGTCCGCGGCGCGGGGATACTTTGCATCCACTCCGCCCGCAATAAGGTTAGAGATTTCTTGCAAAACTTGCGAGAGGACCTGCACCTGCTCAGGGAATCCGTGCGGACCCTGGTGGTCGTGGCAGTTCTGAAGCCAGAAGCCCAGAACCTGTGCATTCACCTGGCGTTGGCGTTCCTTTTCATCAGCCAGCATCGAGCGATACTGGTCTGCAACTGTATCGTATTGCTTACGCAGATGGGACTCGGAATCGGATTTCCACTCTGCGTGTCGCTGCAGTGAAGTAGAATGAAACAAGCTGAGCTGCAACAGTTCGGTCTGCAAAGCTGCGACATCTGGCCAGGACGAAGGGATGAGGAGATCATTGGATTCGGGGCCAGCACCCGGGGTAGGCGTCGGGGGCTTGGTCGGTTTCTTGGGGGAGTAGTGCTGCTGGTAAGTGGAGAATTGGGCTCGGGTTTTCTGGCCTGAGGCCGGAGTGTGTTCGGTCGGCTTGGTACTCGTCGGGGCAAACTGACTGCGATGGCGCGCATGGCCGCGGGCGGCAGCTGGAGGCTTGGTTGCAGTGCCCACAGGCTGTTTCAACGAGGACGATCGCCCGGGACGGGGTGGTGGTGGCATATCGGTTTTCTTGGGAGACGGAGGCCTTTTTGGTGAAGGGGGCCGTACGGGGGAGCGCGCGATCGGTTGCTTGCGAGGCGACGGCGGCGTAATTGAAGGCGCAGAACCCGTAGGGTTAGGCGGATTGGTTCTCGTGGAGGGCATTCTCAATGTCCCAGGGCGCATGAGACTCTGCTGGCGTGTCGGCGCAGCACTACCCGTCACCCCCGTAGACCCTGCCAGTTCCTGCTTCTTCTCTCCTGGGGTCTGATGCTGTCGCTTCGGCGAAACCTCCCTACGTGGCGGGATTCTGCTGGTAGGTGGTTGAAACCGGACTTGTCCCAGTCCACGGCCCTCGTTTTGAACGGGGTTGCTGCGTTGAGGGAGAAGAGTCTTTCCCCGGTTGGTTGTCTCATTGTCTTTCGATGCGCCTTCGACCGGCGAGGAGTTTCCAGCTGGGTGTGTTTTTTCATTCGATCGGGATGCTTCTTTGGTTCCGGTCGTGGCAGGTCGTGCGAGAGTGGACGTCTGGAGGATTGGTTGTCAGATCGCCAAAATTCGGGGGGGATGGAGACTGACAGGCTTACGAGGCTCGCGCAGCGAGGCCGAGCGCGTCGGAATGGGCATGGTAGCGTAAGATCATGAATGGGAGTGCATTTTGTTGAGGGAGTTTTCAAGGTGTGGAGGTAAACAGACAGCTCCGGGCGAAGTGAATCCTTCGAACGCGACGATCTGTGGAGAGCAACTAGGCCAGTTAACAATGTTGTCTACTTTTCTAATAATTCAAATAACTACGATGTTACTCTAGAAATATTTTCATGTTGATGGTCCCCCCCCGATCGAGACGTCATAATTCAAGATCGCAATATATGGAAATTCTCTATTGTTCGCTTCGGTTCGCGACTTCAACTTCACAAACACCAAAAAAAGGAAAATTCCCACTTTTGAGGATGGATCCCAGACCAGGTGGAAATTCCCCAGGCCCAGAATCTCCGGATCGAGAAGCTCAACCACGCGACAGATGAGCCCCATGTCGGGCCATCAGGTGGAGGAAAGAAGTAGGTGCAGGAAACAAAACCTCCCAATTTAAGAACCGACTATCTTTCACAGACTTCCGCGACGGGGAAACGAGATTCCCTCTACTGCGGGGTGATCAGTGAACCAGCTGACCTTCTCGCCGCCGCCCTGGTTGACCAAGGCCGAGGGGATACTGCGGCCCTCCTCCTGATCGAAGATCTTTTTAAGGATATCCTTCTTGCCTGCCCCGGTAGCCACGAACGCGATGCTGACGGCGTGCGTGACGACAGGCAGAGTGAGGGTGATGCGCTTCGGCGGCGGCTTGGGCGAGTTGGTCTCGGCCGCGACCCAGGCGTCCTTTTCGCGCAGCAGCTCGTGGCCCGGGAAAAGACTGCAGGTGTGGCCATCGGGGCCACAGCCGAGGAGAATGAGGTCGAAGACGGGCAGCTTAACGCTGTCCTTGGCGGCAAAAGACCGCATCAGCTCCTCCTGGTACAGATCGGCCAGCTCCTGGGGGTCGTCGTCGTTGACGTGGTTGGCATCGATGGCGTGCACGGTCGGAGCACCAAGCTCCGACGGAATCTTGCTGACCAGCTCATCCTTCAGCAGACGGTAGTTGCTGTCTTCGTGGTCGAGCGGCACGGCCCGCTCATCGGCGAAGAAGATGTGCCATTTGGCGAACTGCGGGGTGTCCTCGGGGGAGCCATTGCTGGGAGCCAGCAGGGCTCGCGCCAGGACGGTGGGCAGGGAACCACCCGAGACGGCCAGGCGGAAGGTATCGTGGCGGGTCAGGGCGGCATTTTGGGCGCGGAGAACATAGCCGCGCAGCTGCTGGGCGAGATAGTCGGTGGACGGGAAGCTGAAGAGATTGGGGTGTGCGGTGGCCATGGTTGCTGGATGAGAAGAAAAGCAAAAGGCGAAGATGAGATGGCGGGGTATGGCGGGGCAAGGAAACCCACGTCAGACTCCAAAAGACCTTTGAACGCTGAAGAAGCGGCTATGACGTCGTCCTTCGCAAGCTTCGAGATGCCGCCACACACTGCCATCTCCGGACAGTAATGAGACCAGTTGACATTGTGGCTGTTGACTAATGGGCTCGAGATATTCAGAAAGAGAAAAGAGAAAAGAGACAAGAGACAGAGAAAGAAGAAGAAGAAGAACAGGAAACAATCAACATGAAGACAGAAGAAAAGAATCACGAAGATCCATCACATGAGATCGAGATGGCTCCCAGTCGTGACGCCACCAACACTCGAGTTTCTCGCGACCCTCGCATCTTCTAATTTGGGTGGATTTCGCGTGGAAAAAGGGTTGATGCGCGACACGGGATTCCTGAATTCCTTTCGAAATCTCCTGGCTTCATCCAACAAAACACCCACCATGAGTTCTCCTGCCGTGCAAACCTCCCCTCAAGAGTTGGACGGGACACCGCGCCCGTCCGAGGTTCCCTCAACCCCCAACTTCGATGTCGTCCGTTGTTCTCGGTGCCAACAATCCCTGAGCCGAGCTGACCACACCACCCCTGGAGCCGTGCAATGCGGCATGAACTCGTACTATTGCACCCGCTGTGCAACCAAGGTTGGGTTCGTCCGCTGAAAGAGAAGACGGGGAGGATTCGAAATCGACATATCCCACACCCCCAACTAGAAAGACGGCCACCACTGTGCCCCCGAATATCGACACTTTCGACTTTTCATTCTCTTCGACATCTCCGTTGGTTTTCTCTGGATGTGATCCGCTGTACCGGCACAGCTGGACGGGGAAATATTTGAACGCGTGGAGATTTCACACTTTCTTCGATTATCTCGACATCGAGATCATCTCGAGATCGAATGGTTCCGGAAAAGAAACCTGCAGAATTTCAAGGGAGTTGTCGAGCACATCCAAAAGACCTGCACACTCCGGTCGGTCTCGGATATCACTCGTTGCTCAATAGAAGGGCTCGATGCCCTGGAAGTGAAGGCCTCAATTTTTTGCATGGCATTAGCGACACTGTACATACCTTTCAACGCCGGATAGCCCGTTGTCAATTGAGTCAATCTACCAAAGATGCCCAGGGAGTTGCGAACTCGACACGAATTCCTCAGCCAAATATCGAGCTGTTCACACTCAGCCCGCCACAATCGTATTGAGAGCTCAGCTTGTCCCACCCAATTTCTAAGGTTGACGATGAGACTATGAGACCGTGACAGCAGAAGAGCAGGTGGCACATACGCTAAGAAACCAGATCTGCAGAATCAAGAACATCTTGGAATTCCTGAATCCTCAAGTGGAGCCCCGAATGGAGAACCTGCAGTGTGACCCGTCCTGCTTGGTCGCATTTTTCAGCTTCGTGCGTTGGCCAAGATGCGTCTGTGCGGGTCACTGCGATCGAAGACACGAAATCATCCGCCAACGAAAGAACAAAAAGCAACACAGTGGAGTCCATGACGAACCTCCAGCCAGCCATGAAAAGCTGCAGGTACTTCCTCTCATGCATCGAGTCCATCCAGATCTCTCCAATTTGTTGATCCCGGCTGATTTGAATTCTTCTCAGATCTCTCAGCTCCACGTCAATTCCCTGGCACTTCCGATCTGGGTCTGGCGGTGTAACCCACCGCATGCTAAGCGCTCCAATTCACTTGAAGATCTCATCCTTGACGTGGAATGCTTGAGTATCTGCTTGTCAGAATTGAGAATGGCAATGACACAAAAAAGAAAAGGGAAAGGAAAAGAAGAAACGAGAAGAAAAAGCCACCGCAAAAGTAACTACTCGGTGGCACTGCTTTATTGCATCTGGCAGAGCTGAGCACTCGGCCTTGACGAAAATGACATATCGCAGCGTCTGGAGAAACTACGCGCGGGCCTTTTTGACTGGCTCCAGTTGCTGCAGCTGGGGTTTCGCCTGTGGGCTGCAAGCCATGAGGACCCTCTCTCTCTGTCGTTTTTTCGCTCGCTCTCTTTCGCTCTCGCTGTCTGCGACCGAGTCATCCACATATTGTTTGTGAAACATCCCCTAAAAGTCACATACCTTCATCCTCTTCCCTTTTTTGGCCGTGGTTTTCTATAATAGGCTCGCTCATCCAGATCGTGGAGGGATCATTGTCTTCTTTTCGCACAGCGCAGGTGTCGAGCAGACGAATCCGTTGACCTGCAGTGGTTCACAAAAAGGTAGGCACCGTTTTGGTCTGGTATTCGACGGTTGACGCGTTGCTGCACCGGCTCCTCGGTGATATTGATGTCATTGCCATTGGCTCGAGAACTTAGGTTTATATATATGTGTGTGATCGGGTAGCTAATTATACAAACAGCAAACTACCTGGGTTGACGCACCATTGGAGACTCAACCAAACAACTACAGAACCTTGGTCGGACAAGTCGAGCCCCGACTGTTTCGCAACGCCGCACGGGATACTGCACACGAGGAACGTGCTCGACATCACCCACTTTAGCCCGTCGCATCTGGCGGTGCCGCACTCGGCAGGACAGAATCATCGGGTTGCATTGTGAGGTCCAGAGAGCTCTTTGCTATGCCTTTCTTGGGACGTGAAAAGGGACGCAGTCCGCGATCTCGCAGATCCGACGATGAATTCGTTGTGTTCCTCCAGGGGGTAGGTGGACGACGATGCTTCCATGAGGGGATGACTGGACTAACATTGAACCATCCAGATCCCAGCTCACTGCCGCTGGCAAGAACTCAAGGACCTAGTGCGCCAGACAGCACAGCATATTCGACAGGCAGTAGTATATGATGACAACCACGGCTTCCCCACGGGATTGGGGCAGATCATTGTCAAAGATGAGGACGAAGCGTGGCGAACGTATCGTGGGTGCTTCCTCACTCACTTTTCATTTCTGGTTCGAGACTGACATCATCGCAGATCGATTATCCACCAATGGATGGGAGGGCCAGAGCCTGGTTGTCACGCTGGCTCGCACCAGTGCGCCCACCAAGCCCATTGCCGGGCCTACCAGAAGCCCACCGGCCATGATGCCTTCAGGGTACATGGCCGGGCACTCGACGCCTCCCCGAGTGCAGGGCAACATGGCTATGCCGCCATCACCGATCTCGCCCGAGTACGAAACTATCATTCTGCTTTCCTTGACCAAGCTAATTGTTTTCATTAGATCTGTCCACCCGGCCAGTCCCACATATGCGTACCCAGAGTACGGCCCGATGATGGGGGCAATGTCCATGCCACAGCAGTTCATGCCAATGATGCCAGATCCACTAGCCCAGCCGGTACAGTGCTTCTCGCCCTCGCCACTGATGCACTGCTCGGTGTACGATGGGACAAGCTGGAATATGCTCCCAAGCTACCCGGTATCACCGATGCATCCGCTGCACGAAGCGCGCGAAGATGATGACAGCCCCGACACGTCTCCACGCTACCATCCCCACAAGTCGCGGGCCAGCCACACAGACCCCAGCTCGCCGACATATTCACTAGTGTGGCGAACCGTCCGCATCCAGAACCTCCACACCGCCACGACGAGCGCCGACCTGAAGACACTGCTGCAAGGCGCCGGCAATGTCGAACAGTGCCAGATAGTCGGCACGTCGGACGCGCACTCACCGCAAGACCAGACACACGGGTCGGCAACCCTGCACAGCGCCGACGAGGCGCGGCGGGCCGTCAGCATGTTCAACAACATGACGTTTATGGGGTCGCGGATCCGGGTCAAGCTCGACGGTAGCGCGCATGCTGCACGCGGCGGCAGCTGGGATGGCAAGCTCGCTGCGCAGGCGGATGACCCAGACCCGCTGGATTTGTCTCTCAGCGACGAGCTGTCTGACTCTTCTGAGGAGCGATACACACCGGTCAAGAGGGTCGTCGACCCTTTTCAGCCGCTGGTCGTTGATGGGTCAGGGCTGGCGAACATGTCGGTAGATCTGTTGTCGACGTCGGCGCCGACATGATCTGCAGGGCGGGTGGTTAGTAGTTTTGAATTGGGGTACACATGAAAATGGATATGCATTTGTGTCTTTGTCTTGTAGGGGAAAAAGAAAAAAGGAATTGACCCCAGTACTCCCAGTGATACAACCTGGCATCGCAAGATGATCCAATATCTATTCCCAAGTGCCCACCAACTCCAGGGTGTCATACGTACTATCGCGGTCAACATCCAACCGCATCCCAGGAACCAGTTCCTTCAAAATCTCCTTATCTTTGCAATCCAACCTCCACTGTCTCTGCCTGCCCGTTCGAGCCCCTAACCCATCAAACAGCGCCCCCAGCAACAGAGCAATCAAGCGGGGGGCAAAAACAGGCTTCGCAGGGCATTCGAATGGCGTCACGCCGAACGGCATGAAAGCCTGTCTCTGAGCCGGAGTCAGATGGGTCCAGCGGTCCGGATTGAACGTCTTGCCATCGGCACCCCAGATCAGCGGCGAGAGATGGCAACTTTCGATGTCGGCTGCGAGGATATAGTCTTGTTGCTGGGCTGCAACGCCGAAGATATTAGGATGGGATTCGGACATGCGGTACGCACGCTTGATTCTGCGTGTGGGCGCATACAGCCGAAGCAATTCGGAGACGATATTCTGCACTGAGGCACTGGTGCACAGATGGGTGCCAGACTTGATGGGTTGCGGCATGTTGCTACCAGTCTGTCTCTCGCGGCCGGCAAGACCACCAGTACTCGCCGTTGGAGCCGGTGGAAACGGTGGAAACCGCGTGAACTGGTCCTGAGTGGGCACTCGCGCAAAATTAACGAGCGCAGCTCTCCATTCGCGGTGGCAAAGACCCGTCGTGAAGCGCAGCTCAAGGAACGCGCACAGGACGACGCGCCAGACTGTTTCAAACGATGGCAGGATCCAGTTCAGCGGGTTCTCTTTGCCACGCTCGCGAGGCTCGAACTCGCAGAGGGCATTTCGCAACAAAACATCATCCTCAAATCGAGGAACGGGCTGCTGTTTCTTTGATGCGATCCAGACGCGGTTGATTGAGTTTGCTAATTCAAGCAGATTCCAGTTCTTGATATCATCCTCGCCCATCTTCCAGTTGAAGATCGCCCATAGAACGACCCTTAGCGAGAGAGCCTGGACCAGACTCGTAAGATGGACGCGGATCTCTTCTGGAGGGCCCTCGCCATGGGCGAGCGTTGCTTCACTTCCAACATCGTCGATCTCGACGTTGAAGATCCCGTCGACGTTGAGACCAGGTTCAATCCATGTCCGCGCCGTGTCTCTGGTAAACTGGGCCATATCAACCCATTTCTGCGGTGAAAGATTGATCATGTTTTTCACTTTGCCCACAAACTTCTTGACGTAGACCGGGTTGGAACTGGTAAAGGCATTTTCAATGCCAAAGGCGATATTGAAATGCTGATTTGGCAGAGCCCTTGACTGGTGAGGATTCAACACATTCGGGTGGCCCTGCCACTGTAGCTTGCCGGCGATGAGGAGACGGCATTGGTCTGGGGCGACGATATGGCGAGTGGTCGTGCTATGGTGATGGGGTTGGGTGTAGAGGTACGCAGCGGCCCCGAGTATGATCAGGAAGGCGATGAGGACGAGCATGGTTTCTCCAGTAGCTCTTTTCTTGGGTGTGGGGTCCTTCAAATAGTTTCTCGCGAGAATAGAGAGGCAGATGAGGGTTATGAGGTTCTTGTATCAGCAGGTATGTCAATAAGAAGGCCATACAGGAGGGCTGTCAGAGTGCAAACCAAAAAAAAAAAAAAAGTTGTCAAAGAGTGCTGCAAGTTCAGTGTTTGCTCATTGTAGTCTGGGAAACTCAGGTTTGAAAATCACGACGATAATTGACCCAGAGACTGTTTGGTTGCTTGATGGTGATAGCTTCACAATAAACCGCATCTTATCGCGTTGCTGAAGGGCAGAGTGCTTAGAGGACTACTTAAAAGTTCTCAATCAGCTTAAGAGAATCATCAATTCATTCAAACTGTCATGGTGCCAATGCTCTTTTCATGTCTCATGCCCCGATCCCGTATCAAAGAAATCATCAAATGCCCAAACGCCATGATCATGAAAGCCAGAGAAAAGAAAAGAAAAAAAGGTGACCTGTGATGCTAGATCCGCAATATGGCTGTCGTAGGCCCTCATTTCGCATGGTTGATCAGCTCTACGTAGATATCATCAGGGATCTTCCGGACCAGAAGCACTGTCAATGCGATGATCTCCTTGGCGTCAAGAGGAGGGAAAGACCGAAGAATCTTGTTGGGACTAATCCAGAAGTTAGAAATATTCCAAAGGCAAACCATGGGGAAGCAACTTACCTCGGACTCTCGAAAATGATGTCCCGCATGCGGATGAGTTGGGCAACAATGCAGAGAATATTCAGGTGTGGCCCATATGCAAACAAGAAATCCCACAGATGTAAGACCTCTGGCAATGGGGGTGTGCAAGCACAGAGGGTCAAAACAGATGGGAACGCATACAGTTCCGCCTGCATCCCCTTAGAGAAGAGGTAAGCCGCAAGCTTGGGCTCCACGATCTCGAGGCAGCGGTCGACCAGGCGAAGGCCCTTGTGCACTCCATCCATAGTCCCACAAATGTAGCCAGGACATTCTCGGGTAACAAAATAGTGGAACAGGGCAAAGGCTTCGACCTCGCTACGGGCGGCATACAGGAAGGGCGCGCAGAGCACGTTCATTCCCTGGACGTAGATAGTCGAATCACCCGAAGAGCCCATGCTAGAGTCATCAGGGACAGATGGGTCTTCGGCAATTCTGGGAGGAGTGTTCACCAAAAGCTCCATCTCGCGTCTGCGGGACGAGGGTCGAGAACGCGACTTCGTTTTCGAGTCATGGAGCTTCCATGCCACGGCGTTAAGCAGCCGAATCAGACTGGCTTCGGTGACACGGCGTTTGAAGAGGGGGTCAGTAGCGAGGGTGCGGAAAGTGTCATTGCGGATTTTGGTGTATGCCGGGGAGCGGCCGCGGTGAACAAGAGCAAGGTAGTCGTCGGTAGGAAGAGGGGGAATATTCAGAAGAATGAGCCACAAATAGACGCGATACGAGGACTAGCATGATCCCAAAATGTTAGCGGCGTTGGCAAGCATCGTCACGAAATACTTACCATGCCATCTCCATCTGCGTCGACTCTGGTCGACAGGACAAGGTACTTCAGCTCCTGCAGGCCCTCACGCGTATTCCCATTCTGAGGCCCGTCGCGCAGAAGATTCTCCAGCACAGAGCGCTTCAATCCGATTCCAGAACCCGTCTTGCGCGCGGGGCGCCTTTGAGTTGGGGCGGGAGCTGTTGCTGTTGCCGCTGCCTCGCGAGTGGCAGCATCGCTGTTCGATCGCGCGCGGCGATGCGCCCGTGCCCGCACTGAAGCACCCACCGGCGCTGTTGGTGGTCCATTCTCAAGACCATCGGATGGAAGGGGAGGCTGGGTGTTGGCAATCAAGGCGCTCGAGGTCGTCAAGACTTGATGGGACTGGATCTTTCGTAGCGTCCGCATCGTTCGTGGGGATGGGGGCACCTCGGGGCCAGTGAGACCCCACGAAGGCTGAGGTTTGGCCATGGTTGTTGCTAACGATCAGGTCTGCATCTGTGGGTGACTGACAGACATCTTAGATAGGGCCAGGTGTAGAGGCGAGAATGTTGCACGCGCGGTGGCTGGTGTTAGTTTTCTGCCGTTGGAAAATGCGGAGCGCGCAAAGTCTCCGTTTCTTATAGATTTGGTTTCAACTATCGAGTCTCTATGACCTCTCCATGGATGCTTATTTCAATATCTTCGTCATAGTCATTCTTATACTATCGCACAAGCAAACAGCTAGATTCGTTGAATACTGTGACCCAGTTTTGGGAGCTGCGCCAACGGAAAAACCCAGACCCAAATCCCCATACGCCAATCCCATTGAATTTAGATAAATCAAGCCTGAGCTGCACCAGCATCCCGTTGTCCATTGTTCCCGTTTTCTCCTCCCACGACGCTGCGGACAAAGTCGTGGTACTGGAAGACCTCGCCCCTCTTGCCCATACCACCAGTCTTCGCACCCCGGCCTCCAAATGCCCGTCGCCCGGTGAACCCACTGAAAACCTCGTCAATCTGCTGCTCTGTCAAGGGCGTTTCTCCTTCCTCAGGGGCTGTATGTAGGAGAGCGTCTCGCAGTTCGGCCACTTCGATTTGGCCGTTGTCATCGTCATCGAAGGCGGCAAGCGCATTGAGCAATTCCTGGGACGATGACATGGGGGACATCAGCTGCGACAGGGTATTTAGGAAGGTCGGGAAATTGATCGTCTGAGCACCGCCAGAGAAGAATCGTGACACCGTCGACTGAGACGAATCTTGGCCTGGATGTAAATTTGAATTAATACCCTCGCTATCTTCAAGAGACTCCACCAAAGAAAGCTTACCCAAGTTCATCAACACATCGGCTACATCGTCTTTATTGACCATCCCGTCATTGTCCCGATCGAGGACCTGGAAGGCCTCTCGAATCTCTCTCACTTGGTTGGCCGGTAATTTTGCCGACGCGTCAGTGGTAGCACCCACAAAACCACTAAGCCTGCTTTTAAAAGTCGGCGACGATTGGGCTGGCGACTTCGCTCCTTTTGTGGGGGAAGGGGGAAGCTCTCTGGTAAAGTTGGGTTGGGGAACGGGGCCGGTCTTGGGAGAGATGGAGTCGTCTTCTTCCACAGTGTACGACTGATTGAGCTTGCTTGGCGACTGAAGTGGAGTATACCCTCTGCCAGGGAGCTCCCAGGTGTTGCTGGCCGCGCCGAGGGCGGGGAGTTTGGGGTGGACGGTCGGCGGAAGGGCGATGCCCTGGGCGAGCCAAAAGATAGTGGCGACGGCTTGAAGGTTGGATTGTTGGCCTGCATTGTCAGTAGTGATTACGAGACAACGATTGAAGGACATACCATGGTTGGTCGCAGGATGTCAGTCTCAAGCTTGCAGGAAGCGATGCTTATCGCAAGTAAACAATCGGGGCATAGTCGGCCCGAGGGCACGTGTTCTGATCTATAAACATGCAAATTGGACTTGTTCGACTTGCAGTTTGTTGTATGTGATGTGTCAATTTACGAGGGATTAGTCTGCTGTGTATCCATAATATCATATATCGATCACACCATCCTTTTGTGCATTTCTTCCATCTCCCCTCATGTCCCGGTAATCATCTTCAGGGCTGTTATCGCCTATCGTCCCCGCTGTGGAGATCTCCCTTTTTCCTAGCAGCCCCTGAACGATCGACTTGACCCTCGGTAATTGGTCTAGACGAAGCATTGACACCACCCGATCGAATGGGCTTGGGTTTTCTCTTCTCTGCAGAATTTGTGACAGTCTCGGACATGCACCTCGAGTCTCTCGCCTTACCCGGAGCCCTCGTTTCGACCAACTCCTCCGACGATGGCGACGACACTGCCGTATCGACCATCCAATGACTCCCTGTCCGCCTCCCACAACCCCAAGACCAATGGGCTCCCCCGCCTTTCGCCCGCAACCTCCTTCGTCGGCCGGTCACCGAGCACCTCGCACGCCTCCGGGCAACGGATATCCGCCGAGAATGCCGGCCTCAAGCCGCGCCGATGCAAGTCGCAGTACCCGCTCGACTCGCCGGAGCGCCATGTCGAATACATCCTGGTAGCTTCGTTCCATATCGACCGGGGCCCGATAATGGAGCACCAGTATCCTGCTCCGATCAGTGGCGACGAGAGCATGCTGGCGGAGCTGATGCTTCCGGATCAAACACATGTGCGGAGTCAAGACTGGACCATCTTTTTCTTGCATAAAGACACAAGCGGTGAGGACGATGACGAATCGACGGGTGGCAATAAGAAGAAAAAGCGCAAATCGCAGCGATATCACGGGAATGAAGAGGGTGCCCACATCCAGCACGAGAACATCGACGAAGCCTCCGACGATGAGGATGACAGCGAGGACGAAGAGGGTGGCGAGGGGCCTCCTCTGATGTATGTGCTGAACCTGGTGAATACGAAGCAGGATAACACGGTCCGACGGTATGCTCGCCCATATTTTATGAGCTTCGAGAAGCAGAAGGACTGACTTGAACAGAGGCGCGGTAGTCAAGGCCATGGCAATCTGTACGCGGCATTCGTTTCTCCATATATACAAGGTAAACTACTCACGCCTATTGATTTCTGGACATAGTCTGACAATCACAGCCATTACTGCTTTTGGCGCTGGAGGATTATTTTAAGTCGCCATTCCCCGAAACACTAGCATCCCTCTACGACGCCGTCAACAACATGGACCTCTCGTTGATGCCGAAGCTTTCCATACTGGAGCGCCATATCCTGCAATCCAGCAACACCAAGGAGATGTTTATTGAAAAGTTTGAGCAGATGATTCACCAGCGGGAGGACGAAGAGACCCAGAATGAGGATTATCCACCGTCGCCCAAGAAAGCCAGTCGATACGTTCTGCCGCGGGATACGCACGAGTTCGAGTCGAAAGTGGTCTACAACGACATTCCAATTCCAGTCAAAATCCCGACGGTAATCTGGCCAGAGACTGTGGGTGACTTCTCCCTCATCAAGCTCATCCAGACCTTTGCCGCGCCCCATGCCGCCTCCCCTCAAGCCTTCCCGGTTCACCCCCATTTGACTACCAGTGGTCCATTCACGCACCCCATCATTGTCCTGGTCAATGCTATTCTCACCCAAAAGCGAGTGGTCTTCCTTGGGCACAACCGTCCTTCTGGGGAGGTGGCCGAGGCAGTCCTCGCGGCCTGCGCGCTTGCATCTGGGGGCATCTTGCGCGGGTTTACGCGACACGCATTCCCCTATACCGATCTCACCAAGATCGACGATCTCCTCAAAGTGCCTGGGTTTATCGCTGGAGTGACAAATCCTACGTTTGCCAACCACCCGGAATGGTGGGATATTCTGTGCGATCTACCGACAGGCCGCATGAAAATTTCAAGTCATGTCGAACCAGCGCCGGTAACCGAAGGGCTTTTGTTTTTCCAGCAGCAGAGTTCACTTTTGCTAAACCACCCTTCTCAAGCCAACTCAGACCCGACTGGTGACAATCTCTTTATGGAAGATATCCTCCGCAGTATCAGCAATCGTCATGGGGAAAATGCAATCCGAGCCAAATGGCGCGCATACATTACCAAATTCACTCGCGTCGCCGCAGCCTTCGAAGAGACAGTTTACGGTGCTTCGAATCTCTACATAATCGGCCCCGGTGAGGAGCTGTCTCCAGATAGTCCGACTGGCCAGCAGGCCGATAGCTCAGACCCGACAACACTGCGCGGACACGGGTACGTATGGCCCGACGAAGCCGCCAAGCAACGCGAGCTCTCGGCGTCGGTATCACGAATCGAAGGCTGGCGCAACACACGGTCGTACTACTCGTACATCCAGGACATAGCAGCCATGTACTTCCCCGCGCGGCCGATCCAGCGCCCCGATTTGCACCACCACCATGACCGACTCCGGTCCCTGAAACTGTCCCACCCGGACGCTGCCGCCATCTACCTGGCGCTGTCGCACGCAGTCAAGGACTACGCAGGGATCTGCCAGCTGCTGACCGTGGCCCCAGAGAACCAGGCCGGGTTGTTCTATCTGAGCATGGGCTTGTTCCATCCCGACCAGGTCGTCCGCGAAGCCACCGTCGAGCTCCTGGACCGCATCGCCGCGCACCCGGCCGGGCGCCATTTCTGGTCGCACCTCGGCCGGTTCGCAAAACTGGGATACTTCCGCGTCAAGCGCGACCGCGACGCCGCCGCCCAGAGCCCCATCTCGGGCCCTGGGTCTCCCAACTCTTCCCCGCCCACGAGCACCACCCCTGGCGCGAGTTTCGGCGGCGAGCCTCAGAGTTTGGTTGGAGTTGCTCTTGGGGATGGTTTGTCGAGACGAAGCTGAGATATAATATTTTTGGTGGATGTGCTTTTTTCTGCTATTTTGCCAGGCATCTGGATCTGATCTTCCAAGGTCATCATTTCATTTCACTGACGAACGAGAAGTGTCCATGTCCTCTCCATCATGACTGTTTTTGCATCTTTGTCCATATACTGTCTATTTTTGCTTGGCCTGTTTCTCACTGTGGATATACTGGATCCTGTTTATACATATCGGCGTTTGAAACATATTGACATTTGACTTGGACATTTGAAGTGGGATTAGGCAGTCATAGTTGGTACAGACTTGATAGCAGTCAAATAAGGAGGCTAGGGGCCGACAGAGACTATGGAGTGTACACGATACCTTCGATCTCGACAGTAGTAGAAATATATGAACAGATAAAGCCAGGAATACTACATTCCATGGAAGGAATAGTTATAAAGCACAAGTAAAATTGCTCTATAGACAAGTGTATTGAATTACATACAGTAGATCAAGAAATGGCACGCTTTTCGTTTCATGACGCATGACCGTACCCGTAGGTATGAAATAACCCAAAAAAAAAAAAAAAAAAAAAAAAGAGAAGAAACCGAAACAGACAAAGAAACAGGCATGTAGTCGAGGTATCTAAAACAAAGAAAGGAAAAACGGGTCTATCCAAGGATATGTTCTCGCGCAATTATTAAAACAGCCCTGTGGCTGTAGCGCCGAGCACAAGCCCTATAATAGAGACAGCAACTCGGAAATCCGGGAAAGCAACACTCAAGGCTGCACGGGATGCGATGGTATTAGAGCCGACAGTGACGTTCGTGGAGACAAAGTCGTCACCACAGTGCTCGTTGACAGCCTTGGCAGAGGGCATATAAGTATTATCGAGGGGCTGGTTGTCGACCGCAGCCCAGTGCGCAAAGACACCCATGGTAGCCTGCAGACACTTGTTGCAGGTAGGTTTGGCCGACGAGCCGAGCGAGCTGCCCAGCGGCATAAAGTAGACATTATAGTCATCCTCGGCGGTGGAGTTGGTCACGGCGTCAACAAAGCAGTAGGCCTTGGTGGTGGGGCTGGTGAGGCAGGAGGCGTGGTAGAGAGGCTCGTAGGCGACCAGGGCGCGGTACGCGCCCTTGACAACCCCGTTTTTGGAGTGGTAGTCCGGCCCGCAGGTGTCGTCCTGGAGCAGCTGGGAGGCGATCGAAGACATGGCGGGGGCACATTCCGAGACGGTCTTGGAGCAGGCGGTGTCGAGGACGCGGGTGGTGGAGGCGGCCGAGCTCAGGGAGTGGAAGAACGAGTTGGAGTTTTCCAGCAGCAGCGAGAGAGGATGGCAGTTGGTGATGGTGGGGTCATTGAGGAACTTGTTGAAGAACTTGGTGCAGCTGGCGTTGGCGAAGTTCGACGCCAGACTGTCAAAGGGTGTCGGCATGGACGGGGAGTCGTCCATGCTGGCATTGGCGATGCGCCGGTGCAGAATTGGGAGCTCATGTCCATCCTGGAATTCTGTGGCATGCTGTTCTTCAGAGATCGTGGGTGATGGAGCCGATCGCTCGTGAAGATCTGCGATGATCCCTCCACTTGGGTCAGGAGCCGAGCGCGGGCCATCTCCATCCTGACCTGGTCTATCCACGGCAGATTGGTCCAGGGCGGAAACGGGAGCCAGACAGAGTATTAAGAAGAACAGAAGTAGGCCATGATAGAATCGGGGACTTTTGTGTTGCCGACGCGAGCGTGGCAGGGTTGTGGAAGACAACGAAGGACGGGTGTGTCGAGTGCCAATGGCATCCATTATGAACGAATGAAGCAATTATTGGGAATAATCAGATGGTAACAACCAAGGTAACAAGAAGAATTAAAATAAAATAAAAGAGTGACGAAGACGCAGAGGTCTGGGGTCAAGACAGACAAGAGACATGAGAAGCAAAAGGAAAGAAACAATTGCGAAGACAAGAAGAAAAAGAAGAATCTTGGGGCCGCATAGAATAAGCAAGCCACAAAGGATGACCTACCTATGTCCTACGCAGATAACGCCCTAAGCGTGTCGCAAATGAGATGCGCCTCAGAACTAGAAGCCGGTGGAGCAGGTTCAGGGGAGAACGGCTGGGGCCAATTTCCAGCCAGCTAAGAGTCCAGACCAGTCGATGTTGCATCCTTTGCTTTTCTTTGTCTTCTTTTCTTCTGCCCTTTTCTGCGCTTTTTTGCTCTCTTTTTTCTTTGTTTGGTTGACGGTTGACTATCAAACCGTGCGAGTTCACCTTGGACCCTGGATTGTATGACTCCTCGAGGGAACACGGCAGTAAACCAGACCAGACCACAGTACACAGGCAATTGAGCAGAGAGAAAGGCTGCAGATCGGGCTGTCAGTTGGGCGAAGCAAGGTGCCCATCGTAATTTCAGTCTGCATCGTGATTGGCACATTGCTGGGCATGTATGTACGTCTACAATGTTATGATGATCAAGTACTTTTTATCATTTCATCGTATATAGAATAAAGAAAGAAAAAGGAGTAAACAGGAATAGAATCATATCATTGAATATCCTGGGCATAGCATGATAGTAGTATCTCCGTGTATGTCAACGGGATTCGATGGAACTCGATGGAAATTAGGTAAGACTTCGGCTGTGCCCCTCCACCAGCGACATCTGCCTCCCCAGGATCTCTCCATTCCGAGCTGATCTTTGATTGTATAATTATCCATCCCATCTAGTTCTCGGCCATGACAGAATCCCTCGTGCCCGAGACCCGGGTACTAGCGGTGGCCAGCCATGTAAGCAACCCTTGCGAATCGCAATATGAACATGCGCTGACTCAAACCAGGTGGTCTATGGGTATGTCTATGTCTATGTCTCCCTCGAAGATATCAATATCGTGAAGGTGGCCACTGACAATCAACCAGCCATGTGGGAAACACCATGGCCACTTTTGTCATGCAGTCGCTGGGCTGCGAGGTGGCCGCGCTGAATACCGTCCACTTCAGTATGTTGAGGCCATACGTTGAGATCTCCCATCAGGCTCTTGCTCGTCACTGACCACGTCTAGGTAATCACACGGGCTATCGCCAATTCAAGGGCACGCGGGCCACCGCGCAGGAGATCACTGATCTCTATCAAGGCCTGGCGCAGAGCCACCTCACCGATTTCGATGTCATGCTGTCTGGCTATGCGCCAAGTGCCGCCGCAGTCAAGGCCGTCGGTGCCATTGGGATTGACCTGCAGCAGAAGGCTGCTTCGAAGCCCGGGTCGTTCTTCTGGGGTGAGTAGCAGCCTCAATCGACGTCCATCCGGAAACTGATCACCGGGCATAGTGCTGGACCCCGTCATGGGCGACCAGGGCCGGCTATATGTGAACGATGACGTGGTTCCGGCCTATAAACAAATGATCCAGCATGCGGATCTGATTCTTCCCAACCAGTTCGAAGCCGAGTGAGTCACTGCCACAGATCACCCACATCATCCAGAAGCAACCCGACCTGACCGGAGACATCCAGAGTGTTGTCCGGCATCAAAATCACCTCCCTGGCCACGCTCGCCGAGGCCATCACTGCCATCCACCGCATCTACTCCGTGCCGCACGTTATCATCACCTCAGTGCAGCTCTTCAAGCTCTCACAGTCCGGCACGACCCCCAGCCCGCCTGCGAACTTCCTAACGGTGATCGGGTCGACGACGCGGTCCGACGGCTCCCCCCGACTCTTCCGCATCGACGTACCAGCCCTGGACTGCTTCTTCAGCGGGACGGGCGACATGTTCGCCGCACTGACCGTCGCGCGACTCCGCGAGGCTGTCGCCGCCGCCGGCCAAGACCTGTCCACCACCCGCTCGTGGGTGTCCCCCGACAGTGTGCCGGCCACGGACCTCCCGCTCGCGCGCGCGGCCGTCAAGGTCCTGGCGAGCATGCACAGCGTCCTCGAGCGGACACTCGAGGCCCGTGATGCCGAGCTGGCGACTGCCCCCGCGCAAAACGGGGATGTTGGTGCGGACGAGCCGCAGAAGCGCGAGCATCTGCGCCGCACCAAGGCCGCCGAGGTCCGGCTGGTCCAGAACGCGCGGTTCTTGCGAGACCCGCAGATCCAGTTCGCCGTGCAGGAATGGTGGAAGGACGATCTCCCGGCGGAGCTGCAATAGTGTCTTGTTGGTGTCGTGTGAGGGATGATAGAGGACCCGATTGGATCATAGATCGGATGAGACCTTGGATTGTACATAGATGAAAAAGAAAGCACGGTCAAGAAACGTCAATCATCGCATTTTATTTTTACTTGATTATCTTCCCATCACCATGTATCATGTACCTCCTGGTATGAAGGCTTCCATTCCAAAACACCCCGTTCATCGATCGACTCCAAAACCGGTCCCAAAATCATGGCCAACTTCACGCACCAGTGCTGCCGAATCCGCCTCCACCGCGGACACTCTCCTCGAGTTCCTCGACGACCGTCACTTCGGGGGTGTAAATCTGCGGGGGACAGCATGGTCAGAATGGCACAAACGAGTCTGGGAAAAAGCAGACTCACTCTCTCCAGAACCAGCTGGGCAATCCGGTCACCCTCCTTGACTGCAGTGCACAACATCAGCAATTGGGGTCTTCAGAAAGTAGTTATACCAATCAATAATATCACATACCCGGGAAATCCACATCCGAATGGTTGAACAACAGCACCTTGACCTCGCCACGGTAGTCAGCATCGATGACACCGGCGCCGGTGTCAATAAAGTGCTTTGCGGCGAGACCACTGCGTGGAGCAATGCGGCCATCTAGAATCGTATACAATTAGCTCCTGGTTCAATTGACAATGCCAGACAACACTCCTCCATTGCAAGACAATCCTTCGCCAACACAAGTATCACAACCATCACCTCTCAAGAATCTTACATACAGGTACCCTCCGGCACAGCAATGGCAATGCCCGAGTCAACCAAGGCCTTCCCCTTGGCCGGGATAACCGTCTCCTTGGCGCTGTACACATCGTACCCCGCGGCAAAGGCGGAGCCCCGCGTCGGCGCACGGGCCGAGTCGACGAGCTTCTTGACAAACAGCGGCGGCAGCGGCTGCTGGATCGAGGTAACAGCGGGCCCCGTGGAGGCAGTCATGGCAGCGGCGTCGGTCTTGGTGCGTTTTGCGAGCGGCGAGGTGGGCAGGGAGGGGGGTTCGCGGGTGGTAGGCTGGTGAGAGTCGGGGTGAGGCGGGGTGGTCTCCTTGGTCATGGTATGGTCCAGGAATTGATCGGGAAAAAAGAAAAAAAGGGTCAAATGAAAGTGCTGAGTGGGGAGTAGGGAAGTGGGAATTCCACAATTAAGTGATCAATTAGAGCTTCCCCCTTCGAGAATTGCGGTGAGTTGAGCCCTTGCGACGTATCTCTCTCTCTTTTTCTGCGCGTTTCACCGCTGCCACGCGCATCGCGTCTTGTTTGTTCTGTTTGTTCTATATGTTTGCGCTGTTTGTCTGTTTGGCTCTCCCCGCCCCGAGGGCCCGTGGGCCGAGGTTCCCCGGTTGCCCCAGGTTGACTCGGCTACTTTATATTCCAACGTTCAACCTCCAAGTATTGGTGGGTGGAATATCTCTCTCTGGGTCCAATTGCAATTATGGCGGGAGCTGTGCGCCAACCAATAGATATTCCCTCGCTCGAGCGGTATATTGACCAGAATGTCCCTGCACTCAAGACTCCGCTGGACGTGAAACAGGTGAGTGACCGGATCTAAATCGTTCGACCAGACTCCAAATGAATACTCACAGATCTATAGTTCGGCTTTGGCCAGTCCAACCCAACATATCAACTTACCTCTGCCGATGGCAAGAAATTTGTCCTTCGCAAGAAACCCCCCGGCAAGTTGCTGTCGAAGACAGCACACAAGGTGGAGCGGGAGTATAAGATCATCCGTGCTCTTGGAGAGACCGATGTACCGGTACCTCAGGCCCACTGTCTCTGTGAGGACAGCAGTGTGATTGGCACGCCCTTTTACATTATGGAGTTTCTGGATGGACGGCACTTCACTGACCCGTCGATGCCCGGGGTCAGCGCAGAGGAGAGGACTGCCCTGTAAGAGACTATTTCCCATACACTTCCACCGGGAATATCAAGCTAATCCCGGTGGTTCATGCTCCAGATGGAAGGATGCAGTGCAGACACTCGCCAAGTTCCACCGGGTGGTCCCCAAGTCCGTGGGACTAGAGACGTTTGGCAAACCAACAGGATTCTACGACCGACAAATCGCAACATTTACAGCAGTATCAAAGGCACAGTCGCAGGTAGTAGACGCAGACACCAAGGAGCCAGTGGGCGAACTGCCACATTTTGGGGATATGGTACAGTTCTTCTCCCAGAAGACGACACAACCCCGCGACCGCGGCACGCTAGTGCACGGCGACTACAAAATCGACAACATGATCTTCCACCGGACGGAGCCACGGGTGATCGGGATTCTGGACTGGGAGATGGCGACGGTGGGCCACCCCCTCTCGGACTTTTGCAACCTCACCAGCCCCTACACAATGGACGGCGGCGACCACCAGGTCGAGCAATTCCAGCCCGGCCGGGTGCCAGGGCTGCCGGCGCGCGACGACTGCATTCGCTGGTACCGCGAGGTCGCCAGCTGGGATCCCGCCGAGGATATCCTCTGGGGCGATGCGTTCTTTGCGTTCCGGGGCTCCGTCATTATGCAGGGAATTGCGGCGCGCTTTGCTGGTCGGCAGGCGAGTAGTGTGCGGGCGGAGGATTATGCGAAGCGCGCCAAGCCGTTTGCCTTGGGGGCATGGGAGCGAGTACAGCAGGTACAGCGGTTGGGGAAGAGCAAGTTGTGAGTTGGGACAAGAGTGTATATATCACCATCATTATATTCATGGGGTTATCTACTACTTCTGTCTTACAATCCTTCTCCTGTATGTGAGAACCCATAAATCTTAGCGGGGCACCAACTAACCACCCACTCGTGGCAGATGTTTAGGTTTACGCACCAACATAAACATCATAATGGGGCCACGGATATCTCGGATGACCATAGAGACCTACGTAGTCTGCCCCCTATCCCACTAGGTGGTGGTCTGAGCGCGTCAGCACTTGACCCTATATGGATAAATCGAGTTAAAAGGATGGCAGCTAATTGTCTAGTTTATTTATTTATTTTTCTCATTTTCCTTGATTTCATATCTTAAATTATGGCCCAGTGACTGACGTGGTGTGCCCTGCGGCTCTACGTAAAGTGAGGCTGAGGGGTGAAGAACCCACTTTGGCTGTTTTTGGGGATTTGTGCGGCGCGGGCCGCGTATTGCGCCAATTAATATTCTATGATTCTTATTAATATTTATATAATACCTGGGTATATTAGTGTAGTACTAATATATTCTCCTATTCTGCCTCGGCATCTCAAAAGAAGAGGAAGCAGAAAAAAAAAAAAAAAAAGGGCAAGTCTATCCCGACCACAAACCATTCTATGAACCCACGAAGACATAAATTCTCTGATGAAACGTGGGCCGACTTCCGTGCCGCAGACCAGACACCGACCGCGTTGGCAACGCAGCCGGGAGACACTTGGCGATCCTTCGGGGCTGACGGGTCGAGGCTCCCTGAGGCAAAAGCCCCTGCGAAGGAGAAATCCTTCATTAGACCAACACCCAGAGAATAAAAGAGAGTAAGAATACTACTAATACTACTACTACTAATAATCATAAAACTACAAAGTCAGAATCAAAAGAAATGAAGAAATCATCCAACCCAACCCAACCCAACCCGTCTCGCCAGGAGAAATACTCCCCTCAAACCGTGTGGGCCGCGAGTCGTGCAGGTTCCCCTTCCCGGGTTGAAGGAGTGGAGAAGACGTGCGACTCGCAGGCTGATGACTCCGAGTGGAGAAGGGGGAAAAGCGGTGGAAAGTGTGCGACCGGGTTCAAATCCTCCGATGACCATCCTGGATGTTTGTGATGGTGGATGGGTGATGGATATTGGTCTCGTATACAGGAATCGACGATCAGTCATAACACTAGTTGACTAGAATCGCAATCAGAATTTGATAATATATGATAATATATGATAATATCATGATCATGATTATCCTGCTCATAATCTCCATGGATACGACTATGAATCCTCCATGAATCGCTGGAGCCTCGGGCCCACCTCCCAGAGCCTCATCCTCCCCGAGCCCTCGTGGATTCACAACGCTGTCTCTCTCTCCTTTCTTCCTTTCCCTTTCGTCTTTTTTTTCTCTTCTTTTTTTTTTTCCTTTTTCTTTCTTTCCCTTTTTTTCTCTTTTTCGTTCGGGCTCCCCTCCCTTGTTTCTTTCCCCTTCCCCCGATCTCTCCCCCTCTCCCCTCTCTCTGCCCCCCTGAGCCGTGGACCCTCGGACCTCCCAAGCCCTGAAATTCTTCCGTGCTCCACTGCTTTGGGTTGATCCATTCCCCAAAGACTGTGTGTGTGTGGTCTGGTTGCGGGTTTCCCTTCTGCTGGGCAACGAAATTTGGATCCTTCCGATCCACTAAATTCCCCCGGTTGCCCATGGCGCTGCTTTTAAACTGTCACTGTTGAGCCTCAACTCGGGCCATCTGCATTCCATCGTGGTAAGTCCTTTGCAAACCCCACCGGGTCAAGTAGAATGCAGAATGCACAGCAACACATTCACCCACAAGAAAACAAGTGTGTGGGAATATTTTCTTTTTGTTTCGGGACCTTGTGTTCTGCGGGGAATCCGAGGTAGCGTGGCGGGGAAGTTTCGTCTTTTTCACGGATAGTCCTCGGCCTTAGGAATAAGCCTACATCGTGATGGTTCTTGTTCGATGGTTCTATGTGGATGTGTTTGACTGATGTTGCTTGCGTCTGCAACTTGGCCACGACTGAGACATGTCCGAATATCGCTGACCTCGACGCAGGATCTTCTCTGATGGTGGAGGGAATCCTAAGCACCCACTTTTCGCATTTCAAGCCAAGCGCACCCTGATGCGCCTTGCACGCCTTGATGACGTCCGACGTGTATGATTCGGACGACGCCTGTAATCGGTCGCCGCCGCCGGTGGCCCAGAAAATCTCCTATGCGGTGCAGGAGCCTCTGCCGCCCTTTGTTCACCCAGGGTCGCCTGAGGGCGATGTCGAGAAACCTGCCAAGGGAACGCCCGGTCGTTCCCGTAAGCACCTGCCGGAAACCCGGACTCAAACGCGTCTCGGCGACTCGGTGCTGATCAGCTATCTAGACCCAAGCCGTCCGGATATTGCCAATCACGCCCGAGATCATCCTCTCACGGACTGGCCGCCTCCGCTCGACCGCCCAGCCCTGGTCGAGAAGAGGAAGCCTGAGCCAGCTCCGACCCCTGGACCCAGTCTGGGAGCTCCCACGCTGCCCACGGCCGCGCAGGCCGTGGCCCAGTTGCAGGACAGGCGTCCAAGTGACGACAAGCCCGTCTCCCCGCGGACCAAGTTTCCTCCACTTCCACTCCCCGTGGCGCCCATCGAGGTCAAGAATGAGGTTTTCTCCCCTGTCCAGCCGCCTCGTCTTCCGTCGATCTCGGGCCCGGATCGACGACCCTCAGAGGATCCCTCACTCAAAAAACCCAACCACTCCCCGAGCATCAAGGCTCGAGTATCGCTTCCCTCTCTCCAGTCCTTCCACTCGCCGCCAGATTCTGCAACACCTCCAGACAGTAACAGTAATAGCAACAGCCAAGTGCTGCCGTCCATTCACTCCGCACTGGGAGGGTTATCGCCCAAGAGCTTTCCCTCGGGCCGGATCAATAGCTTGCCTCCTCCTTACCCATACCCCTCGTGTCCGGTGTCAGCGGCGCCCCGAAATGAATCTCATCTGGAGCGCATCTTGCCCGGGCAGTTCCAGGTCCCACCCAGTCCCTTCTCGCACTTCTCCCCCGTGAGCACCAAGGACATGTCGACCAACCCATCCCCCGCATCGCAGGTATCATATTGGCGGACCCCATCACAGACCGAGATGCACCCGGCTGCGTCGCCGTATGATATGTCCATCACGGCCAAAAGCCCTGCCACTGGGTATCCGACGCCCACGGAACAGGTCAGCGCCGGGTCCGGAGATCGCACCTCGCTCAGCTCCAACCCGTCAACCAACGGGTCAATTGGCAGCTTCAAGTGCACTCATCCGGGATGCACGGCACCCCCGTTCCAGACGCAGTATCTCCTCAAGTAAGCCGTTGCCTAGCATTGCTTTTTCGCCAACGGCATACCTCTTAACACGCTGATCTATATAGCTCGCATGCCAATGTACACTCGCAAGATCGGCCTCATTTCTGTCCGGTAGAGGGGTGTCCGCGCGGTGTGGGTGGGCGAGGATTCAAGCGCAAGAATGAGATGATGCGCCATGGCCTAGTCCATAATTCCCCGGGCTATGTCTGTCCCTTCTGTCCGGACCAGCAACACAAGTACCCGCGGCCTGATAACCTGCAACGGTAGGTTTCCCTCAGTGGATATCTAATATTTACTCTTGGGCAATTAGCTGATCTATGTGCAGACATGTCCGCGTCCACCACGTCGATAAAAACAAGGACGACCCCATCCTGCGACAGGTCCTTTCGCAGCGTCCCGTCGGCAGCTCTCGCGGCCGACGACGAAGAATGAACTCCTAACCAAAAAGCTTCAGAATGAGGGCTGGGGAGGACCCCCAGACCCTCGAGACAGATATTTACGCGTGACGACTTTCGCATCAATGATACCTATGTGGTTTTTCATCCGATTGTTTTCGATGTCTACTCTTTTTTTTCTTTTCTTCCGTTCTTCAATGATACCACCTGTCCCGCCATTGTTAGAAAAGCGACGATACATGGGCCATTCGTTTTGTGTATTCTTGAAGCCTTGACTTGACACTATGTTCTTGTTCGCTTTCCCACTCGCTCTTGTATGCTCGCAGCCTGGTGTATAGGTCGACTGGGAAGTATTCTTGTATGGGATGACACGGCTGGTATGGAGTTTATGACTTGTTGAATTATCCATGGATTGACTTGTTGACTTGGTCATATTTATATTATTCTTCTTACTACCTAGTATTCTTTATTGACGATGATCTGCATCGTTGAGTTCAAGCCTCAAGACAAGTAACGAGTGTGGTTCTTGTCTAATGGTAAGATGCCCTGCGAAGATGTATACCCTTCTCACATTTTCGGTGACTATCATGCTTCAGTGGACATGGAGTATATACTTTGATCGATTTTAAGCTTAAGAACAATAATCAGTGTCTCTTTTTGTCTAGTAGCATCATGCCTCACATACGAAGATAGAACCCATTCTTAGGTTTGAGTGTCTATCATACTTCCATAGACATGGTATGAACCCAAGGCCATCGTCACGGTTAGGGCTAGCAATTCAGAATTATAGAATTTATTAGACTTCAAACGCCTGATTTTTTACTATTATTATGATTATTATGATTATTACGGTTTTCTTGAACAGTAATATGCCTCATGCGCAGAGAATTGCCCTTGTGCTACGAGAGCCATGGGACTGACCTTCTCTCTCAAAATCAGATCTTTTCCCTGGTCCAATTCACGCGTGTTCATACCTAAAAAAAGAACCATACCCCACAAAACCTGGAAATGATCAGCGCAAGGACTATGTATATACATAGCTCCGGATCCCTTAAAATAAACCCTTCGCGAGATCTCGGACTTATGCACACGTGCGGTCTTGTACACCACGAGGACAGACAAGGATAGTCCTAAAATAATGGTAAAAAATAAGTAAAAAATAAAAACTAAAAAATTAAAAGCGCACAGAGCTCCGGCGATCAAATGGGGAATCAGGAATAAAGTAAGGCCAGGGAAGATGACCTGCGTCGGGAAGTACGTCGCGTGGAGTCTCACTGCTATATATAGCCCTACTATTGCCGGGTCCATGCTTCTTGCTGCTTGCTTCTTGCTCTACCGAATACCGAAAAGAGCTGTCCGAGAAGAACAAAAAAAAAAAAAAAGGGGGGGGGGGACTTTGACATTCCGGAGATTGCCCGGGGGGAATAGATCTTTTTTTTTTAGGTGGGGTGTGATGGCCTGAGATCTTACCGGAACAGCTTGAATAGAATCCAAACAACGAAAGGAAATGGATTGCGATAGGGTTGCCACCTGGCTTGGCGTGATCTCTTGTCTATGCTGATCTTGTATAGTATCTAAATGTGTCTGAGAGTAACACAGCTATACAAAGGAAGAAAAAGCAATAAAAAAAAATAACCTTGGGACACCGAATCGCCTACTCTAAATATGTCACAAGTCCACGGGTATGTAGGTGATGGATGTGGGCCGGGGAGAAGGGAGATCCACATCGAACTCCACAGACTCTAAGAAATTAATATAAACAAAAAAGCATATACAAAATATATATAATATACAAAAGAAAAAAGAAAAAAGAAAAAAGAATCAAAGAATCAAAAATAAGACATCAAAACAAAGCAGAGATAATAATAGACTTCGTCCAGATGATAATCTTCAGGATTTTCTTCTGTATAGGAACCCGTTGGGCTGGGGGGCCGCCCCCCGCTACACCGGATATAGTTAAACGCTGCGATCCCTGTTTCTTGGCCAGGCTATTTACGCTGTGTCCTCTCAGAGCCAAGGAGAACCGATCCATTCATGGATCCCCATAGGAGCTATAGTAAGCATGGACACTACCGTGATTAGCTCGGCGAGACACCGTTTCTTGGTCATAGCTGTGATGATCGACCCACCTGACTTATCTCGATACCTCTATATTGAACACTGAATGCAAAAGGAGTTCATAATAATGATTATAATAATAAAAAAAATAGAAAGTGAAAAATAAAAAGACAGGAAGCTGACCGACGAGTTCTTGGCACATCTTCCCACCTGCCTATTTGAGGTGGTGATTTCGGCTCGTGGAGATAGGGGCCGTCAGCCCCAGCTCTATTCCCTCCCCCCCCAATTTCTTTTGCTCTTCCTGTTCTTTACTTTTGCGAAGAATCTATTTTGGACTTTTAGCTTTGGATCTCCATCGCTTAAGGATTCTACTACAAGGTGAAGACTATTTTCTGAAAATAGCAGCATGATCGATCGAATCGAATCAACTAGATGGACATGTAGATCGAATTCAATTGCGTGAACAGTGATGTGAATGTGGATAGAGAGAAGGAGCTGCCTGCAGCCACCGGGCCACTAGGCACACCCGGTGTATATCGGTATCTAAACGAGTTCGTCACAAGCTTGGAAAAACAATTGGAACAGAAAAGAAAAAACAAAGAACCCCGTAATGTCAACGCAATGCAATACCCCAGAAACAAGCCTGTTCGCCCGTTCCCTTTTTTTCCGCTGTATTTATACAGTAACATAACCATCTGGACAGAAAAGAAAAGAATGTAATAAACCAAAAGAAAAAGAGGGGGAAAAAAAGGGGGAAGGAGAAGAGAAAAGGATAGTGCTTGACCAGCAAGTAAAAAAAAAGAAAAGAAAAAGAAGAGGAAAAGAAAAAGAAGAGGAAAAGAAAAAGAAGAGGAAAAGAAAAAGATCGTAATCATCCATAGATCAACTCAAGCCCTAATTCATCGAGAGCCAACTTTGCGATGGATCCGGCGCACATGGTCTTTCATGTTGTCGACGCGACTAAACACGCGGCCACAGCCATCCCACTCGCACACAATGCCAGGGTTGTGCTTGGCCTCGTGGCGCGCGCGATCTTTCTTGCTCGAGAACCCGCCTTGAACAGATTGCGGGCAGTTCTCATGGCGGCAGAACAAATGCTTGCGATGCCGGTTAAAGTGCTTGCGCAGGTCACAGCCCCGGCGAAACAGGGCTTGGGACGAGCAACCTGGGTGGGCGCAGCGCCAGGCGCCGTCGCCGGTGGGGATACCGTAGCGGGAGAGGTCCGCTGGGTTCGAGGGTGATGAGGGGCGTGCACGGGATGGTGGGGAGTCGAGGTCAGAAAGGGTTGGGGCAGGAGAGTCGCTGAGGACAGAGGACGACTCAATGGAGACAGGCGCAGTGGATGGGAAGAGTGGGGACGGGGCGAGGAAGTGGTCCGGTGCCGCGGTCGATGCTGTCGAGGTTGAGGGCCCTGTGAAGGCGGGCAGCGGCAGCCAGGATTCGGCGGTGGTCAAGCCATCACTGAAATCGGGGTAGGTGTGGAGGGGCAGGTCGGTAGATGGGGGAAAGCGAGAGAATTGGCTGGGTATGAAGAGGGCGATTGGTACAGGGCAGCAGGGTCGCTCTCAATACACCACTTGTCGATTTGCTGCGCTGTATACTCTTGCAGCTGGGGATGGACCAGAGCGGGCTGCGAGGGCCCAGTGGGGTAGTAGGATTGCATGAATGGCGAGTGTGTGCCCGAGCAGACAGAGGGGTCAACCGGCGGCGAAGGAGCTGTCAAAAAGTCTGTGTTGGAAGGAGAAGACCACGCATAGACTGAGCCAACAGTATCGCTGACGCACGAGGCGCGGCGGCTCGATAAATAGCTCTCGGGGGCAAGGAACGAGACCGAGTCGGAGTGAGCCACATAGTCCATGGCGGGGTGGACACTAGACGAAGGTGGGCTTGATGACGCGCCAACAGGGATATCCATCAAGCCTGCCAGCGGGTCCACAGACCCTGCACACCCAGGCACTGGACCCTGGGTGGCCTTGGCTTGCCAGTTGTAGTTCACGGTGGGCATGTCGTCGACACTGTCGTTGAGGCCCTTGTCGAGAAACTCGGCCGCGTCCACCCGGTCAAAGTCCAGCAAAGCGTTTGAGGGGGAATCGAGGACTCTCATGTCAGCTGCCAAATGAGAGGCTTTCTTTTCTTGTCTTGTCTTCTTCTTCTTCTTCTTTTTTTTTTTTTTTTTTGAAATAATCTGTCGACAGATGGAATGTTGGATGCAATCACAGTGATAGAGTCATAGGGCTTCCGATATCTCTTTGATTCACATTGCATCTGCGTGGGAGATCCATGGGTATAAAAAACAGTCAAGGTCGAGCACTGCCCCAAACTTAGATCTAGGCGTTCCGCAACGTACTGATGGAAGGGGATCTGCAGTCCAATTCTTGGATTAGAAACCCCAGAAACATGCATCTCAGGCCCGCACGGCGCCGAGTCCGGTGGAGAAGCTAGCGAGACTAGCGAGAAACGGGGATGGTTTAATCTTTTTCTGGGAAAATAAGAAATTAGCAATCACCGCACAGAGCCAATGTCGGGGAGGAAAGATACCCTCACAAAGTAGGGCTGAGGAAGGGAAGAGGGTGGGTCCAGCTGTCGAGGATGATAGTGGCATAAGCGAACGCTTGGGATCGCAACGTCGAACCAAATCCAGTTGCCCGTCATCGGATCGGCGTTTTTGATTTATATTTTGATTTCGTTTTATTATATTATTTTTATATTTCTTTTCTGATTAATTATATTCTGTGCCAAGTGGTTCATTCTGTTGACCTAGTATATTCGTTCGAATCCTCAGGTGTCACTTTTTCTATATATAAGCCCACACCAAGGATCCCCTGTATTTTCCCCCATCGCTTTTTCTCCTGCAATACTTCCCGGCTGATTTCATTCTGGGCTCAACGCAACCTTGTTGGAAAGGTAGTATCCTTAGTTTGGGGATGAACTAGGGAACCTTTTGCGACAGGCATACCACATTGACGATCGTTGCTGGAACGAGTGCAGGGAATGCGTTATCGGGTTGACAGGTCGGAGATTCAGCTCACGGCCAACCCGACTGCCCGCGGGCCCACGGGCCCGACTGCCCGGACACCGACGATTTGCACCGTCGGTGGAGTAGTGTCCGGGGGGTGTTGAATGTGGCTATTGGTGGCTTCAGCCCAAGTGGATGCTCAGTGCGTGGCTGGACCATTCATCATCCACCGTGGGCGCGGGAGTTGGATCACCCCCGATATACGAGGAGCGGTGTCCGGGCGTTGTGCCTCCCGAGCCTCACTAGCGCATCTCCCCTGGATGTGGCTGAATGATTCATCCGCCATGAATCCTGACTCAGGTGTGAATATTATTTTCTTTTTTTTTTTGTACCTCTTTCTAAATCGGGACTTGAGGCCTGATCTCGCAACGTGTTCTTGAAAAGATGCCGAGAAATGGCTCTTGGCCTATGACATGGGCTCTGCTAACTACCGACATAATAGAGTTCCGCCCCATGTGGTCGACATCGTGAAGAAGCATCCAAGACAGGTCTATACAAAAATAGACGCCCCCACACCATGTCTTAAACTTGGCCCCAGATTTTCTTCTGGGCACGAACCTCATGCCTGTCGGGCCCTCCAGTGGTCGGCCAGAAGGGGAGTCTGGTCTGATTTCGTGCTGGAGTCGCGGTACAGTACGTAGTGCTGCACCACGAAGACGAGATCGAAAAAGATCGTGACATTCCCCAGCAGGAGCTTGACCGGGTTGCCCGTGATGCCACTCCAGTCACTCTGGAGGCTCGAGTCCAGGACAAGCTGCACCAGCGACAATACGCCGCCAGCCAGATCCAACAACATGGGCACAATACTCCATCCGACAGTCGACTTCCGCTTGTAATTCAACCATGCCTGCGGCACATACTTGACCACGGTGATAATGAGCTTCATATACGAAAATGTATAGACCTGGCGATTCAGCGTGGTTAGCTCAACACACCCAAGCGGAAATCCAGCCCCAAAAGAAAGCTCATCCACTGACCACGTCGATCCACGCCCAGGATGCTGGGTTGTGGCCTTCGTCCGGGCTCCGCGACATTACAACCCAAATCATCACGACGGGCGCCCACACACAACCCCAGAACAGACCCGCCATGGGCTTGCTGATCCGTTGGAATCGAGACACATTCAAACCCCAGATGAACGGCCAGAACTGCGAGTAGACGATCATGCTCATGATGACTGCGTGCACCGCAAATGCCAAGTCGTTGAAGCGGACGGTCGGCTCGCTGGCCGCCGGATGTCGGGACGCATACTGCTGGCGAATGAGGGGGGAGTAGAGGAACGATGAAGTATAGATCGTGTAGCAGGCGAACCCCAGTAGGTTGATGGTCGGGAAGTCGATGGAGAGACCCGCTGTCGACCCGCGCCGCACATTATAGATCGGTTGAGGATAGAACGAGGCTGACCAGCAGACCATACTATGAGCTGGGTTAGATTCCATAGGCTACCTCACTGGAGGTAAGACACATACTATATCCATCCTAGAAGGCTGTCGCGTTATCAGTCTCATGATCGATAGTATCATCGACATCCCGGGGAAACTTACCGAGAAAGTGCCTTGATGAAAACCTCAAGCTGTTCAGATGGCATTTTGAACGTCAAGGGATGCTCAATCCCCAAGAATCTAGCCGGCAACAATCGCAAACCCCAAGAAGCCAACGACCCAGCAAAGCCACGAAGACATGACTAGTTGGGGGCCATGGTGATCAGGTCAGGTGACGATAAGAGATTGTCCGGGTGTGCCTATCCATAGATGGCAGGCGGTGTGTGAATGCAGATGAGTCAGCCGATGGTTGTCCCGGTTATGCGCTGACACGCTAAACCCTAAACGGCAAACAGTTGACGGGCCTCTGGCTCAGCCATGTTGTGATTCCTCTCTGTACGACGCCCAACTCTTCTACTGTCGAGGTCTCTCTCACGATTACTTTTGGGCGTTTTCTCAATTTCATCTTCCCTTCAATCCGACCCTCGTGTGACTACTTCCTCTCTTCACGAATTGTTGTGGCACACACCGCCAGAAGACCGCAATTCCCTTCCCAAGCTTTTCCTTTATTCTACAATCATCGACAGATCAACATACCAAGCGCGCTGTCATCCTGCATTTCAATTGTTGTCGCCTATTTTGTTCCGTTGTCGCATGGTGCATTCTTCGGATCGGGGGGTCTCGATAGATCTCCTTGGGTAGTTCCGACATTCCAGGGTTTTCGAGATCGCGTGGAACTTCGAGAATCATCGGAAGAATGTCGCCAAATGCGGACCTCACGCCCCCGGGGAGCAGCACATACTCGTCGAACACCCTCCATGTCGGTGATGGCACCTGGGACCAGGGGCGGGATACTTTCCTGCTGCCCAATCTGATGGGGGTAAACTTTGAGATGATGCGATACAATGGTATGTGCGCCAGGACTGGAGAGTTCCAAGGTTGGGAGTTAGGGTATTCTGACATATCTCAGGTATGGGCAATCGCTTCAAGGAGATGGCTGGCTACCATTCCATAATCATCGCCCATGGGGTCATTGGAACCATTGTTTTCTTGGGCCTCGTCCCTCTCTCCACATTTCTCATTCGATACTATTCACGATGGAATCCATTTTGGGCATTTAAGCTCCATGCCTGGTGTCAGGTCCTCACCCTTCTTTTGACAACAGTTGTGTTTGTGCTGGGGTGGTTCGCCGTCGGGCCGCAAAGAAGCCTGACTAACCCGCACCATGGGATCGGTCTGGCCATCTATGTGATGGTGATTTTCCAGATTCTGTGGGGCTGGTTTGTACACAAGGTGGAGAGCAAAAGACAGCGGCATCACGTTCCGTTGAAGCTAGTGGTAAGTTGAGCAACCCAGCAGGTGGCTTTGGAAACGCAAAACCCTAACGTCTATCAGATTCACCGATGGCTAGGCCGTGCACTTACGATCCTGGGGATCGTCCAGATCCCGCTGGGACTTACGCTCTATGGCTCCCCCAAATCACTTTTTATTTTGTTCGCGCTCGCGGCTTTTGCGCTTCTGTTGGTCTACTTCGTGATGTCTTATTTATATGACACCGAAGGTTACCACATGGGCAGTGAATACGATGCCCGACACAGCCATTACACAGGGCCTTCAGAGGTGGAAGAGCACCGTCCGAACCGCCTAGGGCAAGCACTAGCTGGTGGCGCTCTGGGAGCAGGCCTCTTATCCATGTTCCGACGACGGCCCCGAAGCCGCACAACGAGTCAAGCCTACGAAGACTCGCGCACTTCATTTTCGGACGAGAAGTACTCCGATGAAAGTTCGCGACATGGCGGGTGGGGCAAGAAACTGCTGGAGGTTGGTGCATTGGCTGGGGCCGGTCTTCTCGCAAAGAAATGGTGGGATCGTCGCCGCAATCGCCAGGACGACGCCGAGTCTGGTCGATACCGGCCGGCACATTCGCGCAGCGACAGCTACACTGAGGATTCGCTCAGTAGGCTGGAAGACGGACGCCCGGAGCCGAGTCACCGCACGCCGCTTAACCGGCCACCGAGCCGGCCCCCGAGCAGACCGCAGAGTCCCGGCTCGTCGTACTATTACAACAGCACCTATTACACGGAGCCCGAGGGTGGCCGATCCCATACCGCTCGCAACGCCTTCCTGGGCGCTGGTGCATTAGCCGCCATGAAGAAATTCTTTGGACGTGGCAAAGACGACGACAAACGCCGTCTAGAAGACATCCGTCGTCGCGAAGAGGAAGATGAGCGGATACAGCGTGCCAACAGCAAGCGCCGGCCGCATGCCGGGGAGGGACCCTACCCGCACCGACGAAGACCGGCCTCGTACTCGGACACCGAGCTCACCGAGACCGACCTGACCCGGCCACCGCGGCAAGCCTCACATGGAGAATCTCTTCTGAGTGCTGAACCCATCGCGTCGGGTGCAGTCCACGCTGCCCCATCAGACATTCCTCCCGCACCGCCCGCACACCAAGAACTGTTGGGTGACCTGCGACCCAGCCGCCGGCATTCGTATGATGGATCAGACTTTGCATCTGGGACAGCAGCCGGAGCCGCCGGAGCCGCCGCAGCCTCGGGCCACCGCCATCGCAGCAGTAGTCGACACCGCAGCAACAGCCGGCGCCGCGAGGACCACGTCGAGTCCCCACCCGTGTCCGTGAAAGTGAAGATGCACAACGACGGGCGCCACGTCACGCTCCGCCGGCTGACGGAAGAAGAAGCGGCCGCCAACCGCGAAGCCCGCCGTCGCGAGCGCCGCAGCTCCCGTCGCCGCGCCGGCAGCGCCAGCTCGTTGTCCGGCAACGAGGGCAGCAACGACCGGTGGCGCCGCGTCGAGGAGATGGAGCGCCGACAGGCCGAGCAGATGCAGCGCGAGCAAGAGGCTGCTGCTGCTGCTACCGCCGCTGCCGGTGGAGGTCCCTCCGTTGCCCCCTCCGGCAGTGTTCCTCCTTCTTCTTTCGTTCCACACTCGCAGGTCAGCCATATGCCGCCCCCGCCGCCGGTGCCGCACCCTGCACCCTCCAGCATGCCCTATGGTCCCGGCAGTGTCACTTCACCGGGGACCTGGACGGGGACTGAAGCCAGTGGTTCCTACGCGAACAACCGCAGACGGCGTCGAGCGGAGCGAGCGCGCGCCCGTCAAGATAGACAGCAGCCGCACGGCGTCGAGTTTACTTGACAGTAATAAGTAATACTACGCCTCCAGCATTCTGTTTGTCCTCTTTTCCCTTTTTTTTTCCTCATGTCCATTTTTCTTTTCTCATTTGTGTTTCCTCTATTCCTTTGCGTGCTCTGATCTGTCCCAGGCACTGCTTATGGCTTGTATAAAATGAGTTCTTTCTGTTTCCCCCGAGCTTTTCTCCGGTGTCGCTATGAATGGACCCTGCCTTACGAACGATGCTTCTGATGGATTTTTGACATGTTGTTTTCTTTCTTTTTCTTATGTGTCTTTGGATGTGTCATTGAGGCGATGGATATGATTTCATTAGGTAGATTCTTCTGCTTCTTTTCTCATTGGTTTTATCTTCTCATTTCTCATGATTGCCAGCGAATATGCAAACTGATCACCAGGTCGGTGGCTATGTCCTTTTTTTTTTCTCTCTTTCTTTTATTATCGTGGTTCAGATATACCGTGTCATCATGCCATTCATGCGTTGACTTTTCCTGTCTTATGGAGAATTGAGAATATCAACAACGCATAAAATGAAATGGATTGAATTTCAAAACTTCGACCGCGGGAGATATAATGTAAACAGCCTTTCACCGGATCACTACTCTGCCGTCAATGTAGAGTTAACCACTCGGCCAGCTCCTAACCACAAACCGCATCATGAAACAAACACAAGCATCTTCAAATCAAAAAAAAGAACGACCAAGTCAGCACTCGAGTCAATAAAACATGTAAGACTGGTTTGAACACTCCCTGTAAGGCCATGCCCCGATAGTTGAGATATAGTCCACTATCAAGGCGTGGGTGTTTTGCTGCGGTGGCTCACACTTGATTTCCAGTAGCAGCTAACATCCAGGCCACAGAGAGACATCACATAGATGATCGATGTAACTGCCAGAGACAGGATGGCATTAGCAATGGCAAGGGCTGCATTGCCGATTCGAGAACCGTGAATTCGTTGCACAGCCGACAGGACAGCTAGAGGGACTTGTAGAACTATCCCGGGAATAATGAGGCTGATATGCAGGAGCAGTTCGTCAGCGGGTGACCGGCACACGATGCGTTTCTTGTCGGGCAAGGCGTCAGTTGTGAAGGTCGTTGAGTTCATTCGCACTTGGAACATAGATGCGCGCGCCCCTGGAGAAGATTGCTCAGGATTTCGGAGTCTGTAAAGAGACAAGGAGATAGCGATGAATTCAATTCGATTCTGTGAGGCAGCTCTATGCGCTGGCATCGAGCCATCCGCGGCAACGTCTGTGATTTCCGGGACTGTAGCTCCCGTCGCATCATGACCCGGTTCATCCTGGGGTTGAATGCAACACTGGACACTCTTTGCAAAAGGCAGATTGGACAGAGATGAAAAGTGAATGTCAGGTCTCTTGTTGAGGTAGTTGACCCGTAGCTGGGGGGTCTTAGAAGGGCTATGATAGGGAGAAAGTCGCTGAGCATGAGATCGCTGGGTTCCTTTCCATTTCTCAAACTGCTTCTTCTGGCGGTACGAAGAAATATAATCCCGGTTTCGTTCAACCGAAGGAAGCGGGCGCTGGATCAGTGGAGACGGACGTGATGGAGAGGTATCAGGAGAGAACCGGATATATCTCACCGGCGACACGGGATCTTCGAGGTCTTTGGCAGAGTAGGCATTGGACGTCTGCTGGAAGTTATTCATCGCAGTGATAGGGGGTACGCCAAACGGCTCACTGTCGGCAGACAAGGGCTGTTTGTGGAATTTTGGCCACTCTCCTTCATCGCCTGACTCTGCGAAACTTTCCTCGAGTTTGCCGTCAAACCAGTTGTATGACAATTCCCGCTTCTGCGACGCAGACTCGGTGCGCAGATTCTCGGCCTCGCAGCGCTGGCAGATTCCATGGTTGCTAGCTTGTTCGCTGTTCGATGCGGGGGTGTTCTGAGGGTTTGCGGGCTCCATGAATCCGTCGAGGGTATGATACTGGTCCACGGCGACATCGAGCTCCAGTCGAGGATACCGTTTGCCAGCACCCAGGCCGCGAAATGGTTCGCGAACTTCATCTGGACTGAACCCTTGCTTCATCGGACGGGCGCCGTAGATCGCATGGTCGGGTCTCTGGGCATCTGGCGGTCTCTGCACCTGGCCATCGAATTCAAGGACGGACGCAAAAGTTGGGGAGAGCAAGCCGTCGGCTGTGGATTCGGTCATCGTCAACCGAGTGTCAATGATTCCCAGAGGACCTGATTTCATCGATCGCATGGCGCAACCTTGGAAGAGAATGGAGAAGCAAAATTCGAATGAGCAGACGAAGAGAAGGCAGGGCCGTATGCACCCAATGGGGAAGGTGCCCCTCTACAGCAGTGGCCGAAGCCAAGCGGAAGGAAAAGTGGAAACAGATGAGAATTGCTATAATTCTACAGGTTAAGGGATGAGGTGCGCAAGAGGTTATGTACATCAGTCTATTTGACGTGAGCCTGCAGGGTCTCCAGCACCTGAAAAAAATGTCAGTCAAAATGCACAGATCTATGAAATAGGTTGGAACGGGTCTTACCTCCAGCTCGATCTTGGCCTCGGCGATGTCCTGCTCGCTGCCGCTGCCGCTGGCGATCTTCTGGGCCTCAGTGACCTGGTTGCGGATAGCCTGTGTTGGGGAAGATGTCAGCACAGTTCGCTCGAGAATCACTGCGGAAAACCTACGTCGGCGCTGAACTCCTCCAGGGGGAAACCCTCGACAGCGTTAATGCTCAGCTGAGAGTCAGGCTGGACGACAGCGAAACCACCGGAGACTGCAAAAATAGAAAAGACCGCTGTTAGTTTCTTGTTCGTTTTGATTGGATGGCGGACCAGCATAAACTGATATTGCGGGCGTGCAAGGGTCGAACATACGGAAGTACTGCTTGGTAGAGCCGCCCTCCTCAACAATCTCAACGAGACCGGGCTTGAGCTGCTCGATGGAGGGGACGTGGTTGGCGAGAACACCCATCTCACCGGAGGCGGCGGGGATGTTGACCTGGGTACTGTGATCGCGAAGACGAGTCAGTTCCTGGGATTGGGAGGCGAAGACACCGAGGGGATGGTCGCAACAAAAGGGATGACATACACGCCGGTCGAGCGGTAGATGGTCTATCAGATGGGACAAAAAGTCAGTAAGGAGACCAAAGAGAGATGATATTCAAGTCGGCTCAACGCACCTGGTGAGGCAGGGTCAGGGACAGCTTGATCTTGTCGGCGACAGCCTCCGCGTAGCCTCGGCGCTGGATGGGAGCGCTGAAGAGGGAGGGACGGGCCCTCAGGGCAGAGCGAGCGAAACGGAGCGAGCTCATTATGCAATGGGTGGGAGGTGGAACGACTAGGAGTATCCTGGAGTTGCGGTGCAAAGGTCGAAGTCGGAATGCCGGTTGTTCCCTAGCGCGGTCACGTGGTGGGCCGGGCACTTACCAGGTTAGTGTTTGTGTAAACAGGCTCCAACACTACGTTTGGGCTATGCATGATACAAGGAAGCAAAACAGTCTAATAAAAAGAAGGATATGGCATTATTATGGATTTTCGTCTTTGATATGCCCTTTTATTTCATTTTTGCAAAGAAGTTTTGTCTTGACTTGACAGGGAGAGCAACCTTGAGACCGAACTGCTGGTATCATTGCAGAATAATCCATCGATTGAACCACAGGATTTCTCATCTCTGGTATACCAATAGCATCAAGTTCTATATTTAAGAGGTCTTGTATATTCCGCGTTGAAAAGTCCGGATGTGTATGACATCACGTGGTCTTATATTTGGGTATGTCACGTGGTTTGTATGAAATTCTTTCAGAAGCCCAGAATTCCACACAGACAACATATAACGAAAGGCCAGGTTAAATGCGTAAATGATATCCTTGCACTCGTCATATGCATATTTGTCGAGTATGCCGTATAACATCGAAAGCATACACATAACTCGGCAGAGACTTGGGCACTTACAGAGTGAATTGGTCCGTGCACGATAAGCGAGCCCACACAACGACGAGCCCTAGGCAAATGTGACTCCTGGGCCTGACGTTCCCGTTCCTCTCTTCCACCATCCTCGTCAATCACCAACCGTCAAGATGGCCAGTACGTTGTCCCATCCTATTCTATTCGGCTTCAGTGGGAAAGGCGACCCATGGAAAAAGACAGAAAAAAATTTGAAAGCACACCCCTAACATATCGTCTCAGAGTCGAAGAACGCGTCCCAGCACCACAACAGCCAGAAGGCTCACCGTAACGGGTGTGTACTCCCCCGACCCCCGGCCGTTGGAAAAATGGACATGTGTGTGAATGGGCCGGGAGCGATGGATATGGAAACCGAGACGCAGAGGTTCGATCGACTGTCGATTAGAAGACTGCGCATGATCGCCTCGAATCTCCATTGGAGCGATCAGCCTCGGCCCCCTCGTCCATTCCCGGCCCATTTTCAACGCGACATACGCTGTCGTACGCACCTGAACCCAGCCAGCTAACCCCCCGAACAGTATCAAGAAGCCTAAGACCCACCGTTACCCCTCCCTGAAGGGTGTCGACCCCAAGTTCCGCCGCAACCACCGTCACGCTCTGCACGGCACCATGAAGGCGCTGGTACGTTGAATCACCCAAGGACCACCAGTCCCAGCTATACATCCAGCTTGGTGGTGGCCCCGCAACGGATACTAACTCCTCGAACAGAAGGAGCGCAAGGAGGGCAAGCGTGAGGTCGCATAAACGGAGGATATTAGAAGAAAAACCAAACCCAAAAAAGGAATCATGAAAAGGAATCTCGAGGGCGCAGAGGATCCGACGTACAAGTCGTGCGATGATCGAGGATCGGTCCGCTGTGTCGAATAGAGCCTGGGTTTCTGCCTTTACTCCTTTGCGCGCCAAGTCCCGGGTTGTGTGAAATACAAGAAATCAACAGGCTTCATTCGAGTGTGCACATCGCAGTGCCAATGCCTTAAGTGGACCGTCCGCTTTTGGTTTATTTCTTCTCTCTTCTGCTGTTCCATGCGCTTTTAAGGATCACTATCGAGCTTGATCTTGCAAGCTCCCCCAATCTCCCGGCATATGTGTGTACAGCCACGTGCCTATTTTATGCGCGCTCGCTGAAGGATTTTTTACGTGCCAAGAGCAGACCCCAAGCCCTTCACACTTACCATTCACCCTTTCTCGATCCCTGCTCGATGGCGGAAGGGTGTCTGGATGGAGGGCTACATCTCGTAAACAAGTCATTTCATTTGAACGTAGAGCGAATAGCTATATATACAAATGCTATCATTCAACTTTCCAGACAATCAATCGTTTATCAAATCCGCCACTAATAACCCATTCTTCTCGGGCACGGTCTTCGCCTGCACGAGGTACGGAGACATGACCCGCCCAAATCGTGCGTACCTTGCAACCGGGCTCATGGCCGTTCTTCAGCAGAGCAACCACCTTCCCGGTCTTCGTCTCGATCCCGCGAACTACCCCGTCGTCCCCATTGACCCAGATACCCGACCCGTCAGGCCGCCAGGCGACCTGCGGCGTCGAGTAGGCCGTCTGCGGCGCAAAAGAGTTCGCCTGGACCAGGATGGCGGCGTCTTCGCGGTTCTGCAGTGCCAAGGATGCCAGGGCCTGCGACGCCTGCGTCATAGAGACCTCTGTGTCTGCTGCATTGCTTTCGTCACCTGCGTCTGACCACGGGAATAGCAGGCGCACGATAATGACCTTCAAATGAGGAAGGGCGGAGGTGGCGACAGCCAAGAGGCCCGGGTCATTCGGGCTGAGTGCCATGTGGGCGGGCGAAAACGCAACCCAGGCATTGGAGTGCGGTGCTAGGTTTTGCTTTCCAAGGAGCCTGCATTCTGGCAGTGATGAGTTCGGTGCGGGATCACTCCCACTCTCGTGTGGAGAGATGTTTGTTGCTGGTGTTGGTTGCACCTGGTAGTAGTAGATATAGGTCGAATCCCGGCGCGAGGCCAATAGAAGCAGTTCGTCGGAGTCGACATGGCGCACAAAAAGCAACGATTCTGGATTCGTAGCAAGTTTGACCCGTGCAGCAGGCTCACCGATTACCGGCGCAGCCTCTTCGCTGTCGGGGATATCGAGACGGTACAAGAAGATGGTGGCATCCCAACCGGCGGTGGCCACCCACCACTTGGTGGACGAAGATTCAGGCTCGACCGGGTCTTGGTATGCAGTCACCTTGACTGCATATTTCGAGTGGTCCTTCCGTCGATCCAGAATCTCGGAGTCGTGCTGGAGCAGCAGTTGGCCGGACATATTGGTCATCAGGACATATCGGCCCTGGAGGATCGACACGTATGAAAGCACGGGCGAGTCCGACAGACCTGTGAAAGAGGTCACCGCGGAATGCCCTGAGACAGTCTCCAGAAGATGGACTTGTCGGTCTGCACCTGTGGATATAATGTAAGGTCGCGCTGGTGTGTCCGGCGCATTTTCATCGCCGCCATTGCGGGGCTGCTGCCACAGTTCTACGGATGCAGCGAGAAGGTTCGCGGATGTCGGGGTCTGAACGACCGTTGGTTTTGATGGCGCTGGAAGAGGTTAGTAGAGCGCTACAAGTGATCCAAGCCTGTGGCGGAAATGACGAGGCACAGTTGGATACATCCAACATCCAACATTGAGGAATACAAACTCACCGGGCACGCTCCACCGATCCGACTCAGCACGGTCTGCTCCATACCGTTCGAAACTCACGCTCTGTTCGAACGTGCGCTTCTCTTCGAGCAAGCTTTGAATGGTCCAGTGGTTGGTGTCGTCGCCCGAGGTCTGCCCCACGTCAGCGCGCAGACCAGCCTCGTGGATAAAAGCCTGCAGCGTCTCGGAGTAGTCGTTTGTGCGCAGGAACCGAGCTACCAGGGCGCTGGCGAGAGCGTCTACTGCGGTGGTGGGTGCCATAGCCGAGGTGGTGGAAGTTGTTCATTGTGAGGTGGCGCGAGATATTTATTGGTAGTCGCTGGTGACCACCCATCATCCACCTGTCAACCCTAACACAGACCGGATATCTGCCATTGATGGATTTTCAATTGACTTGCATAAGGTTATTGATTCCATCCCTAGCCGACTTACAGGACCATACCAAGTGTGTGTAAAAACTTCACTATGATCGCAGTATGAATGCTGTAAACATCGGAAATCGTCAAGGCTATAAACCAATTTCTAGAGCAGGGTATGTGCTGTATGCGAATATTCTCAAAATCCATTCTCCCATGCCTCCCGTGGAATCCATAACGCCGGATATCAACCATGCCACCGATGAAACTTTACATCATTGGAAAAGAAAAGAGAACGAAAACATGAAAGAAAACCAGATAATGCCGAGCTTCCATCTCTCGCTGTGCTCAGCTAAACATATCCTCGGCTCTCCGTCGACGGCCACCACGCCCTTCGAGCGTCCCGGCAAACAGCTCCTTCTCCGCATTGCTGTTGTACTTGGACGGGAACAGCTCGCGCACCGAGGCGCCTCGGCCCTTGATGGACATGCCGTTAGCCGCGCCCCGGATAGCAAATCCCTGGTCTTCCCTCGCCGCCCCACGGATATGGGCTTCGTTCCGAGCGGAATCGGGGAAAAGCTCAACATTAGCGTTTCGCGTGGATTCGACGTGCCCATCCCCAAAGGGAGCGGTGATCCGTCGGCCCAGCGGATCTGCCGTCTCGTCGGAAGCATCAAAGGCATCTGAGCGACGGTGGTTGCTGGCTTTGCTGGGCGGTTGTCCCTTGGGGATATAGCTGGAGGTGGGCTTGTTGGGGAAGAGTTCGCGCGCGCCGGAGTTGGACTCGCCAGCGGACGGGAAGAGCTCCTTGCCGGTATTTCGGCTCAACTGTGGAGACCGCTCGCGGAATTGTCGGCGACCGTTGTGACCGGCCCGCTCAATGCGATCGCGGTCCTCCAGAGTGTCTCGTCCCGGGGACGCGCTGCGGTTGCGAAGACGTCCCGATGCCCGGTCATCATCCTCGGGGAACAGTTCTCGCGGGCCACGACGTCTGCGCCCACCTCGCCCGCGGTCCGAGTCTGAGTAGCTCGACGCGCCCCGATCATCGTACATGTCGGCATTGAACAGGTCGCCATCGCGGTCGCGGCGCCGGCGGTGCTCCCTGTCGTCAAACCGGCGGCGCGTGTAATCACCATCGTCCGCCTCACCGTTTCGGCGTCGGTCCGCGAGCTCCTGGCGCAGACGCTCGCGGGGGTCGTGCTCGGGGTGCATGAGGTAAAATCGACTCTTTTCGTGGGCACGCGGCTGCTTGCGATCTGTCTTGACAGCTGATCGCACTTGAAGGACCGAGTCGGGGTGTGACGACAGAAGCTTCGCTGAGCGAAGGCGCAGTGGAGGGAGGGCCGAAGCATCCTCTTCGCCGTTAACTTGTGTAAAGGCCGCCAGCGCTTGGAGGCCGGACTCGGTGGAGGTGTAGATGATGTTGGCGGAGGTGTCGTCGATCCATTCGATACGCGTGGGCTCTTCGCGGTCGTAGTGGCTGAGAGCAAATTGTTTGATGTGGTCCGTAGTCAGTTCATCCACGCCGCGAACATGAACCTTTTCGTAGACGGCCTCCTCCGTGAACGGATCAGCTGCGTCCTCTGCGCGTGTCGCCGATTCCTAGAAAGCCGAGGATAAATTAGCGCGCGAAGACAGGATATGCGACTAGAGTAATCACTCACCGTTTGAATGGGCTCCGGCTCCGGCTCCGGTTCCGGGCCCAGATCAAGGTCCATATCGATATCCATGGAGGCATCGGGGGCTTGGTTGGCTACAGATGACAGATGGGCAGCCTCCATGATGAGGAAAGGTGCCAGAAGGTTGTAGATGACGAATTGAAAGGGTATATAAGGTGGCGCGTGGAGGGAAAGTGAAGTGTGGAGAGGCCACGGTGAAAACGTGAAGCTGGGATGCTCTAAATCGGGAATAGTGCGGCTGACGGTGGCCATGCCGCAACAATGAACATCAGCAATCCACGTCAACATCGATGCCGATCATCGTTGCCATCCTCGAAGTCGATAGTGGGAACAGCGGGGATTCGAATATTTTGCATGAAAAAGAAATTTATCTCGGATTGTGCCGTCAATTGGCGGTTGAGTTGGCCTTGAATCGACATTATGGAGCTCCGGCGTTGCCAAGTTGCGGCTGTCATCTCCTCTTGAGATGCTCCAACAGTTTCAATTGCACAGAAGTTCTTTACCGACCTCATCAAATTCATTCCAGCTTTTGAAAGTCTATTTTGGTACGCAGCAGAATATGGGAATGACATCAAAGCAGGCGGGCAGATGGCCGTGTTCTTTCCGGTCAAATTTAGCCTATTCTCGTCTCCACCAGAGCATTTCTGAGGGCGAAATTGCGATCCTCAAAGGATAGTCATTGCTGGAGCTGGTGATGAGGGGCAATGGCATACTCTCGGCGTCTGCCCACCCCGGCCTTTTAAATCGGACTGGTTTGCCTTGGGTGTTGTCTGATATCGATGCCTTTCGAGATATACCCAACTAATCGAACAGGTTCTATTTCAAGTCAAGATGCTCTATTCAGAAGAAAACAAGCTAATCTTCCGTTTTGACGATCATCTTCTCTGGATTCAGCCCTGGGGAGAGAATGCATTCCGCGTCCGGGCCACCAAGCTGGCCTCGATGCCCCTCGACGACCGGGTTCTCTCCATCAAACCAGCCACTCTAACCCCGATAACCAAGATACCGCTGGGCCAGGAAGCAGTTATCACGAATGGCAAGATCACTGCAGCCGTTTCACAGCGGGGAAAGATCACGATCTACAACTCGAAAGGAACCAAGCTCCTCGAGGAGTACGCCCGGAACCGACAAGACCTCCTCGATCCCAAATGCAGTGCATTAGAGATTGAAGCGCGCGCGCTCTGGCCAATTCTCGGCGGAGACTGCAATCTAAACATGCGATTCGAGTCTCTGGGCCCCCAAGAAAAGGTCTTCGGCATGGGCCAGTATCAGCAGCCTCATCTGAACCTCAAGGGTACAGACCTGGAGCTAGCGCACCGCAACTCGCAAGCGAGTGTGCCCTTTGCTCTATCCTCACGCGGGTACGGCTTTCTGTGGAATAACCCGGCCATTGGACGAGCGGCATTGGGGACTAAAGTCATGAGCTTCGAGGCATATTGGACACGGGCACTGGATTACTGGGTGGTTGCTAGTGACACGCCAGCCGAGATTGAAGAGGCATACGCCTGGGTCACAGGGTATGTGCCTATGATGCCCGAGTATGGACTGGGTTCTGGCAGTGCAAACTCCGCTATTGGGAGCAGGAGCAGCTGCTGGAGGTTGTTCGCGAATACAGGCGGCGAAATGTGCCTCTAGACCTGATTGTCATAGACTTTTTTCACTGGAAGCATCAGGGGAAGTGGAAGTTTGATTCAGAATTCTGGCCGGATTCCGGAGCGTGATTCATTTGTGTTATTCACTAACCTACAACCTCATGATTTATGTTCTATATCTGACCCGAACTCTGCACATTTCAGATGCCATGGTCAAGGAGCTCGACGAGCTCAAGGTGAAGCTAATGGTCTCCATCTGGCCAACAGTCGAAAATGCATCCGAGAACTATCCCGAAATGCTCGAGCGCGGGCTTCTGATCCGCCACGACCGCGGAGTTCGCGTGGCGATGCAATGCGACGGCAACATCACCCGCTTCGATGCAACAAACCCAGCAGCCCGGGAATATGTATGGCACAAAGCCAAAAAAAACCACTACGACAAAGAGATCCAAGTCTCCTGGCTAGACGAAGCCGAGCCCGAATAATCCGTCTACGACTTCGACATCTACCGGTACCACGGCGGCAGCAACCTGCAGATTGGGAACATCTTCCCCAAAGAATACGCGCGGGGATTCTACGAGGGCATGCAAGTGGCCGGCCAAACCAACATCGTGAACCTGCTGCGCCTGGACCGGCAGCCAACAATACGGCGCGCTGATCTGGAGCGGCGACATCGCGTCGACATCGCGTCGTCGTGGGCGTCGTTCCACAACCAGCTCGCAGCCGGCCTGAACATGGGGCTGGCAGGTATTCCCTGGTGGACGACCGATATAGGCGGGTTCCACGGCGGCAACCCCGACCACCCAGCGTTCCGCGAGCTGTTCACACGCTGGTTCCAATGGGGACCGCGAGCCCAAGCCGGCGAGCCAGCCCACGGCCAATGGTGCGGATAACGAGATCTGGTCGTATGGCGACGAGGTGTACGAAATCTGCAAGAAGTATATTGGGATCCGGGAGCGGCTCCGCGAGTATACTCGGGGGTTGAACATGAAGCGCATGAGAAGGGCTCGCCAGTGATTCGGACGCTGTTCTATGAGTTTCCCGGGACCGGGGTGCATGGGATATTGAGTCTCAATATATGTTTGGGCCGAGGTACTTGGTTGTGCCGGTGTTTGAGGCCGGACAGCGCAAGATCACGGCTTATCTGCCTGCGGGAGCCTCATGGAAGCTTTGGGATGCGGAGAAGGTATACTCTGGTGGATGTGAGGTCGAGGTCGACTGTCCGATTGAGACGAGGCCAGTTTTCGTCCGGGTGTAGTCCAGCCATTCTCTAGTCCTTTCTGGTCTGTTCTGTGTATTCTATTAATCATGGTACGACATCAACGAGTAATATAATGCAACTACGGGTGCAACATATATATATCAAGAGTGCCCAAGAAATTCAAGAAATTCAAGAAACATGCCATGGCATCCATTCCATAGAATACATATTCCATACATCGACCCTATCGAGTGTCGTGCATGCAGCACCAGATTTGACCAAGCAGACCCATCAGCGCCTGCTTTCTCGCCCTAATGCGGCATGTCTATTCCAGCCAAAACACCGCGAGAAGAGATCCAAGCACCAACATACATGACATGCCCTCCCTGAGACAACTCCTGGCATGGCCACATATCCAAGCGTTACACGTTCGCGAGACACACTATGCCTTGATTGCGTGCAGGACAGGACGCAGGTATTGCGCGGGGGGTTGATAGATCAGGTCTCTTTTCTTACAATCGACAGCCAAGCAGAAGATCGGTATCATTATCAGTATTGGTTGAAATCAACTGTTCTAACTTTCTATTGTACCAGCCAATAATACATGGCAACGGGCATGGGTTCTCGGTGACAAAGCGGAAAGCCAACGCGTGCACACCATGAGAAAGGAATCCGACGGGATGGGCGCTTGCAAGGGAAAGATAGAGAAAGAGATCCCAAGAGACAAGATAGACACTGGCAAGTATCCTGGCAAACAAAGAACCCAAGACCGGGGTAGATCACCCTAGAAACCAGGGGACAGAGGCCTCGGAAAGTGTGGTTGGACCCATATTCAGCCAAAATCAAGACAAAGACAAAGAGCCCAAAAAGGGGAGAGAAAGAGGGCAAACCTTGCATGGCCGTCTTTCTTTTTCTTCTCTTTCACCCCTTGCGTCAACACCCTCGTTGCGGTTTCAAGCTGGTCAGCTCGTTCCCGGCAAGCCACACTCCACGAGCTTGGACGCTACTTTTTTGTGACCTTGTCCATGTGTGGTTCCACGAGACTATTGATTCTCTGGTGGAGAAGGAGGGGGGCGGCATGGACCCGTCGGGTAGGCCGTCATGTCAGTGGTGTGGCTGGCGTGGAGGGGGGAGACTGGAGACTAGGGACCGCGTGTTGGGATCACAGAGCCCGCTGGATGGAAAGGTGGGTAGGGCTATGGATTGTCTGCCGTTGCCCAATGAATATACTCACGGATATTGGATGTGTCGTGGATATACATTGATCAAAGCATGTTGCCTCGGGGTTATTGTATAATATTGGTCATAATATCGAGTGGTTGAGTGTGACTCCAGTGGTAACGTAGATAAGTGAATAAGTGTATAGAGGAAATAGTTCCCTATCTATTTGGTTGATGCTGTCACCAGTCTCGGGATCACGTGCACTAGTCCCAAAGAGGAGAATAGTCGACCGTCTTTCTTTTTCTTTTCATGTTTTCATGGCCATTGCATCACCCAGGCACAACGCACTGACCCAATCAAATACCCCAAGAGACCTTTCCCTCGGAGTCTGACCGGGACACTTGTATGGTTGGATTCATGAGGCCGATCACATTGGAGATCTCGAGTCAGGGGAGAACACAACGACACAAAGGCAAAAAAAAAAAAAAAACTAGTCGCTCGCACATACAAACCAAATTCGGAGAAGGAGGATGACAGGATGAGAGAGGATGCTTCTCCATGGCCATGTTATCAACCCAAAATTGGCCCAACTATGATCACCCCTGGGCCAGAACTCTTGCTCTCCAAAAAAAAAAAAAGTGGGAATTATTGCTCTGGCAGGCCGTGGACCCTTCGCACCGGCTCGAGCTACAGATCCACCTCTCTTTCCCCTTGCCATGCAGGAAACCTCCCCGACACGCCCCCCCCTGTTGCCCATGTTCCAAGGCCAGAGTGGAAATGGCCCTAAAAGGTTTGTTTCCCAGGCCCAGGATGTGGCTGTTTTACCCGAAAATTACCTGTCGACCCATGATCCATAGCCATAACCCATGGTCCACGATCCACAGTCTATGGAGACATGTTTTCTTTCTTTTTTTTCTTTCTCTTTGTCCCCGATCCCTGGAAACCAGTCATGGTCACATCGATTGAGTTTGGACTGGATCAGATAGGGATGGGCCGTGGTTCAGGCCTTTGCTATGTCCCGCCCCGAACCCCATCACAGACACACGAATCTCCACTGGTACAACAGAAAAGGGGGGGCGTGTTTGGCAGGGATCTACTCTGCCACATCAGCAAGAGAACTGGTTCGTGGGAACCGTCAAACCTGCCTCAGCCAGTCACCGTGCATAGGGAGGGAAATGGGTGTTTGAGTGGGGGCTACAGGGACGAATTATTGGTCCAGTATGGCAAGAACGAGAATATGTGGAAGGGTATATACCTCACGATAGTCGGGGGTATACTGTATTAATTCATGAATAGTAGGGACATAGTATAGCCATAGTGGGTAGAAGGTTTTGCCATGCCTTGCTTATATCCCTCAATATATACCTCAATATATTAATCATTATAAAATCTGTGGTATAGAAGTGGATCAGACCGTTGAGTTTCAGATCCCCGACGGGGCTTTTCCAGGGTGACACTGAGGCCCAAACGGCTTCCCACCGATCGGGCACCATGGGAGTGGTCCCCGATTGAAGCCCGAGAGCATGGCCGGCCAATCAGGCTAGCACGAGGATAGCCTTTGTCCTTGTGGGTAGTTGGGACTTTGTACTAGTCATTGGCAGGATATAATCTAGGTGCGATGAAATAGTAGAATATGATATGGATAATAGTGCAGTCTCGGTAGAAAATATAAAAAAACAATGAATACGAAGAGCTAAATAAAATAGCTAAATAATAATAATACTAATAATAATACACGTGATAAAGCCACGAACCCGACAGTCAGGAAGCAGCTGCGAGACCGTTCGCTCCACTCGAATTTCCCAAGTAGGCAATCGGTCGTGGATAACAGATTGGAGTGGCGGATTCTACGGATTTCGTCTTCGTATAGTAGTGTACCTTTACTAGTTACTACAATAGCTTTGTACTATGGAGTTAGCTTGATGTATCTAGTGTCTAATGTAGAGTGTAGAGTGTATAGTGTATAGTGTATAGTATACAGACCAAACTCAACACATGCCACGGGGAGAAGGGGCGGAATGTGTTGTGACGCAGCACGGGACTCGCGATCAGCGGTAATCCCTGCAGGTCGACAGGGATTTATCTCAAATACCTTTGGGCGAGGTGATTGGTGGAGACCTGCTAAGCCATGTCAAGTCATGTCAAAAAGGAAAAAGGAGTTGACAGGTCACATCTCGGATACACCCTAGTCGATGTTGCATTCCAGGTGGACGGGTTCATCCTTTCAGCAACGGTTTTTCCCAGGAGTATGGAAATCGATCTCTTTGTTTGATCTGATGGTTTATAGCAGTAAAGATTTTGAAAAAAAAAAAAAAAAAATTTGAAAACAAAAACAAAATAAAATATTGAGATTCCACAGACCATGGGTATGACTCTCATAGATCATATTCTCTAGTAATATAAGATCATCGAATAATAATATATTCGAATCAGTTCAATGGGATCCCCAAGTGGCTCCCATAACCGCCCATCCCTGCCGAGACAAGCAATGACAAATAACTGGCACCAATAGGAGTGCACATTGGGGGTTCGTCACATCACGTATAGAAAAGAAAAAGAAAAGAAAATAGGTGTGGCTTGTGTTTCAACGGTTTCTATGGTGGGGTTGCAAGTCTGATACCCTCGTACTCAGTATCTATACAACGATGTACTGGTATACACCCTGACTCGGTAACTACGGGGTTGATTGACTATGAAGTTGTCTCTATAGAGAGTATGTCTGTAGTTATTTCTCTCATCCTACTCAGTCTTAGAATAACTAAAAATGTAAACAATTGAGGTATTCGACGTATCACCCCCCAACTCTGGTACACCAGTGTCTAGTGTGGATATAGTGTGTGGGAAGGGACGGGAAATAGATTGGTTCAGCAACAGCTCATGGCGCGCAGCTCAGCTTGGTCGGACGATCCAGATCTCCTATAACGTCACGATAAATTCCGTGTTTTGCGTCCCTGGGGATCCACGGTCCAGTGTCAGTGACAGGTGGCAGGTGGTCCAAGCGGGCTTTTTTTTTCTTCTCTTCTGCATAAGCGAGGGATCGATACAGAGGTTGCCGAGTATACCAAGTACATATACAACATATACAACATATACAATATGACAGTATACAGTATACTCTATAGTATCACTAATATCCTTGAGTATAACTTAGGATATTCTTGGATATACTACCTCGGTCCATAAGAGTATTCCTGCAAGGTACTGACCCGCACGTCAGCTCGCCGTTGGCATCGGCGTTGCTCGGGGGCATCGGGGGGGAGGTTCCTGCTCGATCCCGGAGTCGCCGACAGATGATTTTCCCCATACTATTGAAGCAAATAATACACCAAAAAAGGATTTAGGGACTTCTTCACGGAGGACCCAGACTGTAGGGAATTTGTCAACCAGCATGATCCGAGCCCCACCCTTTTTTGTTCCACGGTGGATCCCTATTATTGTAATTTTTTTTTTTTAAATTGAACTGTCTTTTTTTTCTCTCTCTCTCAAAAACACATCGAACCAATAACAGACCGGCGATGCCCCGATTGCATGTGGATCGGAGACGATCAAGAGAAAAGTGTTGTGCATGGCTGGCTGATGAGGGCTTGGTAACTACTCTGAAGCGAGCCCCTGTTTATTTATTATTTGTTATTATTGTTTATTATTTATTATACTATTTACTCTATTTTTGGCTGGCTACCCCTTTCTCCTTATGATTCGAGGACCTAAGTCTGTGGTTAGGGCTAGACTGGTTACCTGGGTATTATTATGATTATATTATATCATCTTTACCATGTGTATATTTTGTTTATTATTATTATTATTACTGCACGCTGAACCACCGCATTGGGTCTGCAAACGGCCACAGGGAGGGTACCACAGGGACAGAAGAAATCAGCCAATCATATTCCAATGGCTAGAGTGATTTGGAATTCCAGCAATGGGGCTCAGGGTCGATCCGATACCTCTTCAGCCCGGATTCCCGGGTCTGACGATCGGAGCATTTCTTGATATTCTATATTCTATTATTTTTTATTATTATTATTATTATTATTATTATTATTATTATGATACAATAGCTCTTCCCCCCGGTCTGACCATACCGTACCTCCACGGTATTGTTCCGAACTGTCACCGAGAGATCTTGGATCGTGATCTTCTCATAGCGTGAGCCCGGTGGAGTCCGTCATTTTTCTACGACCCGTCCCCCTGGGAGTACATAATTTCTTCTCTTCTCTTCTGCATCTCGACACATTGTCTCTCCTCACTTCCACTCTTCATCTCCAACTCTCTGTCTCCTTTCTTCTTCCCCTCTCTATACTCCTATACTCTTAAACTCCCACACCCCTACACTTCATGGCTCCCGCTCAACGTCGTGGACCCTGGGTTCCAGAAGAGGACCAGCTGCTCCTCCAACTCGTCCGGGAGCAAGGCCCCAACAACTGGGTGCGCATCTCCCAGCACATGCACTACCGCTCGCCCAAGCAATGCCGCGAGCGTTTCCACCAAAACCTCAAGCCCTCGCTGAACCGCGAGCCCATCTCCGCCGACGAGGGGCTGATGATCGAGCGCATGGTGACCGACATGGGGAAGCGCTGGGCCGAGATTGCCCGCCGCCTGGGGAACCGCAGTGACAACGCCGTCAAGAACTGGTGGAATGGCAGCATGAACCGCAAGCGCCGCGGCCTGTCGACCCCGACAGCCTCGCGCACCTACAATGGCCGCATCGAGGCTCCCTACCAACGGGCCTCACTGCTGAGTCCGACCCGTCCTCGCTACTCCGTGCCAACCACCCACCCCTGGGCCGATGTCGACTCAACCACGCCTGACCACTACCCAGCACCATCGCGCCGCGAGTCGCACTCGACCGCCCCCCGCCAACTCTCCCCGATATACACTCTCCCCTCGATCAACCGCCCGATCGAAACCCCTCTGACCTCGCCCGCCTTCTCCGAGGTGTCCAATGCTGCCTCGATTGAGGCCCCGTCCATGGTGTCGGATCACAACTCGGTGTCCTCGTCTTCGCCCCGCACGCTGGCCTCGCCGCAGCTGCCACTCCCCGTGGACATGCGGCCACACTATGAAATCCGTCGGCCCAGCGTCGTCGACGACTCGCCCAACTACCCCGCAAAATCCCTCGAGTCGCTCTCTGAGTATGCCTCGAAACGATGGTTGGAGCACCAGCCGACGCTGGCTTCGTGGCACCAGCCGGTCCCTTCGTTACCCAAGCCGTGGCAGTCTGCCCGGCCTGAGCCTGTTCGAGACACCCGAATGGGAGTCAACAATCTGCTCAACTAAACCAAAAAAAAAGCACTTCCTCTGAAAGCACAGTGGACTGCTTATGATGACGAATTTTCTTGGATTTTTATCTTATTTTTCTTTTCTATCTGTTTCATACTTGGAAACCCCTTTGCTTTGGGACTTCAAAGTGTACATGTGCCAAAAACCCCACGCTCGTTTATTGATCTTCCTTTTTTTTTTTTTTTTTTTGTTTGTCATAATGTGTACCACCATGGTTCGATTCTCAAAATTCGGGGTTACGGATGTTTCGGGTGTGTTTGGCTAGGAGTCTCGAGTGGAGCAGACTACCATGAGTTTTTCTATTATTATTTTGGGCTGGCGTATAATACCCCTGAGCATATGAATGGATTTCTGGGAATATTTTGAATATATTAGGGTATATCCATACATAGATACTACTGTATATTGGAAGAGATCTATGTTTTATGCACTGGCCCATGGTCATAATGCAGCCAGGAATGACGTCGACTCCCTTGGATCCTGAGATCCTGTCGAAGGCGTGGGCCAAGTTGTAACCCCGTGAGGAATGCGAGTTCACGAGAGGAACGCAAGGGGACTCAGGGAGACATGGTACATGGGTACATGGGTACCCACCGGAGACAGACATAGCTGCACCTATCACTCATCACACACCTGGGAGGCCAGCAACCGCCAGGATGGAAACCCAGAGGTATTGTAGAGAAAAAGAAAGGATCTCCCGCAAGTTCCCCGAAGGAATAGGAAAAAGTTTAATCGACAGGTTCGTCGAGCTGCAGGTGAATCAAACGGTTAGATTCTTATTACGATTATTATTTTCTATACTATTCCTTATATTTCGCCAGAATAAAAAACAAGGTTCACAATCACTGGCCCGTTTCTTGTTCGTGGCTCTCCACATCCCGTTTCCCGTCTCCCGGAGCCCAATGACTCGCGCTCAATCGCCATCGGACTCGTCAAGTCCTTGGGAACGGCGGGGCGCACGGATGGATCGTGTTCATGCATGCATGTCACAGTTTTCTTTTCTTTTTTTATTCTTTTCTTGTTGGATTTCCGAGTGCCCCGTAAAAGAGGGGAACCCCCGTTAAGGAAGTATCAGTGATCCATTCCATAGATGGTTCCATGGATAAGCCTTGCCACCCCCTCTATGTATGTATACACTATAGGAGGTTCGTACCACCCCTAGACTCCCTCCCTGTACGCTTATCTTAAGGGCAGTTTCAGCTGTTAATTCACCCGTTCAGCTCCACCTTTTTTTTTTTTTTTCTAACCCACACTCGATCGATCCCGCTATATGAAACCAGATTGGACAGCAGAATCAATAGTGGCAGATCCGATAGTTTTATTTTCGTCACCTTAGCTACCTTCTTGTTTGGGCTAAGCTGGACAGTGCCATTGTCCGATCGGCCCTAGTGGCTGTCCGCTTCCAGGTATTTGGAATTGACAGCGATGTGCATTAAATGCCCGGTTATATTTGTATACAGAATACATGATACCCATATAATTAAAGTACTCTACTATAGGTATTGTATGTAGTAGTAGTGCTATTATTTTACTAGTATTATAAGGTGGTAGGATAGATATCACTATCTACTATACCTTGATCCATGGTTCTCTCACAGTGGTAGATTCGGGAGAATGAGATTGACATGCCAACCCATGGATCTGTGTAAATAACTCCAGTATACATAACTGTAAAAGTAAATGGAGATGTAAAATACCACCCCGTCGGTGCTGACTGACAGCCGAAAGGGGCCCTAGCAACGGCGCCAAGCCCCGATCTGATTTCAGCCGCGGGGATTGTCCGACCTCTAACTCTTTACTATCCACTCCTAAACGCTGTGTCTTATGGTCGTCTAGACCATCTTCTATACTATATACGAATATATATATATATATATACAATTAATAGTGTACAGTAAACTTGGAAGTAAGTATTAATGGGCATGTTTACTACTAGGTATACTTAGATCCATGGATCTCTCACTAAAGGGTCAGGGGTAACCCCCACAGTCAGCCGGGGAGGATCCGGTTCCTCCTGCGGGTAACGGGAGAAAAAAGGAAAGAAAGAAAGAAGTGACGGACGCCTCACGGGTATAGATCCATGGACTCAGGTTCGCCCGTTGGGACCCAATCCATTGGATCCTGCGATCGACAACCGCCCTCCCCCTACATGGTAGTCTTGACGCCCGCTCATTTTTGGTCTGTATTACTGTATATAATCCACTACAGTAGCCTATGGTTTGTGCTTATAATGCCATATCAATATATATATATATATATATATATATTTATATATTTGTTTACCCTATTAGTATATTATACTAATAAGCTAGGAGTTTATATTTGTTCAAGTACCTTTGATAGTATATCATATACATAGTTTATACTATACGTACGTACTACAGTAAGTCCATTACAGCCTGTATATTACAATTACACCAGTACTACCACTATAGACAATTTAATTGGCCCACGGCGGATCTCGGTGCCCATCTAACGCTAAATTAGCGCAAAAGGAGGTACCCGCCTGTCGGTATTTACAATGATGTATGATCGATCCCCCAGGTCTGTGTCCAGCACATTCCAAGCAGTCACATACTTCCTTCCTTCCTTCTTACCATGCCTAGTACGTAGTTCCTCCTTAGTTTCCTCTCCCCCAAATTCGAGGCCAAGAAAAAGACCGCGTATACTATCCATTTCCCTCATCGGGAAACCATTTTCGTCATGATGTGGGCTGCTTTCTCCATTCCACTTTCCAAGTAAGGTGTCCGTTGGGCCGTTCGACCAAGGTCCCCCCTTACCCTACTACTTCTTTCTCCGCTACAGCAACACTACAGTAGCACTGCAGTCGGGGAGTTCGTAACTTGTCGGTGGAATCCTTCGTGCCTCATTTCCCAGCTGAATTCCAAGGACATAGATAGTTACCTTCCTATCGGGACTAGGATTCCTCCAGCGATTCATCGGCTTTATGCCACCCAAGATTGTGGCCGAGTTTGCCCCGGCCAAGAGAGATGGGTCGGCCTACTGTTTATAGATACGATCGAGCACGATCGAGGTCAGCAATAGATGGGCACACTGACCTACCTAACATTATACCAGTACCAAATCGGGTGGAACGGCCTAAGATCATCTACATGTATCAAAGTGGCAACCTGGGCACTGATTCAAGTCCAAGAAAATGAATGCTATGAGAAATGAAAGTCCCTTGGGACACAAAACTACCAATCCCCAACGCTCCGGCGGATATGAATCCCAAATGCAAAAGTCTCCATTAAGACAGGGAAAAAAAGGCAAGAAAAGAAAAGGCTGGTAAGGAGGAACTGAAGAAAAATCGCTCAAGGGGTATATTTCGCTGTGCACATCATAACCAGATATCGCCTTCTTCGCCGTTTACCCATTGCGCCCACACTGCCTCGTAGGCGTCTTCCAAATCACGGACCCAGCGCCTCGTGTCAAAGAGCGGGCTGCGGTATCGCTCCCGAAACAGCATTTGCCGCATGTCTGCCAGACGCCCGCGCGCGCGGCCCTCGCCGCCTGCCACATACTGCAGGTCTAGACACAGCCGGATAGCTTTGTTCTCGTAGTCTTCATCCGAGCGGGCGATCAGCTCGTCACGGGCGCGGTGGCCGAGCTCGGATTTAGGCAGCGCACTACTCAGGATGCTGCTGGCCATGCGCGAGCACATCTTGTACTTGTAGCGCGGAAGCGTCAGCAGCGGCGTGCCACTCCAGAGAACATCGGTGGCCGTCGTGTGCGCATTGCACTCGGGAGTATCCAAAAACAAATCGAGAATCTTCGCGCGTGCAATGTGCGTGTTCTTGGGCGCCACGTCCGTGAAGATGATCCGGGACGCCGTCTCTTCGCCGGCCCAGGCCTTGGCAATGTCCCGCAAGTTCTGCTCGCCCAGATCCGGGAACCGAAGAAGCCAAAGGATGGCATTCGGGATCCGCGCCAAAATGCGTAGCCACGTCCGGAACGTCGTGGGTTCAATCTAGACACCAATGTTAGTGAATAACATCATCATAAAAGTGCAATCCGAACCCACCTTGTACAGCTGGTTGAAGTTCCCTAAGATAATAGTATCATCGCTGAGTTTAGGGAACAGCTCTTTCCGCATCTTCCAACGCCGAATTTGCTCTTCATCCCAAGATATGTGTTTCTCCCCCGCATCCGGCGCGCTTTGCCGATGGTCGCAGCAGAAAAACGTGTCGCGGGTGTAAACAACCTTCTCCCCATAGACCCAATTCTCGAGGTCCTCGCCATTGTCCTCCTCAAGGACGCGATCCTCAATCCGAGTCGTGCGTCGACAAGGGGCGAGAGTCTCCGGCGGAATCGAGATCTGGTCTGCAAGAATGTAGTCGCACCACTCAGCACCGAGCGTCCCGGCAAACCCCATAAAAGACATGTGGATTGGGGCGGGGCGAGCTGCAAAGACCTCGTTGCGAGCGCCTCGGGTGTAGCCATTCAAGTTGATCAGAATATGAATGCCATCATCCACTATCTGCTTGACCAATCGGTCGACCGACCATCCACTGGCGTCATGGAAAACAGGTGCCTCTTTCTCAATTTGTTGGCGATGCACCGATTTGTCGCTGGCGGTGGTGGCATAACAATATGCCTTGACTCGAGACGGGTTGTGCAGCCCAAATACCGACTGCATCAGATGTGCAAGAGGGTGGTTATTAAAGTCGGACGAGACATAACCCACGCGGAGGCACGGGTTTGGAGGCGACGGTGGCTGGTACACAGTTTGCGGGAGCCAGGGCAGCCGCAGCGTTGAACATGAGATCCGCAGACCATTGCGCTGAGAGATCTGGCGGATTTGCTTGGCGGAGAGGGGACAGGTAAACGTGTGAAAGGGTAGAACCGTAGGCGCATTCGGTGCCGTGAGCGCCGCTGGGAGCTGCGGTCGACGATACTTGAGGGCCGGATAGTCCTCCCCATAGACATATCGGTCTTGATACCATTGCCAAGTGACAGACCGGGTGGCACGCTCGATGAGCCGAACGACCCGGGATCCTTCCCATTTCTGGCCAGCCCATGACTGCAGAATCTTGAGCAAGGACACCCGGTGGCTGGCAGGGAAGCGACTAGACTCGAGAGCGGGCGCAAGTTGAGCACACAGTTGCTCCGTAGTGCTCGTATTCAACAACCCCCGGCCCCAATACTCACCCTCCCTAAGCTGCCGGTCAACAATGTCGACGACGCGCTTAATCCAACCGGTACCCGAATCATTACTGTGGGCGTCCCGAAGCATTCCCTTTTCATCAACATGCCACCGGTCACGAAATCCCCGTGCGTTGACAATGCCTCCACGACTGACCCAGTTGCAAACAGAATTCAAGGCATTGGCCAAACCGCAGACGGCTTCGGCGAATTCCGGGTTCACTTTGACGGCACGCTTGTAGTAAGAGATAGCATCGTTGACCCGACCAGCATCCTTGACCGCATTGGCCAGGTTCGCCAACGCGATATCGAAATTGCCGTCGCACTGGACTGCTTGCTCGTACATCTTTATTGCGGCCTGCAGCTGCCCAATATCCTTGAGTAAACTCCCAAGGTTTGTATAAAGATGAGCGTGACGGGCATCGAGGCGCAGGCCATAGTTATAGTATGCAAGCGCCAGAGAGATGCCACTACCGGGAACAACCCCTGGAATTTCAGGGTGCTGACACTCTCCATTGGGGCGTACCATTCCCCGAGCCGGTGGGTTGTTCTGAATCCCGGCCAACAAAATGCCCACATTGTTCGCGGTGGATGGACTGGGCTGCAAGGAGAGCGAGAGGTAGTAGAGAGCCAAGATATCGCGGACACTAGGCGTCGACCGCGCCTGTCCAGAAGAAACGCTGGACATACCGTCTTGGTAGATTTTCGCCAGGGACAAGAGAGAATTGCTGGTGGTGGAAACAGCTGCATTCCTGGCAATACCCTCCGCCACAAACTTGAGGCCTGGTGGCGTCCCGTTGGCTTGGAAAACAAGCTTCGAGGTTTTCAAAGCCCGGTCTGGGTAAAGCAGGATGCTCTCTGTTGAATTGCTCCCCGGAGGGTATCCCTGGCTCGACCCAGTAGAAAAGGCGGCAAAAATCTGTTTGATAAGACTCTGGATCCCATGACGTCGTCTCCCAGCAGCAATCAAAACAGCATCCTCGAATGCGGCGGCGGCCCCAGCATTGTCGCCGAGGGCATAAAGCATGTTGCCCTTGGCGTGCACCAAAGCCAGTATCCTGCCGTTGTCCGAGCCGGGGATTGCATAGCCGCTGGTTGCAAAGCCGACGGGGGGACATCTGGCGTGCCCAGGTTCAAGTTTTGCACACGCCCAACATCGTCCTCATAATCAAACGAGGCCTTGTCGCACATCCCCATATCGGACACATTGCTCTCCGCATCGCTTTCGGGCTCACTGGCATGCTCATCCGTCTTGAAGCAATCGCCATCCTTGGGGTGGCGGAGCGAGGTCTGGACAAATTCGATGATATTCACAGCTTCTTTGCCGCGGTGAGTGCTGCAGAACAAGCCAATAAGATGTTCAACGGCTTCAAAAAAGCTGGGGCGGAGTTTTACGGCACGCAGCCAGTTCTGCGAAGCCTCTTCCCGACGATCCAGTGCCAAAAGGGTGGCGGCGAGGTTAGAAATAGCCTCCACATGTCTGGAACATGGTCAGTGGGGACAACGGGTTCATCAGTAAATCAATATACTCACGTCGAGTCACGCGCAATAATCCGAGAATACCACCGCATAGCTTTGTGATAATCACCCAGGCCATAGGCCAAGCAGCCTCCTAGAAGCATCCCATCAATCCATTCCCAACGGCTCTCCATGCACAAATGGGACAACATCTCCAAAGCCGACACCGCGTTCGCAACCGGAGACCCCTCGTTGAAAAGCGGACCGGGGAATCGAGATATCGGTGACGCCCCCGAGACTTGTCCGAGGTCGCACACCCGCTCAACCATTTGGAGTTCCGACCCTCTATGATGCTGAGAGAACTGATTCAATGATGGACGTCGATGGTGCGCGTGGCCCTGGGATAGGGTGGGGTTAGTGGGATCGTTTGACCTCGGGTTGGCCAGGTTAATCTTTGGCCGATGCAAGTCATGCTGGGTGGATGGATAACTGTTGTGACGAGAAATTTCGGGGGTGCTTTGATGAGAGAAGTCGAGGCCAGGCTGGCGGGGAGGTTTGGGGTAGATGCTGGGTTTCAAAAACCGATTCTGGCCATCGGTGCCGTTTGAGATGCTGTTGCGACGAGCCTGATGGATGGTCGCGAGGAGGTCGACATAAACACCATGAGCCCAGGACATGATTTTCTCTTTGAACTCCGTGTTTGAGGCGACCGCAGGCCCTGGAGGTTGAAAGGCCTGTCCCGACGGACGACCGGACCAGGTCGCGGGTTCATTTCCCAAGGTTTGTGGCGAGTACCCCGATAAAGACCGGTTGGCACGGGTGTGAAAGGGCAGCTGGTCTGAATGGCGCGGCGGAAAGTGAGTTTTCATCAGAGGGTCCTGGGGAGGCAACCCGGGCGCAGACTGACCCCATCCAAGCCCCGAGTCTGGATGGCTCCCAAGTGGGAGCTGGGTTTGATTAAAAGATGATTGGTTAAAATTATACAAAGGCTGGCCGCTAGGGCTCAGCTGCTTTGCAAAAGGTGTTGGGGAGTCAAAGCGAGAATCACGAAAGGCGGCAGGACGGTAGGGGATATACACTCCATCTGGCCAGTATGGCCCAAAGGGTCCAGTGCCAGCCGAGGCGGTCGGTCCGACGCAGGGATGCAAGGTCGCAGGAAGAACAGTCGGAACGTAGGCGCCGTTGTGCAAGATATAGCGCTGAGATGGCTGCAGGGGCAGAGACTGGTTGAGAACCGAGTCAATCCCCGGAGGATAGTTGTTGACAGGACGAACCCAGCTCGTCCCATTCACATCCTGAACCACCTCTCCCGCAGGAATCGCGTTGCCTCCGGTCGCATCGTGTTTGAAGATGGGTGGGAAATTCATGTGCTTGGTGGTGGACTGATCGAGGGCGGGCGGCCAATTCTCCGTCTGCATCCCTGCCTGAGGAGAAAGGAACTGCCCTGATTCCATCGGAGAAACCAGGATATGTTTCGTCGCGGGTTGGATCGTAGTGTCCCCAGGCGTCCCATCATACCCCGCTGCCAAAGTTCCATTGGGTGTTTTTCGCCGCAACGCGTGTTCCCTGGTGTTTGCGCTGGAGCTCGACCCCGAGTCATCGGGAATCTCCAGACGTTGAACTGGGTGTGGCAACTGGAGACGCGATCGAGAAGGGTTGTGAAAAAACGTGGAGGAACTGTTCGCGTCGTTCAGGTCGTACGTGTGTTGGTTGAGGGTATCCTGAGTGGGATAGTGGTGAATACGGTGGTGCGGTTGGACCGGGGGAAATGCGCGACGGTCGGAAACATCTTCGCTCCTCTCTCTCTCTCTCTCTCTCTCTCTCTCTCTCTCTCTTCTTTCCTCCCCTCGGTCGACTCTTAATTTCCAGGGGACCCGAATACCTCGAGACCGGCGACAAGGGGCAAGAGGTCGAATCACACAAATCACAGGATCAGTGCAACTGGACATTCAACAAGCATCCTCCTTGAAGCGTTTCCGACACCTCATCATGGGTATGAGCCAGCTCTGAAGATCAAATCGAGGCACCGCTTGGGGGAGAAGAAGGGAGCGATAAGGATAAGGATGTCGAGAGAGAAGAGAGAAGGCCGAAGTTGGAGACCGGACGCGAGGGACGAGCACACTTTGTGCCAATCAAGAATGCTCTTGGCAGCGAAAGGGGGGAGATCGGAGTAAAGAGAAGAAATCACAGAAAAGAAAGAAAGAAAGATGATGAAAAAAAAAGAAGAGGTGAAGATTCAAAGTTCAAGGAAACATCTCGAAGTTGACTCCAGAAGGTGGACACGGTGGGCTTGGGAGCCACGAGTGGGGGATTTTCTACTACTACTTCTCTTTCACCATCTTCACCATCTTCTCTCCCTTCTATCTCCCTCTTCCCCCCCTCTTATTTCATCTCTCATCAATACTCTCCTTTGTTCATCCCATCTTTCCCTTCGTCATCTATTTCCTCTCCTTCTGTCTCTCTTTCTCTCTCTCTCTCCCTCCACCGACCCACTCGATCCAACGGCTGAACCCTCCGTGGGCTGGCGGCTCCATCGTACCAGCAACATCGAAGGACTCATTGGTTCGACGGGATGCAACTAGTCATGGATCGGTGACGCCCCGCCGCGATGATCCAGTCGAGCCCGCTCTCGGATTCTGCCTGGTGGAGTCGATTCTCATCTGGAGATATCCTTTTTTTTTTTTTCCTCTTTTCTCACACGAGACTCTCCCGAATTGATCCCCTTCGCCCTATAACCCCCGCACTATGATGACAATCATAATCACCCCATCGATGACTTGATATGGCCATGAAATTGTCCCAAATTTCGAGTCTCTGCGAAAACACCCCCTGTCTTCCCGTTTGCCATCCAGCCTCATTCATCGACGAATCCTGCTCAATTCTGGGGTTGCTAGCAGGGATACGCCACCATGACTTTCTTGGCTTCTATTATTATTATGATGAGTGCCGTGTGATATTGCTGATTGGCATTTGATTTCTAGTCCGGCATCCTGGGACCCTCCTCAACTCTCCCTTTCTCGCTCTGCGAGTTTTCTTCCCTCATAGCCGCATACTTCCGGACGCATGGTATGGGATGTAGTCGTACTGGGGAATATTCGATTCTTCCATGCTGGGACTGCGACAATCCAAGGGAGTCTTCCATGTCACAGGTCAGAGATCGGCAAACTCACTCTCCCCTACTGTCGCATCCTTTCTTTTTCTCTTTTTCTATTTTCTTGGCCTGCACAACGTTCCTGTGCCAGAAGGCATGCGGGTCGGGTGGTACAGACTTAACTGTCGACAGCTGGAGGAATCACAGGAATAATAGGAGTGGGAAAAAAGGAAATTAAACCAAAAGGACGCGAATCCTGGATAAAAGAATCAATAAAAGGCAAATCAAAACTAAATCATAACACGAGGCCTAATATCGAAAATGCTCAACTGTACCTGGAAGTAGACATTCATAGATTTATGATCTTTACACCACCTAAATATATATACCTCGTCCTACCTCGATATTCCCCGAATGAAGCATTTGTCCTTCCCATATTCTGCAGGACTATGCCGCACGATCATCACCGAACCCGCTTGCCCCCACCAGGTGGGGGCAGCAGGAGCCATGGCCTTATTAGGGGGATCCCAATCCAGCGATCGTCGAGTGGAGCTAGTCGGCCGGAGCGTCAGCACCACACTTGGTGGCTCTCTGTGATTTCGGTGTGCACATGGCAAATCGGATCCACTTGATCAAGGATTGCGTATTTTATTGGCCTTTCTTTCTTTTCTTTTCTTTTTTTTTTGGGTTGTAGATAGCAACACGTTACTACATTACTATAGTACTATACTACTGTTGTGCTATGAATACCTAGTACTATGTACTATGTGACGTTCCTCAAGCTGTTTGCTTTCTATCTATATCTACGGTGATTGCAGCCTTGGGGCTTAGTGGCCGTTTGGATGTTTCAGAGGTGCAGCAAAGGAAGAAAGATGGATGTGCTAGCTGACGTACAAGGGGTTGCAAACAAGCTCATCGCCATCTGGTGGTGGAGTCATGTCACGAGGCATAAACAATATATCTCCAGAGCTTCTGTGTCTTCGGGTGATCAATGATGTTGACAAGGATAGATTTTGGCGCTAGTTCAAGGGCACAGAAGAAAAACCTGGTTTTTCTTCATATGGTTTTAATCGAGGTGCTAGTATTATAAAGATACTTGATATATGTCCATGGATGTGGTTAAACGAGGTCATATTTTCAGCCAGTTTACATCCATGAACCAACTCATACTAGAAATGGGAAGACTCGGCCAAGTGCGCAGTATCTCGGATAGACATCGCCGATACCGTTTATTGTTGCACTTGTCGAGTCCTTAGGGAGCAAAGCCGAGACAAAGTGGAATAAGCACACCGCTAGAGTACACAGACAGGAAAAGAGTTGGGAGTAAAAATTAAGTGTAAACATTTTCATTCAGGATGGACTGAAATCATATCCAGGATATGTAAACTACACTCTACACGAGAACCAAACCCCGTGGTTCTCGAAGTGATGTAAACCCGTAAGATGGATCGCTGCAACCACAAGAGACCAGCACAAGGCCGGCCTCCCAGGCAATACCGCGATGAGTAAAGGGTCTGAAGATTGCTCTCCTTTGCGTAAAATAAGCCTATACCACGAAGCAAAATGGTTCAATCCTCGCAAGGAGAGAACGGTACGGGCCAGAGTGTTGCAAAGGTTTCCGGGCGAACGGAGAAGATCTGGGGGCGTGGAGATGTGGTTGGGGTGGCCACATCGCCTTTCACAGATCCTCGTCGCCAAGGGAGCGAAGCGAGAGGACAGTTCAAGGATAGAAGTAGGGTTGAAACCCCACAAGGGAAATGGGGGGGATCGGAGACAATACAAACGGAGAGAGGGATAACGAGCGAGCTGATCCATTTGTCCATTTGATCACTCGCGAGAGTAAAAAGAAAAAAAAGAGGTATCAGGTCATGACTCATGAACATTTTTGGTTTCTTTTTGGGGAGACTTGAGGCAATGTTCGTATTCTGTAACCTAGCACCGCGCCAAAGCGGGCATGCACGCCGGGAACAAAAGCAGAAAACCACCTCGCTTCATTCAAGAGGGAATAATTTACTCCTCAGGGACTGTAAAATTTGTTAGCAACATCCCAGACTACCAGAAATCCAAAGTCAAAACACATACTGTCAATCTCGCCTTCCTTGACATCGTCGCTAACGTCCTTGGGGTTGCGGCCGTCGACCTGGCAGCCGACGGAGAAAGCAGTACCCAGGATCTCGAGGACGGTGCCGCGGAGCTCCTTGGCCATCGAGCGCGAGCGCATGGTGCGGGCGATGTCGATGATGTCGTCCAGAGGGATAGACTTGGTGTGCTTGATGCCCTTCTCCTTCTTGCGGTCACGCGGGGGCTCCTTCAGAGCCTTGATGACCAGCGAAGAGGCGGAGGGGACAACCGAGACCGCGGCCTGACGGTTCTGGATGGTGAGCTTGACCGTGACACGGAGACCCTTCTATAAAATCCGCAAGACAGCGCAAGTCAGCCACTATATCTTATTCAACATGCATTCCAACGGTCGCCGACGTACCCAGTCACCAGTGTTCTTGGCAATGTCTTCACCAATCTTCTTGGGAGACAGACCCAGGGGACCGATCTTGGGGGCCAGAGCGGACTGAGCTCCGACCTCACCACCAGTCACACGCAGGTGACTAGAGAAACCATTAGTATGTTGTCTCTTTTGTTCAAAAACAATCTTCTCACGACGAGGACTTTTAGACTTACATGACCTTCACCTCATTGGGGTCGAACTTGGGAGCTGACCACGAGGGAAAATGTTAGTCGCCATTTTGCAGTTGACCAAGGAGATGATACTCACGCATGGCGAGTGCGAAAGGTAGTCGATCTGCCTTGGGTTGTCGAAAGGATGGATGGATAGAGAAGAGAAGAAAAAAAGCTGGCGGAATTCCACTTGACCCCCCGACCCACAGCCCGGGTCTAAGCGAGTGGCCCAATCGGGTTGGCGCTAGGGCTTAACCCAGACCACGTGATATTTAGGTGGTCACCTGTTTGGGAAAGTTGTTGACTCCCGAGGTCTTCCATCGATTCATACGGTCTGTAGATATTGGAGAATTGATGATATTTTTTTTTCTTGACGAAACAGCCCACATCTCTAGATCCACTTCGATGCTGCTGCCTCGTCTGGTATCAATCCATTCAATCTACTACTATATTGCGTCAAAGGAGTTAAATCACCGCTAAAGATACACAAGACCCAAGGGGTCGACGTCAGACCGCCCTTTTGCTCTCATGATGGCCATGGTCTCGTCACATTTAGCTGGTCCCGGAAACAGCAAGCCTGGGTTGAAGAGTCAGCATCGAAACCACATTAATAAGTCCCAGAGGTGCCACTTACTTCATCAGGTGATCCATAAACGTCTGCAGTGAGACGTCGTCAGTGAAGATGGTCTGCGAAGACACACCGCCACCGTATCCTCCCGTAGTGTGGGTGGTCGACGGGTTGAGCTTAGACAGAAGGAAACGGGCCTGAGAACCACCCGCGTCGCAGACGATGAACCGGGGCAGTGGGAATCGATCGGCGATAAGTTCCTGGAAAACAATAATCAGTAAACTGAGCAATGGTACATTTCAAGGGAGTTGAGCCACGAACCCTTGCATCCTCCTTCGGTTGATCCAGTAGCACCTTGAGGTTTTCGTACCCCTCCTGGTCCTGGTAGCCAGCTTTCCTCCATTCGGCAATGGTCTCACCGTGGAAGATGAGGATGTGGAAAAAGGTGTCAAGGAGTAGAATGTGCGCAGGCATAATGGAGGCCGAGTCCAGGAGCACTGGCTGCCCCCCTCTTGCTCCAGGGAGTAAGAGTCCAAAGTCGGCTGGATCATGACGAGCGAGTCGCCCGCATCTTCATGGTTCAGGACGTGTCGGTAGAAAGCAGTCTCGTCAGGCGAGTTGTTGAACACCTGCAGGAACTGACTTCGGCGAAGGTGGAACATGAACTGAGGGTAGAGAGTAAAGTTCTTCTCCAGTCGGAACGATGTCGGGTCATCCTTCCGGTAGTCGGCGAACCGTGAGCACAACCGAATAAGCATACGGTCCACCCACCGCAACACATCCGGGCCATCGTCCACCTCCGCCTTGAAGACGGCAATTCGAGCCATGAGCACCGCGGCGGCTTCTTGGTCGAAAGACTGAGCCAGTGTCGGATCACCAGCGGGCCCACTCAAGGGTCGGGCGGTGGTAGTCACCCGCAAGTGGTAATATCCGGAAGAGTGTTGGTAGTATGTCAAGAACTGCATCATGCCTCTTTGAGGGCCGGGCTGCACAGCGGCGGGACCTCCTTGGTTGGCAATTTCAAAGTAGACACCGTAGCTGGAGGACGGGTCGATTCCGCACATCTTCCATGCACAAGTGTTGCCAATACCACACTCAGTCTCGCCAACCGAGCTTGATTTCTTGTTCAGTGAAATAGCGTGGCCGATGAGACCGGTAACCTTGAGTTCCTTGGTCGTAAGGACCTCGAGTGAAGCATTGAAACCCATCAAGAGGTGGTCGTTGGCGTCCTTGTCAAACACACGGACAAAAGATTGCTTGAACTGCGAGGATGTGAAGCTATCCGTAAGAAGCATGTGACCACCAGTGTAGTTGGACAAGTTCTTCATTTCTAAAAGACCAACTTGATCGAGACACCCAGCGAAGATATCGACAATATGACCATTGTTCGCGGCGCGCTTGGCGAGGTTTTCGTAGAACTAAACGGATTAGCACGAGCGCAGAGACCAATAGATCAACAGTCATACCTTAATAGCCTTCTTGAAGTACTTGATATTGTCCCGGTCAATATCATGATGCGAACGGATCGGTTCCTTCAGCTCGGGGGAAACAACGTTCCCGGGACCTTCGGTGGCTGCACCACTGGTGAAGGCCATGATACGGGCACCGGAGTTCTGGAAGGAGGTTTCCAGCAAGCCAACTGCAACGCTCAGAGCAACACCAGTGCAACGAAGGGGTCGCTTGTCGTTTGCCACGGGCCAGGGATCACGCTGCATTTGCTCGAGGACGTTGGTGATCTGGAACTCGGCCTGCTGCACCGGCAGGAGGAACCGCGCAGCTGGACCAAGAGGAGGACGGGCGGGTTGTTGCTGAGGGAGACCAGGGCGGATGCCGGGAGCAAGGCCGAGCATCTCTTGGACCTGCTTGGCGGCGTAGTCTTTGTTGCCCTTGAACACATAGGACTTGGCGCATTCGGTGTAGCCGAGCTCATGAACCTGGGTCTACAGGGAAATGAAAAGTGTCAATGATGCGATTCCCTCCACAACAGGGGTCCTTGGCTCCTCTTACCATTGTCCCGAAGGTAATCAACCCGACCAGCGCATTCGGCGGCAGAAGAGACAAGCTCATGATGAGCGAGTCCTTCACGGCCTGCAGACTGTCATCTTCCTGGCAGGTGTCGACGACGAAGAGGAAGATCGGCGGGGCCGGGGCCGGTCGTGCCAATTGGTACTCGATCGTGGTGCTCTGCGGGTGGAGTTCGGGGGGTATCGTGTTCTCCGTGATGTCCTTATAGTGGGGAGGGAGGGGATTGCGCATCAGACAGAAGGGACAGATCCAGATCCGTGCGCGGACATCCACAGTGCTAGAGATGGTCAGTTGTTGGTGCCTGTTTTCGAGCAGACGGATGCTATTGTACGTACGCATATGGGTTGAGAACAGCTCGGCAGGGCTGTTTACAAGTGACAGGCTCATATTGTAGCAATGGCGAATCCGGCTTCTCCTTGAGCGGCGTGTAGACGGCAGCAATGGGGACGACAAGTCGGGACGCTTCCTATGATCGAGGGTTAGTGGATGACGCGACGGTGAGGATGGAGGGGAGGCCAATCTATCACGGACCATGCGCGAGCTCGGGAAAGTGTTCCAACTGAGTCTGATGCCATCACGGTCCTCCACATCACTCCATTGATCCTTCAGCGCCTCAAAATCCATGTCGGCGGTTAATGTTCCAGATCTCGGTGTGTTGACCAAGGGGAGGGAGGGGGTTGCGGATGAAGTAAGGAAAAGGGAGCCTCGATGGCGGGTCTACTCCAAGAAAACGTCTAAAGAAGAGGGACCACCCAGGGCATAATCCAGTCCCAAAAGAACAGAGCGAGATCCGCCGACGTCAGCGGGTTGGTTGGACACAAGGTAGAGGAGTATGTTGTGTGAGGGAGTCCATCCGCCATTAAGGCCAGGTTGCAGCACAACTGGTCGCTATGGTGCCCCGGACCCAAACAGCATTAAATCTCGGCCCAATTTTTTTTTTTCTTCTTTCTCTTTTTCTACTATATTTCACGCCGACACTTTTATCACATTACTGTCGACAGCTTCCGTCCCCTTTATGATGAAGTTGTTTTCGCGTCGAGCGAAGATCAACCTGACCCGTTGCTGGGCACCTGGCTTTGAAAGGTCGTTCCGATCCTTTCGGATAATCTGGGAATCAGCTGTGGTCACACTCTTCTTGAATAGAAATTATATGCTAGTCCAATCAAATCTACCTGAATGCTGTTACGAATACAATTCCCCTTCGAACGCCGATTGAAACGTGACAAACCATGACCTCATAAAGACAGTTGAGTGAAAACAAGCTCATGCATCCCTCGGGGCTTGGGTCATCTGCTTCAACAAGTAGCTGCGCTTGAAGTAGGTGTTCGGGTGCACGATTGTGTCGAGATCAGTCTGGCTCCATGTGCCGTCGTCCTTGACCTTTTTGATTTCGCCCTTGTGGGACCACTCAAAGACTCGGTTGCAGGCGATGTGGTATCGCATCTTGCCAACATCCTCGCGTACCCCTCGCAGAACTTCCTTGTCGTGGACACCCGTGGCCTGGAGCAGTCCGACGAGATTGTCAACACTGTAATGCCGGTAGGGACACCCGTGCGTTTGGCCAATGCCCGGGTTTGCATCGCCGAGGATCTTTTGGCACGAGTAGGGAGGATATCCACGTCCTCGGCGGTTGACGTCTCCACCCACATCACCGTAAGCGTGACGAATGTTGTACTTGTACTGGGAGTTGAACTCGTCATCCGTCTTTCCTTTGAATGATTGGCGCCAGAAGAGAATACATTCCTCTAGCGAGAGGCCGATGCCCTTCAAGAACAGAGTATACTGAAGTCGCCCAAAGTGCTTGAGGTGGTTGTTCTTGCGCAGGTTCATGTGAAGGCTGCGCATGCACAGCGGAAAATGCTGAGATAGCTGGTCGATGGAGCTAGCCGTGATTGGCGCTCCGTCCACATATCCCTCGCCCTCCGAGTATACTGACTCGGCGCTGCCAAAGTTCTTGGAGAGGTGGTTCAAGATAGGCGTCAGACGGTCATCCTCGTCCAATCGTGGTAGCGCACGGCTGGTGAGCTAGTGGAAAAAAGTCAGTAAGGCATCTCTATGATAAAGAGCAGAAACTGCATTGCACAAACCTCGAGGGCTCGTTCCAAGCGGGCGGTAAACTCAGCGATGATCATGCTGAGCTGTTCCCTTCCAGGCACATAGGCCTTTCCTCTCCTCAAGAAGACTGTACGTCGCTCCACGAGCTCGGGAACCTTCTCCCAATCAACCTTGTACCACGTCTCATCGTCGACCCGACGCAACCCAGGCGTGGAGTTGACCAGGTTTTCAGCCACTTCATTTTTCTCCCCGTCGCCCACTGGCTCCCAGTCGAGGTTCAGACTGTCGATGAAGGCACGTCTCTCTCGCGAGTCATCCTGCTGGAACCGGAATCTAAAAAGCATAGTCTCGGCGCGAGCGAACCGTCGCCGAAGGTCCTCTGTGGCCGAGAAGGCGAGACGCAGGATAAAGTGGGAATAGTGGTCTTTCTGTCGTTCATTTTTCAAGCGCGTGTCTGCGGCCCCAGACGGAGCCGAGGTATTGGAGGAGAGAGGGAGGAATTTCTGCAACAGAGGCGTGATGTGCGCCGCCGTCTCTGCGGGGGTTTTGTTCCGATAGGAGCAGGCTTCGATCTCAGCCAGGACTATCTACGCATTAGCGGATAGGGGATTTTAACATTCATACGGCAAGCTTACTCTTCAACCTGTCGATGGCCCATTGTTCGAACTGTTCGAGCGTGATCTCCGCCGTGGGCGGCGTGTCATAGAGATTTAGCCGGTACGGGTAGTCCTGCTGCTTGTAGGTTGGCGTGGCAAATTGTCTCTTCTTGTGGTCGATGGTGGCCCTTCGTTTGGGGTCGATGCGATGGGCGTCTTGCCGAATCATGATGACGGGTGGTGTTAAGATGGTGGGTGGTTAATTGGGTTGTCCCCGAATGTACCATCTCTATCGGACGCGACGCGCCGCTACGCGCAACGGGGGAACGGACCCCACGTGACTATAGAGTGCCTCGGGCAGTCTAATTCCAGACACCTGAGGCCACCAACTCCGCACTGGACTCGAGCAAATCCCCCAGCTCGGCAGGACACAAAGCATGTGAGACTGCATTGACCGAAGAGCACGCAATACCAGCCGCCCAGGGATACCTGGATTCTGTGCATTCAATTGCTTCCCCGGACCTTGGAGAGCGTGGGAAGTGTTTTCCTCGGAGCTTTTCTCACCGGCAACCGAAGGGAGAAGAGGATCGCAACCCCACACGAATTACACTCTCGAAGGATTTGGCATCTCCGCTGAACGTGCACCTGATCTCCCTAAATTTCAGCATGTCGCGATAGACATTTGCGTTTCCTCTTCTTCCCCTGGTTGTCCAGGGGCCCCCTCTCGCGCCATTCCCATCCGAGTTACCAGGAACATTGCGAAGTATAATCACCTTGGATCGGAGCAACACGGAAAACTCGAGGTTGAACATAGCCCACGCCCCCCCCCCCCGAAACTGAACATGTCCATGAAGCAGCTCAAGAAGGCTGCGCGCATCATTCTCATTGGCGCTCCGGGGGTCGGAAAAGGAACCCAGTCCGAGCGACTGCTGGCCCGGTTCCCCCAGCTAGCTTCTATCAGCTCGGGCGATCTGCTGCGAGAGAATGTGCGCCGACGGACTCCACTGGGTAAGGAAACCACCGGTTGTGCGGGAGAGACGAATTGGGTCTGACTGAACGCATACAGGAGTGCAAGCCGAAGCCGCAATGCAGTCCGGCAACCTCGTTCCCGACTCGATGATCCTCGACCTGATCTCTTCCGAACTGAAATCCAAGGGCTGGCTCCCACCGTCACAATCCTCTACCATGCCGTCGATATCCTCTTCCGCCTCTTTCATCTTAGACGGGTTCCCCCGCACAGCCGCTCAAGCATCGAGCTTGGACAAGTTTGTCCCGGTGAATTTTGTCGTGCACCTCCTCACCCCACCCTCTGTGATCCTGTCGCGCATCGCATCGCGCTGGGTTCACGAGCCCTCTGGCCGGGTGTATAACACCGAATTCAATACGCCCAAGGTCCCTGGCAAGGACGACGTCACGGGCGAGCCATTGACACAGCGCGAAGACGACTCCATCGAAACGTGGACGCAGCGGCTGCGGAAATTCGAAGAAACCAGCCGCGCTCTTTTGGAGCATTATGATCGCCGCGGCTGTCTCTGGCGGGTTGAGGGCAACACGAGCGACGAGATCTCTCCCAAGCTGTTTGCGGAGATCGAGCAGAGATTCTGCTAAAGGCCTGGTGGCTTGTATACATTATCTTTAATTATTGGGCTCTTTTAAACCTGAGACGCATGTTCATTTTTTTTGTCCCTGGGAGTGTGCTATGGTTGGGAGCCGCTCTGTTACTATACCCTGGTATCATTTGAGAGTCCTGCTGTCGGGGGACCATGTCGAGCGCTTATACATGTTTAGTCGGTGTATTGTATCCAGATACTCGAATTAGAGCCACAATGATCATGGTTCAAACCAGTCGTATACAATGTAGTCATGCTATCTTCGTTACATGCATCAGCCAAACGCAATCGCTGAGAAGAAAAAAAAAAAAGCTAAAAGCCCGCCGAGGTGCTTGGTATGTACTACCCAAGAAAGCACCGTCATGACTTGGATTTGGCATGGTTGTCGGATGAATCACCCATGCCCATGCGGTTTTTATAGTCGCGTGGACTCTCCCAATCGGACCCAACACGCCGATAATCCTTCCACAATCCCTTTGACCGTGCCTTGGCCCACCATTCGGCGCGACGATACTTCTGCTCCATGTCTGTACCGCCGAATTCTGCGCCCACCTTGGCTTCATACACCGTCGCGAGGCCACGCTTCAGCATCTCGTACGAAACATCTCTGCGACGAAACGGTGGGAAGTCTAGTGCGCGCCGAACCATCACACTGGCCACGACACGGTGGTACTGGTCCTGACGGTGGATGAATGCACGGACGCGGCGACGGCCGAGGTAGGAAGTTAGCCAGGCGTGGGCGTCGCGGGCAAAGGGCTGTTCGGGGCGGCCGAAGTGTGCGAGTTCGGGGGCGTCTATACCGGCGAGACGGATATGAACCTGTTTCGCAGAGAAAAGAAAAACACATACGTCAACTCAAATCAATGGAAACAATGGGGTTTTTTCAGACGAATAAAGGCGGTAGACGAACGGTATTATCTTTCAGCTCTTTCTTCGTGGTGGGAACTTTCTTCCATGGCAACCAGCCCCATCCAGCGAGCCGTCCACCGGGGGTGTGAAAGATCCGGAAGTTGTCTCCATCACCGACGCTGGTGACCCGCCCGAAGAGAGACCGGTGTCGGAGGTGCGAAGGCGAGATGCTGGGGGCATCGGGGATGCGACGCAAGTAGCGGCGGTGGACGCGCACTGCAAGCAGAATGCTGCTTGTCAGGAAGAGGGTCGGGACAAGGGTCCTGGTTTCTGTGAAGGCCGCCCAGTCGAGGGAAGAGCTTTGTTTATTTAGGGTGGGCGCGGGGCCGGCAGAGGAGCTTGAAGAGCTGGACTGCGATTTCTGATCAGTTGTTGAATCGGAACTCCATGGCGGCCATCGCATGACGACCCATGTCCCTGCGGTGGGCAGGGGGTCTGGTGTGAGGGGGGTGGGAGTTGGTTGGGGTAAAGTGGTGATCGACGCGGGCGAAGCTGGCAAGCTGCGGATGATTGCCGGTTTTCTCTCCCACTCCGAGGCCGATGGTTTTGCTTTTCTTCAAATTAATCAGAGACTATACAAGAAGACTGAGCATCCTGGTCTCATTTCTCCTAAGCCGGACTTTGTTTGAAACCTCTGTCACTACCAAGCAAGCTCCTTCGGAGTTGATCAACTGGTTTCAGACACACGAGGAGAACGGGTTTGGCCGAACTATGGTATATTTCCTTCAATGCCCTAAGATTCTAATAAAAATTCTTTCTAACTTTCTAGAACGACAGCTGTCCCTGAAATATCACAGCCGAGGCTCTAGTGGGAGACCTTGTTGACCCTAGAAGCCGACTGCTTCTTCCCCAATTCAAGCCACAGCCAACCCAAACAGGCAGAAGCACCCAGATACATGGAACCAACGAAAATCTGAATCCGCAAGTAGCGCTTCAACTCATGGGAATCATCTCGAAGCTGGACCGCAATCGCTTCAGCCACCAGAGTGGGAGGACTCATCACAAACAACAAGATCCCAAGTGCAACCCCGAGGTGCTGCAACCCAACGACCTCGGCAGCAACTTGTGCCACGGCAGCCAGGGATGTGCCGGCGACTAAGCCCACTGCTATCGCAAAGAAGTATATCAGCCCCATGGAACCAGCGAAGATCCAGAGCACCAATGGCAGGATGCCCGAGAGGAGAGATGCGCCAAAAGCGATGCTTATTCGCCCGAAATGATCACTCAAGAACCCAACAGCCGGTCGCCCGAATGCCTGGTCCAGATTGAATAGTTCACCGGCAAGACTACCTTGTTGTTGGGTGAGGCCAATCGCAACGGAATAGCTGGGCAAACTGAATAGCAAGCACACATACCCCAAGACACTCAGGAAGCACCAGCCCAACAGTAAGTCAAAGTCCAGTCTCTGGAAAAGAGAGAACTGGAATACTGAGCTAGTCGATCGAGAACGCGAATGTGAGGGCACTCGAAGGACGGTTGCACACAGCATGTTCACCACGAAACATAAAATCCCCAATATCCGCGTTGCCCATGGAAAGCCAAGTTCGGGTATCATCTTCCCAACAGCCAGAGGATAGACAAGACCGCCTATCTCAGAGCCGACCCCTGCAATCCCGTCGACCAGAGTCCGCCGTCTTAGGAACCAGTGTGAAGGAATGCCCACAGAGCCACAGAAACAGAGTCCCATGCCAAATTCAAACCAATCTCCCTGCGACAGAAACAGCTGCCAATCAGTTTTGGCAAACGAAGTGGTAATAAGAGAGAGCGCCTCGAGAATGGCACCAAGATTCAAAACGAAGCGGGTGGATATTGGTGACCGAGATATGTTGCAAGAGGCGCGATGAGCATTGCACAAGAGATGCTTAAGCCCCCGACAAATGCATACTCCAGAGCTGATGTACCAGGGATTATGTTGGTGGAAAGATAGTATGAGAGATAGACCCCGTATGCCTATATCTGATGTTAGACGAATTTAGGGCTCGGGAGTGCACAGTATAGATAGTCTTGCTTGCGTACAGCGTCGATGCCCCATGTATGGGCATTTATGAGGAAGGTGCACGCAACACAGACCCGGCCATATCCTCCTTCTCGGATGACTTCTTGTGGATTTGTTTCTTTTCCTGGTTGGTTTGTTGCAGACACCAGCGCTTGTTTGCTTCAGTCATTGTTGACAGTGATCAACCAGATAGAACAAGACTATAGAAATTCTTCAGACGGAGCTTGCACCGAAAATTTCCCAGCATGACGCAATTGCCACCCGAGTCTGTCGGTTGGATGGAGATGTCCTTTTTCTTGATCCAGACCGAATCGTGCAGACTACTCCATCCCGTTCTGGGGACTCGCGAGCAGTGCTCTGCACAGACTCTTCCGGACATCGCAGCTAAACGGAAGATGATCCAAGAGCGCACTCAATATGTCTCTTCGCGTTATGGCATCTCGAGTTCTTCCAAAATGCCCAACCATCTACCCCGTATTGCAATGCAGCATTCTATCACCGCCTACAAGAAAATGGAGTTTATGCTCCAGCTCCGAGAGAAGATCAGCATGCAGAAGCAAGAAGACTTTCAAGATGATGACGTGGCTGATGTACTGAACCCATCTTTTAAGCTGGCATGCGATGGACTGGAAAGTAGTTACGTTCTATTGAAGGGGGCCTTTCTGCGGGATTCAAATGGTTCTTCACCACATACACCCCGTGGTACGCCTTGTCTATGTCTTGCGCTGTCTGAATACAAACCCCTGGGGACCAAATACAGACCGCGCCTGGGAGTTGGTTGAAGGAGTCTTTCTGCACGAATTGTGTGTGAGTGAGATATCGGGCCAAACTCAGGAAGAGAATGGGCAGGGAAGTATTCGGAAGTGTCTCGCTTTGCTGCAACATCAAGCCCTGGCGTCGAGAAGTGCTCAGCAAACCACAACGAGTAGTGATATTCAAGCTCCTTTGGAGCGTCGTCCTGCTTCCCCGGGCTTTGGGCTTGGGGAAGATCCTCATGAAACTGAAATCCCGCTACCATATACGACGCCTCATGAAGGATCTCTTCCGAACTTTGAAGCAATCCTCGAACAGGGGTTTCTCGCGGATACTAGCCAGAATATCTTCTCTTCTTTGGACCTCTCTGTGTCTGAGGTGCCGTTCCTGCCGGAGTGGAATGCAGTCATCAATGGCTCCTTGATTGATGGCAATTACTCGAATGCACGGTGATGATTATGTGGCTACCAACCAACTACCAAGATTATAGGCACAAGGACGGAGTGTATTTACAGATCTATAAAGATATTCAAGTGCTAGAAACACGTCTTTCATCGTGACGGGCCTCTTTTCAAGGTTTGAAGGGTGCCTAGACTGTCCAGGAGAATCGCAGAAAGAAAGACCAGCACGCCGTAAAGGGAGTCAACAGAGAAAATCCAGAAAGAAGTTCATGCGTAGAGTTCAACACAAGCAGACGGTTATTTCAACGTCGCTGGCATGCTGGTCTTGGCCGTAGACGCGGCAGCGTCGACGGCCTTTTGCAGCTTGTCCTTCTTGACCTTCCGAACAGTGGCAAACAGGGCGATGAAAGCGAGTTCCATTCTGGAGGAGGGTCAGCAAAAACAAGAACAACAACGTTGCATTGTGAAACCGGGACATACCTCTCCTTGGTCATCATCAGCAGACCTTGCACCAAAAGACCCTTCAAAATCTGGGGACCAATGCCCTTGAAGAGGGACATGAGACCCTCGTTATCGATGATGTGCTTCATGACCTCGCCAAAGGTCTTGAAGGGCTTGCCCTGCCGACTTGGAGGCGGGCGAGATTGCAGGCCAACTTTAGCAACAATCAAAGGCTGGGTTGCAATGGTCGCCAGCGCCTTGGACATGGCACCAAGGACTGTGTGAAACCCCTCGTTAGCGTAATCGTCCCAGTATAGAAGCCGAACATCACTCACAGAAGGCCTCCCACGGCTTGAGGTTATTTTTTCCCGTGAAAAAGATATCCTTCAGTCGCTGATATGCTCCATAGGTGATGGCGGGATTGACAACCAGAATCAAGCTGGCCTTCAGGCCTCGCCACAGGCCGGACCAGCCGTCCTCGCTGTCGACCACCTCACGGCCGGTCTCGACCAATCCCTTCTTATCCCCTTTTGGCTGTGTTTGCTGTCTGGTGGTGATGACGGCCACTGGGATGGTGAAAATCTGAGCCACGGCGCCGGCGACGGCACCCAGGCTAAGCTCGATGACGGTGCCGGGGGGCTTCGGTGTTCGGTGCGAGGCCATGTAGAGAGTGCGGACGACGCTGTACCAGTAAAAGTAGGCAAAATTGGTGGAGGCAACTCCCAGAAGTGACCCTGCAATCCCAGAATATAGACCGCTCACCCCTTCCTTCTCCGCGATCTTGACAAGAGCGTCAATGGTCGACTCATAGTGATCGTCGATGCCTTGATGCTCGGCTCCGTCTATTTGCTTTCCCTGGACTTGCAATTTTGTCTTGATCCTGGATGATTCAGATGAAGTCAGTGGGCTTATCCCGAAGCGTTGACAATAATTAGGGTTGGTTGCCTCACAGGTCAAGTGGATATACGATCGCATTGGCCAGGACTCCGCCAGTTGCGCCTGCAACGGCGCTGCCCCAGGGAGAAAGGCGCACAGGTTTTGATTGACCAGTCATGATAGACACAAATCAAGTGACAATCAAGCTCAACCAGAAGAGTAATAAAAAAAAGTGGCGAGCAAAAAGGCTCGCCTTTACAGCGGCCGGATGAAAGGGGAAGTATCGGGCGGGGCTAATGATGTTGAGACCGATAGAAGAGAAAGGAGGTAAAAACAGCTAGGGGAGCAGAAGATGCATGGATATTCATTCCAGGGCAACCGACGGCACCCGAAAATAGGACGAAAAAAGGAGAGAAGGAGCAGAAGCACAGGAAAACCGAGCGGCGAGCCGGAATGGCACCTTCGCAGCACCTCGGCGTTCACTCCATGAAAATGAGCCGAGGTCCACTCGGCTGCTTATGTCACCGTGCAGCTCCCACTTGGTTCCTCAGGCACTAAGGCAACAACCAAAGACACGCTCTCGCTCCGGCTCAGCCCATTGGGCGTCGATCTTCTTGCACTCCTTTTTGGCGCGACCGGACTTGTCGCTGGATGATGCGGGGCGCATCGACTAGGGTCTTATCTGGGAATCAGATGGCTGTCGGCGATCAGAAGCAAGCATGTCTAGACCCAATGGGTCCCAGTCCCATCTGTCCCAAGCTTTGGTACTTGTGATCTTCCCCGGATCAATCGAGTGGAAACTAACCGCCATATAGAGGGCTGAACGGCAGGTGGCTACCGCGACCTCCCAAAAGGCCGCCCTAGAAGCTGCCATCGATGCCGCAGAGCATTACATGAAAGCGTTGCGACTGGAACCGCCATCTGACGCGAAAAAACAGCTCGATGCTAAATGCAAGGAGCTACTCACCACCGCAGAGAAGATCAAGGGCGCTAGCGACTGGCGGTCGGCGGCGCGGGGCTCTTCCAAGGCGGTGCCCAGTTTACGACCGCCGACGTCGAAACGAAAGCTGACGACCCGCGAAGAAATCATCATCCTTGAGGGCGCTAAACTGAATGGTTTTATTTTCCCGCCATGGGACCGCCCGCCTGCTCCGGATGAATTTCTTTCGCGCGACGGGCAGCCTTTCACGTACGTGGAATGAATCGCATCGTGGTAACGTTTACCATGGAATAATTCGGTGTTCTAACTCCGATTAGGGATGCACCGGATCTTCATCTTTCGGAATTCCAGAAGGCCATCTTTGCAGGATGGAAACGACCACGTGAGCTTTTGCAGTCAAGGAACACTGCAGACCAGACATCGAATGTCGTCGAACCGGTTATGTCTATCTCGGGGACTGCAGATCTTGTGCAAGATGTGTTGACCGATTGTTCGGTGGTTGCAAGTCTCTGCGCCACCACCTCCCGGGCTGAGCGAGGGCTAGGACCGGTATGGATTAAAATATGAACTACTGCCACCAAATTGCCACCAAAGCTGACTAGAAGTAGCATGCATCGCCAGCAATATACCCATGTGACGGTGGACAAGGCGGTCCGCTGTTATCACCGTCAGGGAAATACATCTTTTGTTTGTATTTCAATGGATCCTTTCGAAAAGTAGTCATTGATGACCAATTGCCATCCTCCAAAACTACACGGTCACTGCATATGACTGACCGAAATCACCCACACTTTCTATGGCCTGCCCTGGTGGAAAAGGCGTATTTAAAGGTTCGCGGGGGCTATGATTTTCCTGGAAGCAATTCCGGGACCGACTTGTGGGTGCTGACCGGGTGGATCCCGGAGCAAGTTTTCCTACATCACGATGATACCACCTCGGACGAGATCTGGGGCCGCTTGCATAAAGCATTCGACTATGGAGATGTGGTATTGACCATTGGGACCGGCAAGTTGACCGAAAGGGAGCAACAGGGGCTAGGGCTAGTGAGCGAGCATGACTATGCTATACTCGACATGAAAGAAGTCCACGGGCGGCGTCAATTCCTTTTAAAGAATCCGTGGGCGGGCGCAGAGCCAGGATCAGGGCAAGCCAGTCCCAGAGTCCAAGCGACAGAATCAACAAATGGGCCATCTCCTCTCTCACCAGGCACATTTTGGATGGATTGTGAGCAAGTTCTACAGAACTTTGAGAACCTCTACTTGAACTGGAACCCCGGTCTGTTCAAATACCGCGAGGACATTCATTTTACATGGGATCTTTCTCAGGGACGGGTCATTGCAGGCTGTTTTGTGAAAAACCCACAGTTTTCAATTTCCAGCGAGTCGGGAGGGACAGTCTGGCTCCTGCTCGGCAAGCATTTCAAGACGGTCCGTCACCCTGGACAAGAGCACAACCCGAACGAACCGCAGGGGTTTATTGGCCTCCACATTTTCCAGGCTGACGGGAAAAGAGTTTCGCTCAGCGATGGAGCGCTTCATCCTGGGCCTTATCTCGACTCCCCGAACACCCTCACGAGGCTGGAGATGCCCGCTGGGACCACGTATACGGCTGTGGTCTCTGAGCAATCGCTGCCTGTATCGAGTCAAAACTTCACACTCTCTGCCTTCTCGACCTCACCAGTGGTAGTGGGAAACTCGAGAGACAAGTATCTGTGCTTGAATAAGGCAGCCGGTTCCTGGACGACGTTGACGGCTGGCGGGAACGCCGAGTCAGCTCGCTATCATTCCAACCCCCAGTTCAGCCTGAAGATTTCTGATAGAACCGACGTGTCTATCTTGCTCGAAACCACAAACGCTGAACTGGCCACCCACGTCAGACTCTTTTGGTCCAACGGCCAGCGCATCTCCCGAGTGCGAAACCGCGACATCATTGCCGACAGCGGCGACTATCGGCGGGGATGTGCACTGGCAGAGACAAAGGCTTTGGATAAGGGGTCCTACACCATTGTCTGCTCCACCTTTGCTCCTGATCAAGTTGGTCGCTTCACGCTCTGGATCTCATCTATGATTCCGTGCACAGTACAACAGTTAGCCTCCGAGTCCGCGGGCCGCCGTGTCATCTCCTCAGATGTCGGCGTCCTTCCGCCAGGTAAGGATCGGATGCTGGCCACATTATGCGTCTCTCGTATGACACGGCTCAAGCTCATCGCGAGGAATAAACGGTCCACTATTGGTACCCGGGCCGTGGCTCCGTCTCCTGTGCTGATGACTGTGGAACTCGGCCAGGGACCATATAAGGAGATCCTGGCTACCTCGGAAGACGGCACTCACAGCGACGCAGTAACGGGGGTTCGGGTGGAGGATTTTGACTTGCGACCCAATCTCTCGTCGCAAGGTGTTTGGATTGTCATCGAGCGCATCGGGGGTCCAGGAGGGCAGGTGGAAGATTATTTTGAGGTTGAGGCGCTGGCCGAGGAGCGGGTTGAGATTGGGGAATGGGTGATTGAAGATGCATGAACAATATAGTTGGGCAATAGTTTCATGAAAACCTGAGATATGTTGCTATTTCCTCCGAGAAGAATGCGCTCCAATTCTTTGTTACCAATGTGTGTTGATTGTCGCGATAAGCCGGCAGCTTCGAGTCTCCGCACGGGCGGTGGCATTTCCCCAAGCTCCAAACGTCATCTTCTCCAGCCTCCAGCCCTCTCCCTCTTTGATTTCTCTACAACAAAATCATGGCAAGTAACATCCCTGCTGGACTGAAGTCTGCCGACATTGGGCGCTTTGCGCTCAGGGCAGCTCAGATCGAGAAGGCCAAGCCGGTGGTGGCCTACTGGTGTGAGTCTGCCTCTCCCCGCGATCCGGGTATTCGAGCTGACCAAGTCCCTAATGCGGCAGGCAATTTCCATATTGTGAACCAGATTATTGAAAGGGGCCTCCACAGTTCAGACGATGAGATTAAAATTTACACGACCAACCTGGTGGATAAGCTGGAGCAGGTGCGGTTGCCTTCCCCGCCGTTGACCCCTCCTTTACATCGCGTTCTTTGGAATTAATGACTGACGATAATTTTCTGTGTATAGTTCAAGAAGGAGAACCCAGAGAATGAAACAGTGACGGATAATGTGGCAGCGAGTGCGTTCGTGGAACAATTTGGGTTGGAGGTGTTCAATCGCGCCGAGGCTGCCATGACTGCCAACAAGGTCACCAAGTGAGCTTCCAGTGGCTAGTGGGGCTTATGGGAAACTAGGTTGCTGATTGTGTGCTAGACAAACGGCGGATACCTTTCAGGCGGCGGCGACATTCCTTGAGTTGTGCCAGATTTGGGGTGATTTGGACCCGGAAATTGCTGGGAGGATCAAGTTCGCCAAGTACCATGCAGTTCGAATTGTCAAGGCGATCAAGGCTGGCGAGGACCCCAACGCAACAAACCCTGTACCAGCAGAAGAGGAAGAACCCGTTGACGCACCAGAGGTACAGGCATTTGATCAATCTGTGGCAGAACAGGCTTCCAAACCCCGGCAGGCGTCGGTTGAGGAAATCCTCGATGAATCAGATCGTCTTGGACGACAGCTAGCCCACCAGTCGTCTTTGGATGAGTCCCTTCACCCATCCCGAACATCATCTGTTCCTCGGCAGCCTGCCGCCCCGGTGCCAGATATTCCATCTGTCCCGCGCAATGCGCCTGGTTCCCCTGCACAAACCATGGATGTTGACCAACCTCAGTCTGGGGAATTAAATCTCCCCCCCCACACCCAGCAAACTTGGCGGTTCGTCGGTTCTAGATCTACCAGATACCCCCAGTGCATTGACTGGTGGCGCTCGTGATGCCTCACACCATCCCAATGCCTTCCAGTCCTTCCCACCACCATCCGGGAGCCCGTCAGTACCTGCACCAGATCCAGCCTCATTCTATGACCCGTCGAGTGCCAGCGCCCATATCCCACATCCTGCAGCTTCGCCATCGGGGCCACCCTCAACTGCACGAGTGCCTGTTGCTCCTGCTCCTACTGCGCCGAGCCAACCATCCCACTCGGTAGACGATAACTCAATCTCTCTGGCACAGAAACATGCTCGCTGGGCTGTATCTGCATTGACATTTGATGATGTCAACACAGCTGTCAAGGAGCTAAAGAATTCTCTGAAATACCTTGGTGCAGAATGATGAAAGATAGGTATAGCTTTACTGGATTGACTTGCTCTATCTTATTCAAGTTGTCCCTAAAACTTGCTATTTCTTGAAACTGGACATTAATCTAAGCTTGTTGAATTATAGAAACTAAGTTGTTAAGTTATTTATTTTTGCTTAATCTATAGAAGTGAGAGAAGAAGAGCCATCACTCAAATGCCCCTACGGACAAATTGCCTCGTAATCGCGCTTGTGGGTCGATTGTTCTTCTCTCACATCCTCTTCCTCCTCCTATCCCTAGTCCTCCTGATGTGCTCTTTCTCGATCCTACTCCCATGTCTTGTTGTCCCCTTCCCACTCTTCTACTCACCTTGTTCTTCTTTGGATTCAACCCCCCTACCATTTCGCTCACAAAATCTTCCTCTATTTCCCTCTATCCAGGCCTTGCCTATCCTCTCTTTCTCAAGATTTCAAGTCTTTTAAAGTTAGAGGTTGTTTGATCAGTCATCTTCTACCTCATTCCTTGAACACGAGTGTAAAGATGCCGAGACAAATCCGTCCTCCAATGGTCGACTCCAGCTCTTCGGAGTCCGATTTTGTATGCCCGATGATGGCAGCTCTCGACGAAGGAAGCCTTACGGTCTCGAAGACCCTGAGTGAATTCAGGAATTTCTTCGACCTCAGGACCGACGTGTGGGACAAATTTCGAAAGGAACTCAGAAGTTTTGCACTTGATCAGTATTCTTTGGATGATCTAAAGGATCAAGAGAGCGCCCGCATGCAAGCCGCCGAGGATTTTCTTGAAGAGAATGGAGAGAAATATTGGGGTACTTCGGAGAATCGAAAGAAATATCTTGACCCCAAGGCCTTGCAGCAGAGTCCCGTCTACATGTGCACCTATCCCAAGAAAAAGGAGCCGTGAGTTTTGGTTTTGTTTCTAGAGAATGTCCTGCTGGGTATATCTTCTGCTAACCATCGCTTAGGATGACCCGGGGATTGATGATGTTGCTAGAGAAGATTGCCAAAGCCTCCAGAAATAAGTCGATCCCCCAGGATGTAAGATTTCCTAATCGAAGGGCATATTGTTTTGCAAATCCAGACTGATAAAAGACAGACTCCGCGTGATCTTGCGGACACTTCGCACATTCCTGGTTCTACTAGTGTTGCCGACACCCTCCCTATCGAACCGATTCAGCTTTCTCCCATCAATATGGACGAAGTGAGCAGCCCTCCGGCCGTGTCGTCTCTCAGCGCTCACGCATACACCTCTCCTCATGCTCGAAAGTACCAGGAGGCACATCTCCAAGTTCAAGGTATGATATAGATGATTTCTATCAAATATCAATTGTCGGGACTGACCCCGGCAAAGCAGGAAACACGCTGTCAATTGATATGCTCCGTGCTCAGCAAGAGTGCCAGCACCGGAACACCAAGGCTACATTCTTTCTAGTGCGAGAGGACGGGACCGAGGCCAGGGACACCATCTGCGTTCCGTACCGAGAATTTCATTCGGCCTCCCATTTTCTGGCAGTTATGACCGAGGCATACGGGCTACCCAATTTCGAAGACAGTGCTCTCCAACTGCAGGAAATGAGTGGAAATCCCATTCGTCGGCTGCGCTATGCGGTTGTGAGACCAAAGTGGGCGAAGGTCTCGTTCCAAATCCGAGCCGGTCGCGATGCAGACTGGCGGGCTCTTCAAAACATCCTGGAAGTTGCGTGGGCAGCCAGCAGCCGTGGAGACTTGGCCAAGACTTATTTCAAAATTGAAGTCACGTTGAAAGTGGAGTGAAGAGGGGCGTCGTGGAAACAGAGAGGATCGGCGGGTGATATTGGATGGTCGAAATGCTTAGCATGTTTTGATGCTAGAGATCTTGGTTCGGGGCTCGGGTAACCCAGCGCCATGGGAGAGAGCAGAGATCCATGGATGTCATCCATGGACATGTCACAACTTGTACTGAGTTCGGCGCGAAGGAAGACTGATGTCACTGGAAATAGGGGATTATCATTGTTTTTGCCCACAAAGAATCAGTAGAGTCGTATTGTGGGCTCCACCCAGCCCACTTGGTCCCGCGACTATCGACAACGGCGTCGTTGAGCCAACGGGCTTGGCAGGGGAAACAGGAATGAGAACTGCGATCTTCTTTCCCGAATTTTCTAGCGATGCATGAGGGAGTGGAGTTTGGCGCATTGGAATGAGGAGGTGCCCCGTCCGCGTGGGTTTGATTTTCCCACGTTGGCCCCCTCTCTCTTTCTCTCCTTCATCTTTCCCCTTCTCCTGTGGGAGTGGTTTCTTGAACTCGATCCAACCATGGCTGAATCTAGCAAGCCTGCTGTCCTGATCATCGGCGGCCTTGGTGCGTGTTGACTCTCTTATTAACCTCAATCCCCGGGTTTTGCGGGATTAACGTTTCTCGGCCCCCTAGGCTTCATTGGTCGTCATCTCGCCCTCTATATTCACCAGAACAACCTCGCGTCCGAAGTGCGATTGGTCGACAAGGTCTTGCCGCAGCTGGCTCGGTTAGCCCCCGAATTCGACGAGGCATGCTCCAAGGACAAGTTTGTGCAGGCCGACGCCAGCCGTGAACGTAGGTGAATTCGCCCTTGATGAGGGGATGTTTGGAATCGTTTCTGACCCACGATTCGTTCTAGAGCACTCCCCGCGTATCTTCGACCGAGCCAATGGCGAACAATTCGACTACGTCATCAACTGCGGCGGGGAAACCCGACACTCCCAGCCTGACGATGTCTATGAACTGCGCAGTTGCGGACTGACTGTGGCGTTGGGTAAGGAGATTGCCCGGCGTGGCATCTCCGCCTTTGTCGAGACCTCGACAGCGCATGTCTACAAGAGCGGGTCCACCCCGCGCAAGGAGAATGACAAGATGCAGCCCTGGAACAAACTGGCCAAGTGGAAATTGAAAGCTGCCGAGGAGCTGGACCGGATCCCAGATCTGCAGTACTGTGCCTTGCGTTTGCCGCACGTCTACGGCCCGTATGACCCGGGGTACTTTGCGACGGGCATCTGCCTGTCCCGCGTGTACGTGGATTTGGAACGGGACCTCGAGCTGTTGTACACCAAGGACGTCAAGATTAACACGCTGCACGTCCAGGATGCGGCGAGTGCCTTGTGGCGGGCCGCGGAATGGCGGGCCGGTCAGGGCAAGATTGACAACAAGGATGGCTTTGTGGCCTTCAACGTCGTGGATCACAACAACACACAGCAGGAGCACGTGGCTAAAGGGTTGTCCGAGGTGTTTAACCTCAAGGTGACATTTATTGGATCGCTCGTCTCGCAATTCGCCAAGATGAACTTGGACGATGTGGTCGAGGACATGAATGAGGTCAGTTTGCAGACTTGGGCTGAGCTGCTTGAAAAACACAACATCGACCGCCCCGGTCCCATCAGCCCCTTCCTGGAACGGGACATCCTCAAGGACCAAGACATGTCTATTGATGGCTCGTTGTTCGAGTCCACCACCGGCTGGAAGCCCAGCCACGAGCGCTTCGATGCTGACAGCATTCGCGAGATGGTTGATAGCTACAAGCGCATGGGCTGGTGGCCATAAAACTCTTTTTCTTTCTTTCTTCCCTTCTTTTGTTCGTGCCTCGAAGATATCCTCCCCACAACCCAATCTCCCATCTCATGCGCATTGCATTGTGTCTGGAAAGAATGCATTGACTCGCAACACGACACACGACCCTTTCATGACTTCTCCCATCCCACTATTCCACCAGACATCATCCTTTTCTTCCTTTCTATTTTTGCCAGGCAAGTCAACCCACACCCTGAACTGGATCTGTTTTACTCTGTGATTCATAATACCCATCCCGTTGGAGGTATTTTGTTTTGCTTTTTTTTTTTTTTCCCATGCATATATTGGCTTGATTTGTCCCCTTCGTTTGATCGAGTTTGCATTTCCCTGCATGCAGCATCCTAAGCCTTTTCTTTTCTTTCTCCTTTCTTCCTTCCCCCTTTGATATATGAGTGGCACTTGTCCACTTTCTTTCGTCTGTATGTATTTTAAGTGTTGAAATTTGATTTTGGTGATGATCCTTGAACTCTTTTGGGTACCCCTACAGCAGATACCGTCCCCATAGAAGTGTCTGTGGCCGTATTGCCGATAGTGTCGGGACCTTGACGAGCTATGCTCTATTGAGCCATGTCAAGGCAAGAAGATCATTTATGTCCCCATCAACCATGCATACCCCCCTCGCAAGATGAGTTTTCAATGTCAGCTTTTCAACCCTTTAAGTGGGGGTTATTTGAAGCATGGGCGTTGGCTAATTGATGACGCTTGCTTCTTTGAACCCTGGGGAGTGTCTCATGCAAATGGCTATGCGAATGGGGGTAGCGAGGTTCTTGCTAATGGTGTTGTTAATGGAGAGTGACATGCGGTCATTTGTTGTCGAGAAAGAATTACCGCGCCCAAATTCAAGAAATTCCCTGTTAGCCCCATCAAATGCTATAATTGTGAGTAATTGTGAGCCCATATCTCAGCAACATGAGCACTAGAATCCATCATCTAGAGACGGCGATCAGGTGGAGCAGACCCACAAAAATTTCTGTTCAGCGGGGTTTCAGCATCCCCAGAACCGCGCGCACTCAGTTCCTGAATCTCCCCAGCTCCTGTCACAATCCTCGATCACGTCACCGTGCTCGAGATGCCGGTGTGGCACCAGCCAACTGCGCAACGAGAAGCAAATGTCTGCTCCACTCGCCGAGGCACAGACCGCACAGAAAGGTATGAACGACCTGACCCCTAGGGGGGCACGAGTGGGGCGCCGGGCTAATAACGTCGTAGATTGCCGGAAATGCCAACTTCGCCGCATCAAGTGCGATCGCGGACTTCCGGGGTGTATGAAATGCTCCAAGCGTAGCCTCGAGTGCCCGGGGTATGGTCCGCGGTTCAAATGGGTCCATGGAGTCGCCAGCCGGGGGAGTTTGCAGGGCAAACTGGTTCCTGTGCAAAACAAATCAGCGCCTCTTGGGACGCAGGGGACTCGTCATACTTGGAATGTGCAGTATGGAGGTCCGGCTATAGAGGGACTGTCGATCCCGCGCTCGCTGTCCAACCCTCTGTTGCGCGAATCTAACTCCCCCTATGCATCTCACCTCATGCCCTACTTCACGGAATATGTGGCCCGCAGACTCGCATGGGTGGACGGGCCAGAGAATCCATGGCGACAGATCGTTCTGCCGATGGTCGAGGGCTCTGAAACCGTGCTGTCATCTGTTCTCGCGCTGACCGCGCATGACCTGGCATCCCAGTATCCTCGTCATGATCCCTGGTACGAACGATTCCAGAGCATCTCCAAAACCTACCAAGAAAAGGCCCTGGGCCGCCTGGCGCAAGAACTCAATACGCTGCGCCAATCGACTACCTCACAGCTCTGGAGTCGTGCGCTACCCACTGTGATCCTGGCATCGGCGATCATTTTGTGCAACAACGACATGCTGAATGCGCAGACGGCAGGATGGCGGGTCCATTTACAAGCCGCGCGGGAGGTTATCCGAGCCGCCTGTTACGGCAAGACAATCCACGTCGAGGAATTCTTCTTGCAGGAGTACTATACCACCTCGGTGTGGACACACCTGACGACCTTCCATGAGGTGAACGAGATTGTCCATACTCCTGTAGCCAGCAGCAGAGATGCCGTGTTCATGGACTTCGTGCGGATTGTCCACCAAATCACCCAAACGGAACGTCTCCGGGCGAACTGCCAGCAGCCGCCGGAGATGACCATCGACGACATCCATGTTCAACTCAAGCTCGCTGAGGGAAACGCCCTAGAACTTATTCAAGGTATCCAATTCTGGTCGGAAATCGATCGACGCGATTGCGAGCAGCTCGTCTCGATGTATCGCCACGCGGGCCTTGTCTACAGCTACCAAGCCCTTGCGAGCCGTCCTACCGTGGAACCACTTATCCAAGACTCGCGCAATCAAATCCTAGAACATTTGCAATGTCTTTCCGGGACGGGGTACGAGATGTTCGCCCAGGATTTGGTTTGGCCGCTCTTTGTTGCCGGGACCGAGTGTCAAGACAGCCGGCTTCGCCAGAAGACGATTGAGCGCGAACTCACCATCGTGATGCGCATCAGCCGGATCTTGGATCGAGACCGAATGTTGTCGTTTTTGAAGACGTGGTGGATGCTGTCTGATCCTCAATGTAGCTCGTGGATCGATCTGGCGCGGAAGCAGTCTTCTGAGTGCAATTTTGTGATTATTTGAGATCCAGTCCCAAGGAAAATGGAGTACATATTCGGGAATTCTATTTTTTGAGCACGATGCTAGCGTGATCTTGCCAGATACATGTTAAATAATGATACAGGTTAAATACATGGTGTTTCTCTTCGCATGTGAGGTATATTACCATTAGACAAAAGCCAGGCACTGGTTAGTTGTCTTTAAGCTTAAACTCCAAATTTTCTAGATGGAGGCTGTCGATGAAACGTACCGTAGGGCCGGCCTTAAGGTGAGACCGACAAGCAATTTCGTCCTAGAGACATGACTACACTTTATTCAATTCGAAGGATAAACATGTCGACGGCATTTCCATGCGCTGTACTCTGTGATAGGGAAATTAACAGTCTCGTCACACCCACTCGATAAGATAGGGCAAGAGGCCTAATCAATAGACCTTTCCATTACCTCCATATACTTGAATATCTCCAAAATGCCTCGTGTATATATCATGCAAAACAATGCAGAGCGCGGGACAATAATACGCACGTATAGATAGCAGACCCACGCCCCACCGAATCCTCCCCATGGCTCCACCTCAACCTCACCTGGCAATTCTCCAGGAGTCTTCTGTATGGGCTCATTATTTTCTCAAAAAACATCTAGACTTCAAATATATCCGGAATTTCTTCCGATCTTCCAGCTCTCATCGCAGCATGGCGACCCGCCCGCATATCGGCATTATCGGCGCCGGCCTCTCGGGGCTACGCTGTGCTGACATTCTCATCCAGAATGGGGCCCGGGTAACGATCCTCGAAGCCAGAGACCGGATCGGGGGAAGAGTATGTGGTTTTCTCCCCGGTGATTGTGTGAGAACCCAAGCCAGAAATCGAGCTGAGTGGTTGTTCTGTGGCTAGGTGCATCAAGATGAAGTGGGAGGTCACTTGGTAGATCTGTATGGTCTCTCTCTCCCACGTATATCTGCGTGTTTATATCGAATACTTGACTAACTACAAATCAGCGGCCCCAATTGGATCCATGGCACAGGCCAAAACCCCATCATGGCCCTCGCCGAAGCAACACAGACCGTCACGCATGACCCTGAGGGCGCAAATGTGGCCATCTCGCGACAGGGACATGTTGTCGATGATGCTCTCGCTATGAAAGCGTCTGAGTTTATGTGGACCACCATTGAAGAGGCCTTTGAGTACAGCAATCAGCACGCCGAGAGTATCCCAGCAGACCGGAGTCTGTTCGACTTCTTCCAAGAACGAGTGCAGCGCACAGACTTTACTCCAGCTGAGAAAGAGCTGTGTCTGGATGCCTGTAAGCTGTGGGGCGCTTACGTGGGTGATCCGATTGAACGGCAGAGTTTACGGTTTTTCTGTCTGGAGGAGTGTATTGATGGGAGTGCGTATCCTTCTCTCCGTCTTTTGCACATATTTCCACTGCATTATACCCCATGGTGCTCTTCTGACTACTTTTCTTCTACAGATAACTACTTCGTCGCGTCGACCTACAAGCACATCTTGGAGCATGTGGCCAAGGCTGCCCAAACCCAGGCCGGCATCTTCTTCAACCACCCGGTTGTGCGCATCGACGCTCCACCCAGACCAAAAGACCAGCCCCAGGCCCAGCACCAAGTAACCGTCACCACAGCCTCAGAGACAAACCACCACTTCGACGAGGTCGTCGTCACCTGTCCACTTGGCTGGCTCAAGCGCAACACAGACGCCTTCCACCCGCAACTCCCAGAGCGGCTCCTACAAGCCGTGAATAACATCTCGTACGGCCGCCTCGAGAAAGTCTACGTGACATTCCCGCGAGCTTTCTGGCAGACCACCACCACAGAAACACGCCCACCAAAACCACGTACAAACCCCGTCTTCGCGCAATTCCTCGACCCAATCTACGCACCACACCCACCACACATCCAATGGAACCAAGAATGTCTCTTCCTCGCCGCTCTCCCAGACCCCTGCGCCCAGCCCACCCTCCTCTTCTACACCTACGGGCCCTGCGCCACCCACATCGTAGACTCTCTGGCCGGACTAGACCTCGAGTCCAGCGCCTACAAAACCCGCCTGATCGACTTCCTCGCCCCCTTCTATGCCCGTCTCCCCGGGTACTCCGCCTCGGCACCGGACTGCACGCCCACGGCCCTGCTAGCCACGCGCTGGCAGGCCGATCCGTACGCGGGCAACGGGTCGTACTGCAACTTCCAGGTAGGGTTGACGCATGCAGATCGCGATATCGAGGTGCTGCGGTCCGGGGCGGGCGTGGGTGCGGAACGCGGGGTGTGGTTTGCTGGGGAGCATACGGCGCCGTTTGTGGCGCTGGGCACGACGACGGGGGCTTATTGGAGTGGGGAGCGGGCGGCGACTCAGATTTGTTGTGCGCGTGGATTAGGGAGTCTCGGGGTTGGGGCTGCACGGGATGATTCTTTGCCTTCAGCTGGGGTTAAGGGCATATAGATGAATCTTGGGGTTTGATTGGGGTATAGTTGCTATTCTTTCGGTTCTTTTACATATTTTTCTATCTGCTGGGTTATCTATACAGCTTTGGAAGATTATCAAGGCCAGAGGCTGTGGGAATATAGTGGGAGTATAGTTCTTGATATTCCAGTCTCGGGGACCACTTTATACTTCTCTTCACTTACCCCGGTCTCGGCAATTCCAAGTGTTAAATAATTGTAAAAAAAAATTCAAAAAAAATTCTATAGATTGTCTCAAAAGGTCGTTTCGTGTTTATTCCAGGATTACCTATGTAGCGGATTTCCTCTGCCACTTCTTGGCTTTCCCCTTCCGTTTTAGTGCTTAGGCCTTGCCGCTTTTTGCTCACTGAGTAGAACTGACAGACGGTAGCTCGGACCACCATTACTCGAAACCTCCGACTACCATAAAGGTCACGTGTAGTCACGTTTTTGGTCACGTGTTGGGAGGTCAGACCACTATTAGATTCTAATGGTTAACCGAGCTCTATCGTTATCTTATTATATAAACTAAAATCTATTTATACCCTACCAAAACTAGTTACTAGTTTATTACTAACTAATTTTAAATAATAGACGCCTAGACTAATCCCGACTAATAACTCGCGTATAAATATAATATTATCTACTCCCTTCTTTATCGGGACTAGGATAATAGGGAAGAAATAGAATGAGAAACTGCCTAAATTAAAGAGTTTAAACGCTAACGAGTTAAATTTAATAAGGCACTAAACTATATAGAGAAGGAATCGATCCCCAAAAGGCCCCGCCTAGTACTACCCCTTTAAAAATATATATTTATATTATCTATCTATTAACTAGTATAAAACTATATACTAACTAGTTTTTAGTTATTTAGTATAATACCTTTAACTAATAATTATAATAATATAATATCTACTATAGTAATTAGACCTGGATAGACCCGCGGATAACCTATATGGGTCGACCCGTGGGTCAGCCTATAGACGGGTCGTGGGTTAGACCTCTTGACCCGTAGGCGGGTCAAGATTTTTTTGACCTATCCCGCGGATTAATAGGTTAATCTATTTAACCTATTTAGATAGATACTTTATTAACTATATAACTTTTATAAATTATTATTTTTAGCTATATTTTTAGATATTATATTTATTTTAGTTAAATAATTTTTTATAGTAATTAAAAGAATAATTCTTAAAAAGTAATTCTAGAGAATATTATTTTAAATATTAATCAATTTTAATTTTAAAGCTTATAATTATTAAGTATTTATAGATATTTATAAACCTTATTAAAAATCTATAAGAGGCTATAATTATCTTTATAATTATTTTTTAACTTTTTTTACTATAATTAATAAGATATATTAATTATAATTATTAGATCTATAATATCTTTTTTTATTATTATTATTAATTAGTATAATCTCTTTATAAGTTTTTTAGGTCTCTTTTTCCTTCTATATAATTTCTAACTTATCTTACTCCTAAAGCTCTTAAATAAATATAAGCTACTTCTTCTTAACTTTAAATTTAATAATATATATAAGTATTATTAGATCTTATATAGTAGATATATTTAGTATCTTTTATTAATAATAGTAAATATTATATATAGAATTAAATAATCGCTTAATACTAATATTAATAGCTAGGATTAAAAAGAGATTATAGATAAAGCTTATAAATATAAGAAATTTATATTAATAATCCTTCTAGAATTAATAGGGTAGGATTAGGATAGTATCTAGATAGAGGGTAGATTATAATAATTAATATAATATTTAAATAGATTAGAATTAATATCTCTATTAAAACTAGGGTTCTAAAATAGGCCTTAAAACCCTGGTTCTAATAGAGATAGAAAGATAGAAACTTAATAGATTAAAACTAGGGTTTTAAATAATTATTTAGAACCCTAGTTTTAATAAAGATATATATAGAAACTTACCTTTTTTAATATACTATATTATCTTAGATTAGGAGCTTAAGGTAGAAGTGTTACAGGACCTTCGTACAAAGTCCTATACAACAAAGAAGCTCGACCTTAAGGCCTCGTAGGCAGAAACTGACTGTCTCCCTAACAAAACCCCAACTCCTACTTAACCCCTTTTTTCTTATATCTCTTAACGAATCCTTCTTATATCTAGGATATACTATTAATTAATATAATTTAGTCTAATCCCCTAATATTAGGATTCGTTCGTTTCTTTTTTTTCTTTCCCTTAACTAGATAGCGTCTATTAGTCATATAATAATAGATCCTATAATAGAAGATTTATGGTTAAACTATTCCTTTCTAACGAATAACCTTAATAATAATTTATAACTATAACTAATATACCCTAATATCAAGATATATAATAAGAGTGACCTAAGTATTTATACAGTATTCCGTACGAATCTTAGAATTAAACTCGAGATAGACTAATAGTACTTCTATACTAAATAAATAAAGATTTACTACGTCTTTAGTAGACTCCGAGGCTAAGCTAGTTAACGGATCTATCTATAGATTAAAATAATAGTAATAATAATCTAATCGGTATCGTTTAAAGACTTCTACTAAGCTATAGACCGATAGTTTATAGACCTAGAATAGAAATAAAGGGCTTTTATATAAATTAATATAATAAAATAAAGAAAGAAGAAACTCCGCGAGTTCTTTAGTAAATTCGAATAGAATCTTATAGCTATAGGAGGTCTAAATTAGGATAACTCCTAGAAATAAGCCCTTTTAGAGATAGTTATTAATATTAATCTATTTAAAGGGATAATAAGGCTATTCGCGAGCTTATATAAAGAATACTAGAGTAATCTATTTTATATTAATAATAATCTCTAATAAATTAATAGATTATTAAAAAGAAAGAACCGTTTAATACCCCTCTAGATCTTATATTACTAGCTATTTAATAAATAAATAGACTAAGAGCCTATCTTTATTAGAATCGTGTTACTTAAAATATAGATCGCCTCTTTTTATATAAACCCTAATTAGAGTTAAGAGAAAATAAAATAGATTAATAAATAAGAGTTATAGAGATATTATATAATAAAAGCTTATTTATAATATAGAGAGAAAGGATATTAGATTATTTCTTATATATTAAAACTAGCTATTTATTTAGCCTAGATTACTATAGCTACTATAAAAGAGGATATAGATCCTAAAAAGGATAAAATAGAGTTAAGAAAAAAATAACTCTTATATAAAAATATATATAAAAAGATAAAAGAACTTCGAATAAATTAGATTAAGATTAGAAAAGATTTAAAATATTATATATAGACTCTCCTTCTTTTTTTATCTCTATAATCTTAGAATAATATATTATAGCCTAAACCTTAGTTAATTATAGCTATTTTTTATATAGTATAATTAACTAAAGATTTACTTAAAAATAAGACCTTTCTATCTTTAATATCCTTCCTAGAGTCTTAAAAGAGATAGAAAGAAAAAAACTAATTTCTTAAATTATATAATCCTCACTAAGGATTAGAGGGTATTTCGAATAGCCTATCTTTCTTTATATAATCCCTAATAATCTTAGATATAATCTTATCTTTAGATTACTATAGCTTATTTAGAATAATATATAATTAGAACCTTATTAAGGATATCTCTATCTTTAATTCTTAGGAATATATATATAAAATAAGATTATTAAGCTACTTCTAGCTTTAGAGATATCTTTAATCTCTATAAAAGAGATAGAAATAAATATCTAATAAAAAAAGAGGACTCTTTATATCTTATTAAACTATTCGCGGCGTTAATAATAGATATTAAAAAGGCCTTAAAAATAAAAGAGAGGATTAACTATTATATAAAACTATCTCTATAGTATATAGAATTCTTCTCTTTTTTTAACTCTAAAAAAGTAAATAAACTCCTATCCTATTAAAAAGCTAGAATCGACTACTAAATTAAACTTATATAATAAGAGAGAAAAGAACCCTTAGTATCTTAGAGCCTTTTTTATAATATATTAAACGAGAAACTATTAATACTACAAAAGACCTTTACTAAGCTTTTAGATAAAAACTTTATCCGAGTAAGTTATTTATTAATAACGGTACTAATACTATTTATATAAAAACTAAAAAGAGACCTCTAATTTTATATCGATTACTATATACTTAATATAATTATAAAAAAAGACCGATATCTTTTACTCTTAATCTATAAAACGCTAAACTAAATTAGGAAAATAAGATAGTTCACAAAACTTAATATATCTATAGCCTTCTATAAGATTAGGATTATAGAAAGAGAAAAGTAGAAAATAGTCTTTTATATAAGATATAGTCTCTATAAATAGCTCGTTATACTATTTAGTCTTATAAATATACTAAGTATTTTCTAGAAATATATTAATAATATACTCCGCGAATTCCTTAATAACTTCTATTTAGCCTATCTTAATAATATATTAATCTATACTAATAATAATCTTAAGACCTATTAAGAATATATATAAAAGGTCTTTACGAAGCTCTAAGAAATAGAACTATAACTTAATATTAGTAAATATAAATTCAAGTATACTAAGATTAAGTATTTTAGGTTTATTATATAAATAGATAAAGGGATCTAGATAGACCTAGAAAAGGTTAAGATAATTAAGGAATAGAAGGCCCTAACTACTATAAAAGGAGTTAGAAGTTTTCTCGGATTTATAAATTTCTATCAGTAATTTATCGAAGTATATTTAGAGATTATATAACCCTTTATAGATCTTATATAAAAAAAGAAACTATTTAACTAGTCTAAGGATTATAAAGTAAGTTTTAAAGAACTTAAGTAACTATTTATAACTAATCTAATCCTCGCGACGTTTAACCCTTTTTATATAATAGTTATTAAGATTAACTCTTTAGAGTAGACTATAGAGAGGGTTCTTTTATAATATAATAACTAAAGTATACTCTATCTCTATATTTATTTCTTAAAGAAGAATACTCTGGCTAAATATAACTACGAGATCTATAATAAGGAACTTCTAGATATTATATAATACCTTAAAATCTAGGATACTAAACTTTATTTAGTCTAGAGTAGATTTATAGTAGTTACTAATTATAAAAACCTTAAATACTTCTTTAGCCCGAGGAAGCTTATAGAATATTATATATAATAATCTCTCTTCTTTAGCCGATTTAATTTTATCTTCTAATATTAAAAAAAGAGTAAGAACCCTTAAATAGATACGCTATCGCGATAGGAATAAAATAATCTAAATAAAGATAACCTATAAATAACTATTTATATAATCTATCTCTTTTATCTAATAGAGAATAGTATTATAGTTAATATTAGATACTTAGAGATAATACTAGATTATTAGATTAATATATATAACTAAGATAATACTTATAATAAGGCTGTACGAATAATCTAAAAGGATAGATAGACCTTCTCTCCCTATTTATAGCTTAAGGTCTTAATAGTAGAATATACTATTAATATAGAAGGGTTTATCTTATTTTAAGAAAGACGTTAGATACCCTAGTTAGAACCTTTTTATATAAGCCTAATTTAGATAGTTTACGACTCTTTTATTATTAGTTACCCTAGGAGAGAGAAAACCTATACTATAGTTAGCCAGGAATTCTTTTAACTAAGAATATTATAAGATATTCGGAGATTTATATAAAACTATAATCTATATAATAGGGGAAAGCCCTAACGCGAACTAAAGAAAGGATTTCTTAAACCCTTACTGATCCCTGAATAACCCTAATATAATATTATAATAGACTTTATTATAGATCTCCTAACGAGCGATAGATTTATAAATATTTTAGTAATTATTTATTAATTTATAAAAGATGTGATCTTTAAGAAGATAGAAGAGATTACTATAGAATCGATAGCCTAAATAATAATCTAGTACTTTATATAATAATATAGATTCCTAACCTCGATTATTTTAGACTATAGGAGTTAATTTATAAATATTTTATAGGCTTATCTCTATTAATTATACTAAATTATATAATAACTCTTAACTATATATTACCCTAAAACTAATAGATAAACTAAATAATATAATAATATAATAGAGACCTATCTACGCTTTTTATATAATATAAATAAGATAATTAGATATAACTCCTTCTAATAGCTGAACTTGTATTAAATAGCCGAGTTTCTACTATAACTAGATTTAGCCTCTTCTTTTTTTATATAAATATTATCTCTTACTATTCTAACTAGTATTAAACCCTATAAATAATAAAAAGGAAACACGAAGCCTAATCTAGAAAGTTAAAGCGATTATACAAAAACTTATAGATATAAATAATTAGGCGCGAGCGTTAATTATATATATAAACTAAATCGTAGAAACGAATATAAATAGATACCGTGATCTTATACCTAAATATTAGGCTAATAATTATATATGGCTCTATCTTAAGAATATCTTAATATAAAGATTATATAAGAAGCTTAATTAGAAGAATATAAAATATATTATATAGGAAGTTATTAGTTCTTACGCGGTTTATCTTAATATATTACCTAGTATTTACCCTATATTCTATATTAATCTTATATAACCAGCTATATCGGATCTACTACTATTGTAAAGATAGTATAACCTATAACCTCTTACTATCTTAGTAGAGGGCTAAGAAGAATTTAAGATTAATAAGATCCCCGACGAATACCAGACTAGAGGCCCCGACCCTTATATAATATATACTATAAAATAGATAGACTATACTAGATTAACTAAAGAACCTATAGATACGTTAGAGGATACTATCGCCTTTAATAACTAGCTCTAGAAGACTAAACGATTCCGACGACCCGATAGCTCGCTAGATTGGATAGCGTTTTATACGAACTGCTAATATATCTAATAAGACTATAAAAAAAAAAAAAGAGAGAAGAGAGAGAGATATTAGAAAGGAAGACACTACGAAAAAGAGAAAATACTAAATTATATTAATTACGCGATAGAATATTAGACTAAAAGAAAAGAAAAGAAAAACCTATTTATATAAGCCTTAATCCTCTAACTCCTTTATATAAGATAGCTCCGATAAAGATATAGTAAAAATAGGAACGAAACGAGCCTCGCTTAGGGTAATAAGAGAATAACGCGTAGTATAATCGGGCTATTTATAGTTTATATAATAGCTACTAAAAATATCTAGGAGTTATATATATTTATTAAAAGGATAGCTAGTAGTTAAGTTAATATAAATTATATAGCTAACTTAGCCGCGGGAGATAATTAAGAGGGTATTTATATAGGAAAGATACACAGATTTAACTTATATAACCTATAATAAGTTAATAGGAATAAATAAAGATAATAAATTTATACGAACCTAAATAATAGGGTAACCCCGATATAAATAAATAAGGAACTTATAGTTAGACTATGACTAAACTTTATATTAGACTTCGGTATAGTAGAGTTCGCGAAGAGCCTTATTATTAACGGCTGTGAGTTATATAATAGTATACTTTTTACTATCCTTAGTAATATAATAAATAGGAAAAAGAAGATAGAAAAACCCTATATCTATATAGGATAGATCGTATAGGGTATAAGATATAAGGGATATAGTAATAATTAAAAAAAAATAGTAATAAAAGAGATAGAGGTCGAAGTCTATTCGAAAAAGGGAGAGAGGGTCTTTATATACCCCTACGCTAGAGATAATAATATTATTATAATATATTTAAATAAAGAAACGCGTAATCTTACGTTACTTTACTATCTATATTAGGCTATAAAAAAGAGACGACTAATAAATAATAAATAAAGATAGAAAGAAAGAAGAGAGGGAAAAAAAAGGGGAGGGGGCTATTATTATAGGACCTTCGTACGAAGTCCTATATAATAAAGAAGCTCGACCTTAAGGCTTTATAGGTAGAAACTAACCGCCTCCCTAATAAAACCCTAACTCCTATTTAACCCCTTTTTTCTTATATCTCTTAACGAATCCTTCTTGTATCTAGAATGCACCATCAATTGATATAATTTGGTCTAATCCCCTAACAAGAAGAATCGGCTATTAAAAATATATTAAGCTTATTAGTTTAATAGGACTATTTTATTTTAGATAGTAATTAAAAGTTTAGAATATTATTAGCTTAGTAGCTTAGAAGCTAATTTTTAAGACTTTATTAGTATTAGATATTATAATCTATCTAAAGGTAGTCCTAGTCTTTAGTTTAAAAAAATTTAATCTTATATTAAAGGGCTAAGATAGTACTAATTATATAGATATTACTAAGCATTTTATTATTTATTATAGAGTAATATTTATAGAGTTTATCTTTAGCTAATTTAAGGGCTTAATATATCTATTATTTTTATTTAACCTTTTTTTTACTAACCTATCTAATTAATCTCTTAAAATAATTAAATAGTTTATTATAGATAGTAAAGATAGTATAAATAATAATATCCTTTATTTTTAAGAGGACTATAGTAAATTAGAAAAATAGCTAGATAATATTAAGAAGATAGTTAATCTAGCGTTATTTATTTATATTAATTTTAAGATAAAGATAATTATATTTAGAGTAAAATTAATTAAAGACTAATTATAACTATTTTATATACTAGAGTATTAAAAAAGTTAAATTCTATCTAGTTTAGATATCTTAAATTAGAATTAATCAAGAGTAATTAGGCTAGAGACTAAGAAAGGACTCCTGATATTAAGGGCTTATATTAATAAAGATTATAAGGTTTCTAATCTAAAATATAAAATAGATTAGTATTTTAATTAATATATAAAAAGTATAGATATATATCTTTATAAAAATTATTATAATATCTTATTTTTATATTTTTTAATAGATATATTAGATATATTCCTTAGACTAAATAGTCTTAGTTACCTTATTTTAAGGGTTCGCTTTTATCTAGCTAAATAGTTATTTTAAACTTAATTAAATTATATATATAATATATAGAACCTAAATAATTATTATCTTAGAGTTAATATCTAATAATTAAATAGAATCTTAGATACTTAAAATAAAGATAGAGTTATTTAATATATTATTAGTTATTACTATAAATATTTAGTCTTTAATCTAATATTTCTAGAGGATATTAAGAAAGATTATACTAAGATTCTATCTAAAATATATATTAGAAATAAGTTCGAAGCTAAATAAAATCTTTTAATAATTTTAGTCTATATTAATAAAATAGCTAAAGATAGCTATAAATATTTATTAAAATAGTAATATCTAATAGTTAAGATTAATAAAGAGCTTAATCTTAGATAGAAGCTTTTAAAATAAATCTTTTTATTAATCTTAGATTATTCCCTAGATTTAATATTATATAGTTTAATAGAAAGAGAAACTAGGGATAAATAATAATAATTAGGTTATTTAAAAAAAGGCTTAGAATTTAGGATATTTAATAATTTAAAAAAAAGCTATAAAATAATTATTATAATAATTAATTATTACTCCTATAATTCTTAGATAATTAATTAGGCTATTTAAAAGGAGTTCTTAGTCTAAGAAAGATTAGTCTATAAATTAAATAATAGCTATATAATATATTATATATTCTATAAGATATTAGATTATTAAATATTTAATAGTATTTTAGCTTTTCTAGTATATACTCCGATTCTAGTAATATTAGAGATCTATTATCCTATTCTTAGTATAGACTAAATAATCTATAATCTTACTATATTATTTATATAGGAGCTTTAGCTTTTTTATTACTAAATATATAATTTAATTAAAATATAACTATATATTAGTCTATTATAGACTTTTTTAGTTTATTTTCTTTATAGTATTATAAGAACTACTAATTTAGATATTAAGCTATTAGTTTAAAAATTCTATTTTATTTATATTATTAAAAATTATCTAAGTCTTTTTCTAATTATTAGATTATTTTAGTATTAATAATATAATAGAAGGGAGGCTTTACTTAATTTATTAGTTTTCTAGTAGTTCTAAGAGAGTATTAAGAAATTAATTAGAATAGAAAATAAATAATTTAAATCTTTTACTCTTAATAAAAAAGGGAGGGTATAAAATAGATAATTAAGATATAAAAAAGATATAGTAATAGTATATTAAAATAAAGGACTTAAGATATAGAAAAATAATCTAAGATAAATTATCATAGATTTAGGGGAATATATAGGTCTAATACTTATTTTTTATTAATAGATAGGATTTAGTACTATTCTAGTACTAAATTTTATAACTAATTAGAAGATACTCTATTAATATATATAAAGCTTATTAGATAGTAAAAAATAGATTAATAAATTAATCTATAGATTAATCTATTAACCTAAATAATTAGATAAGAGTAATATCTTAAGATTTTTCTTTTTATCCCCTAAAAATTTTAATTTAACTAGCTAACCTTTTTATATAGGTATATTAGAACTAGGGCTATAAATAAACACGTAGATAGATTAAAACTAGGGTTTTAAGTAATTACGTAGATAGATTAAAACCCTAGTTTTAATAGAGATAGAAAGATTACTATAAAAAGATATATATTTTATTATATCTAGTAAAAAAGAGACTATGTAATCTTTTTATAATAAAAGACTTAAGATATAGAAAAGTAATCTAAAGTAAATTATTGTAGATTTAGAGGAATATATAAATCTAATACTTATTTTTTACTAATAGGTAGAATTTAGTTCTATCCTAGTACTGAATTTTATAACTAATTAAAATAGGCTCTACTAATATATATAAAGTTTATTAGATAGTAAGAAATAGATTAATAAATTAATCTAAATAATTAGATAAGAGTAATACCCTAAGATTTTTCTTTTTATCCCTAAAAAATTTTAATCTAACTAGCTAATATTATTATTTTATATAAATCCAGAAAAATATTTAAAATAATTCTTTTATATAATTAAGACTATAATATACTTATATATTAATAAAGAAATATTAGATATTAGATTTATATCTTTTTTATTATTTCTAATATATATAGTTTATTTATATAAAAAATAATAATACTACTATAGACTTTAAATATATATTTTTAGGTTTAGTATAAGAAATAGTTAATTAATATCTTCTTTCGCCTATATCTATCTATTATAAAATATAATTCTTACCTTAAAATATTAAATTAATAAATTAATATATTATATTCTAAATATATTATTACTATATAATATTCTTTTTATAAAGAGTTATAATTATAAATTATATTAGAATAAAAACAGTATTTAATAATAATATATTATTAAAAAAGATAAATAAATTATCTATCCTAATTAAGAAATTTATACTAAAATAGGTTAAAAATAGATTGACCCGTTAACCCGCAGGTTAACCTATAGATAGGTCAGGATTTTATTAACCCGATCTATAGGTCGTGGGTTTGGGTCATAGGTCAAGATCTTTGACCCATGGGACGGGTCTGTCCATGTCTAAAAGCAAATCGAAGGTGGGAAATAGGCCACCTTCGATTTGATTTTAGCCACCTTCGCTCAGCTGTGTGCCCTCTTTATACATAAAGACCAATTAGGAGATCGTTGAACAGCCGATGACATAACGAAGGTTCACCGCTTGTATGGTCTGTGCACCAATACCCTTCTATATATGTAGCGCCGGACCCAAAATCCGGTCGCGATCTCAAGATTTCTGCAATTCAATCAACAGTGGGTTTCATCTCTTCGGACGGATTTTTTCCCTCTATATCCTAAAACCTGAATCTCTTTCGCTTGCCCCATGGAGGAGGTTAATCGGGTTATTTCCGATGCCATCAAAACACATCATTCAATCCGAATACTTGGGGATTTGCCTACGGAACGGCTGGATTGCGAAGACTACCTGGCTTCGACACGAAGGATTATCAGCAACTTGATTACTTTCTGGGAAAACAGGGCGGAGTTACGGCTCCTCGCCGTGGAAGTTTGGCCACGGCACTGCTACTTCGCTCTCGACTTCAACAACGACGAGTACGACTATCAAACCGCTCATGCGCAAGTGATTGTCATGCCTGTTTATCTGCTCCGGTTGTCCAGGAGAAGCGGTGCCTGGAGAATATTTAGGCATAAGCCTGGTGACACACAACTGGCCAAGAGAATTGCAGACCTCCATGAGGGCAACGGGCAAAACCCGATTCCATTCCTCGAGGACCACATCAAGGGCGTGACGCACTATTCCCCTCGGAACCGTCAACAACCCAACGATGCCCTTGAGTGATGCAAATAAAGGGAAATAATATTGGTCGACGTTTTCATTTTCTACTGTTTCCCCATTCATTTTCATTGGATTTACGCAGTTCGCACAAGGGAGATCGAGCTCAGATGATAGATTAATAAACGAATCAGTGGAATAAAAAGGCTGTTACCCTCTGAATAGCTCGATTCTTACAGTATAAGTGTGGACTACTTCTCTGGAGGCTGTATAGTCCGTAAGATCATCATTTAGACAGCTTCTGTCATGCTCAATTCCTTGTTCACTACCAGAACTTACTCTAATACCACCAAAATATCTCATCCGTTAACCGAATCATAAACCGTGCGATTCATTATCATTCATGATTTGTCTCTGATATATCGAAAGAAATCTTCAGAAACGATAATGCTGCCAAACGAATCGTCAATAAAGAACACTGAAGTCTGGGTGCTCAAGACTATCATTCCTCATCAGAGTCGTCGTCACCGAGTCCTGAGTGGGAAAGTGACTCTCGGATTCTCTTCCTTGCCATTGATGTTTGGAGTGAACGCACCTTTAGAAATGAGGGAACCAAGAGGCCCATTCTACTTACGCCATCTTACGAGAGCCAAGCTACGCCTTTCTCACACTGCCGAGGAACGTAGACAGGAAAGATGGCCCTAGGTCCTACAACTGTCACTGCCTACGGCCAGTTCAATGAATGGGGATGATCCTGGGGTTGTATCCGTCATGTATTCAGTGTATGCGAAATGGCAACATACACACGTACATATTCCAGTCTCCTTTCCTTCGAATAACAATAAACGTTATGCTTGCTGGTATAATCCCTCGCTTCATCACATTACGTGCCTTCATAATTAACAACGGCTCTAGCGTGACGCCGGTATAACTTTCCATTTTAGGGTTAGCGTAATTATCCTTAATACCAGGAATAAGAAGGATGGTTTGGAAGCCTCTCTCTTACAGTCATTCACAGTTTCTTATCCCTTTCCAGAGCTTGCCCTTTTCCTCCAATACATCCTATTTGCTCCGATAATATACCTACGATTGCGCATCACTCATGACCAACCTCTCTGATATACGGAAAGAGATCTTCGGAGACAACGATTCCAAACGAATTGTCATTAAAGTGAATACTAAACTCCTTGATCCTCAAGACTATCGTGCCTCGGCGAACAGTGTTGCCAGCGAAATCTTTCCTAAGTGGGAAAATGACTCTCGGATTCTCTTCCTCGCTATTGATGTGTGGAGTGAACGAACGTTCATCGTTATTGACGTCAACCGCCATGATTACGACTTTCGCACAGCGCACAAAACCAAGACCATTCTTCCTGTCTATGTGCTTCGGCAGCGTGGGAAAAACCGTGGCTGGGTTCTTATAAGGTGGCCCCAGGAGGATGAGCCCCTTGCTGAGAAACTAGCCGATCTTCACAATGTCAATGGGTTTGACATCCCGACGCCTTTCCTGGAAAACCACAATTCACGCATCGTACACGCCAATCCCCGCGAGTTTCCTGTGTGAGCTTATTGTGTTGTTGACCGAGCTCGCTCTCTAAAGGCTCGCTGGTTCGTCCAAACCAGTTGCTGGGCAAAAGGCAACGCTTGACAAAAGGGACGATATTTGTTGATGGTCTACAGCCGCAAGGTTGGATCGAATCGATCATAAAGGTGGAAGAGGGCAATATAACAGGACAAAGTTGCGGTGTCAGCATTCTTATAAATTACCCACCAACAGCCGTCAACCTAGTTTAATAAATGGACATTATGCCCGTTGCCTCGGAGGGCTTGAAGCCCTGTAGTCTGCCATGGTCCTGTAAAGAGACCACGGTCGATGACTTCTTCGAGCAACATCCATCTCAATTCATCACTCTCCCCCAATTCACCACGTGCCGCTGAAATCACCGAAGTTTCAGAGATGCAAGGCCGACTCTTTCGCACCTTTGCCTTTTCGTCCCCTCTTCTTTGGCTTCTTTATAGACTTGACGCTTGGTTTGTCTTCCTCATCTAGATAAGTGGGTGCTGTTTCGTCACCAGCCTTGTCCAGAGCCTCCAGAAGGTCCACTCTTTCGGTCGACGTGTCAGAAAGCTCAGATTCGTCCGTATCGGAAGTCATCTCCTCACATATAGATCCACAACTCCTCTCCCTTGTCGGGCAACCATCCATCAAGAGAGGATCGAAGCTACCTTCTGTAAGTTAATTTAGTCTCTTATAACAAGTTAGGTCCAGCAAAGGCTGACATACCGTCGGTCTTTGACCTAACAAACCGTTTGCATGTCTCGGAACCTTTACTCAAGATCGAGAGTTCCTTATTGAGCTGCTCTCGTGTCGTCTGACTTTCCTTCGACTCCCCCGTAATCCTTGTGATAAGGTTTGCTGGCATGTCGAACACTGTCACCGGTGACAGAATACGGGACAACGAAAACATGAGTTTACCTTCCACAACTTCGTTGGCAACATCATTAACGAACCGTTTTAGGGCGACCTGTTTGCTATTAGATTGGTAAGTCCGCTAAAGAAAACGAGGTACTAGTCACCTTGTAGTAAGTAAGCATGTAGTCTAGTGCTTCAATTGATACAAAACGCACTATATCTGGTTCGGATTGATGTAACAGAGACTTGAGAAGTTGATTAAGGTTGACTGAGTGTTCCGTGTAGTAAGGATCCCTTAAATTATTAACACGGAAGAACCGCTTCAAGGTCTTGGTAAGTTCATCTTCCTGGTGTTCAGCCCGGATCTTGTGTAGGGTTTCCGTGAAGTAGTAATTATAGGTAATCGGATGCCCTATCTAGTGTGGTATAAATAGCTCCCTAGTTTTGTTGTCGACTTCCCGTTTAATAGAGTCGTAGGCTGGGATAATGATCTCTTCGATTAGCGCGGCTAATGTGGCTTTATCCGCCACGAATTTAACGATAAGTATAAGGAACTCTCGCGTAGTAGCCTATATACTTTCCGCGTAACTACGGGTCACCTCCCCCTATAGGGAGCACTGTTCTAAGAATAGACCACGGATAATTATAGGATTAAATATCCTAGGTAACTCGCGGCCCCTAGTTCGTTTAAGGAGTTGGCTAATATGCTTTAGATACTCCTCGCGAGTAACCCCGAGCTGGTTCTTGGCCGGAAGCTGTCTATTATTCGGCTTATAGATACGCCGAAAATGGCCCCGTCGGCTAATACGCTGGGCGAATTCCTCGTTAGAATTCTAAACTATAGCTCGTATTCTTTTTCGATATCCGTCGGTCGAGTAAGCGTCGCCAAAAAATAGATTATTATATATGCCGTTAATCGCCGCTTTCACTAGTTCCTTGAGGGACTAGCTTATTTTTAAAAGATATAACTTCTGTTCGTCAACGGTAGCCCGAGGTTCTCTAAGTCTCCGTAAACGAGACCTATAATAGTTAATTTTATCTTCGATCTCTTTGATTAGGCTTAGGAGCTCCGTGGCGATCTGCGAAAGCAGTACCTTACTTAGCCGCGTCTATAGGGTATCGATGCTAACTAACGAGCGTGGTAAATAGTCCTATATTCCCTAAGAGAAAAACTTATGTTCCTCGATATCGCGTTGTGCTAGAGTCTATTGACCTTTATCTATATCTATGTTCTTGAGGACGTGCTAGCTAAGCCGGAACTCTATATCCTGATTCTTTGCTAGCGATACAAACATTGTTTCGCTCTTAGACCTAGTAATAAGGGTATTAGGCTTTGTTATGATACCCAGCGTCCGTTTGCCGGATAGGTCAGTATCTCGAGCTAGCTTGAGGACAATCTGATTGGCAAAGTCATTCTTGGCAGACATAATAGCCAGAATGATACTGCGCGGCTCTATATATAAGACTGGACCATATCCTAGATAAGGTGGACGTCTATCGCGGACTGTTGCTTGGTTTCCGAATAAATAAGTCTAGGGAGGTTAATAATAGTTAGATGAGGGCGATCGGGGCCTGATACTTCGACCCGGAGGAGGTTATTTAAAAAGGCTTTTCTATAGGTCGTTATTCCTATAGCTCCTTTAGCTTTTTCGATTAAGATTGGTAGACCTTCGAAGCTATCTAACTATTCGCAGAAGTCGCTGAGTAAACGTTGCTTAACATCACTGCGTGTTTATTGAGGTACGATGGACACTCGAACGCTAATATAGGGATACTTTCGGAGAACAAGCTCGGTAGGAAATCGGGTACATAGATTGCTTTTGACAGGGAACCCAACACTGGATATCGCTTCGAGAACGGAACTTTTGCCAGAGGACTGGTCACCACAGACTATTATTTGTGGCAAAGAGATATAGTGGCTGATACCTTAAGAGCGGAGTGTATCGATCGAGTTGAGAAGATCCAGCTGCTCCTCAGTGCATAGATCCAGTAGGCCATCGGTGTGGAAGTTTCTCAGTACCATCTTTAAGGTGCATAGTGATGTTGAGGAAGAAAAGTCTGCAGGACATATCACATGATAAGTTGGGAAAAGGCTCCTTTATGTATTATCCGCAGGTGACCCATCCGGCTCTTATCCCCTTGAAGACAGGGGCTAAGTATGTGCGAGTACCATGGTCTTCTTGCTCATATAGGTCGAGCCAGCGATTAGATATGGAGGGTAGTTTAGGGGAGTATGTTACAACTCATGCCATTCTTGGTAGTAACGTCCGTCTTCCGTCTATATGAGACAGGCGTATTGCATCCAGCCAGACTGGTATCATGTCTTACCTCTACAGAAAATATTACCTTTGCTGTACAGCCATTTCTGTCTGGATAACAACTAATGGATGAGAGAGCAGCTCGGTAGTGTCCAAAACATCCTTCCTAGCGTATGAGAACCTATTGACACAGCTGAGTCAGTAATCGGCGACAATAGCTGCCACATGATACAAGGAGTAACATTATGCCTTCGTAACGCCACCGGTATTCTCCTATCAGTGTATTCTTCTGGATTATAGGAGGTGGCTTTGAGTATATAGCATCCTGCCACTCTAATACACCCAAATAAATATCATAAGCAACCACCGAGGAGAAACCGACGGGTACGATATAGCCAAAAAAATAAAAAAATAAAAGAAAAGGGAAAAAGAATTACCCTAGCAATCGGCCGGTCTACTGCTTTCACCGAAAAACCTCAGAAGTAAATAGGATATCCCCATGAATGAGACCATTCAAGAGACACAAGCTCAGATGATTCAGGGAGCTGACATGCCTGTGACATTCCAATTAATGCCGCAGGCCTTTTGATGCTACATAGAACTTCAGCACTATGCGACTTGCAGACGTCTAGACCGGCCAAAGAATACGCCATACACCACACTTGTGGGCAGGGATGCGCTGGGGTTTACCTTCCCCTACTGGTCAACCTGTCTGAGAAATCTGCAGTTTCAGTCCGCCAGTGGTTCTTTAGATGAGACGACATATGAAGAGAGTTTCCAAATGGCATTCAACACAGACTTCATTCTCTATTCTCGTATGACCCTAAAACCGCTAGCTGTACAGAAAATCGATAACGTGTAACCTGCAGCCTGCCGTCCAGTTGAGGAACGTGTGAGCACCGCCATTGGAAGTAAATGATCATCAAAGACTTCATGCATTTAACGACCCAATCATTTTTGAATGTCTCAACCCTTTTTTGATGCCAGTCATCTTACATTTGACTGGCTCTCACGTTAATCAGCCTCCCCTAATGGTCATCTCATCGGGCAGAATATCATTGGCCTCATGCGGTTCTTGCACACGACGTGGAAAATGGATTTGCTTTCGAGATAATCGTTTAATTATAGTGATAAAGCCTCCTTGCTGTACCTTGGGCCACTCTCAATTCACCACTCTCAATTCACCATTGTCCTGTTCACCATTCTCTCTATTATTCAGTCCCTCTTACAAGCTCCAGTCCCATCCATTGGTACATTCAACATGAGCAAAACTGCAGAGCCATTAGTCTATTGTCTAATCTCCATCGTCTCGCCGACGTTCTCTTTCGACCATCAAGTTGCTCACTCTCAGCAAGATTGCGAGGTCAGAACTGCAACAAAATAAGGATGGCAAGAAACAATGGGTTGTCACGCTTGACAGCGGAAAATTACTCAAAGCAGACATATATATTTCCACCACCGGCGTTGTGCCGAACAACCATTTTATCCCTTCAGAATTCCTCACGCCTGAGGGCTGGGTCAATATCGATGAGTATTTCCGCGTGCGTGGAAAAGACAGGCAACCAATCTATGCTATTGGTGATTTCACCAATTTACCTCTTCGCACTGCTATCAAGGCAGGGGACGGGATTCCGACTGTGGTGACTAACCTAAGGGCCGACATTCTCAAAAGTGGAAAATATTCCTCCTATAAGCCCAAAGGCTCTCTCCTGATGCTGGTGCCTGTAGGGTCTACCAATGGAACAGGAGAGATGTTCGGCATAAAAGCATGGGGAAAGTTGGTCTCTATGTTCAAGGGGAAAGATGTCCTAGTTTCGAAAGCTGCAGGAATGGTTGGGTTGGCTTGATGGAGAATTCTACTTCCTCTTTAGTTGGTCTGTAGTGGTATCAGTGTATCATCGGGAACACTACAGACTTCTCCTGTTTAATCATTGTAAACTTCTATTTAAAAATAATAAGTGCTTTTGTACAAGTAGCGAATTAGGTAGCCCACTATTTTGTGAGTAGGTAGAATGGATCGAGGTGGTGAAAATGGTAGCGGACGGTTTGACTAAGGCGTTGTTCCGCAAAGTAGGACACGAGATTTTCGTCCACAGACTAGGAAGGGGTATGAGGTCCTTGATTGACAGCGATGACCGTGAATAACTCCATTTCGGCTCGCTTTGGCAATTAGTCCTTGCGCCGAAAGAGCGTGTCAAATTGCCAGTCTGCACTACGCCATTGGCAGATTCGTGTAGTACTTACCCGCGTTCTCTCTAGTATGGCAATATGCCACTTGTATACACTTGCAACGATCACCCTAAGGACAACCATTTAGAGCGAATGGACACCGATCATATCGCTGTATATAGCTAGTCTTCCTCAGTGTTCCGTCGCATTTGATCCCGCCAACGGGGTGCCGATGGGGGGAATCGCCGTGTACGGCTAGACTTCCGCAGTGTTGATTTCTGCCGCGTTTAAGCCATATCATACACACAAAATTGAGCATATAATGACAAGATCTTGAGAAGCTGGACGAATACTTTCAGTGATTTTCACTCTTATGATTCCTAAATTATCAACAGCTCGTCTCGTGAATTCCTAAAAATGACTGCCGACCAGATTTCATCTCTGGGTGCCTAGGTGGACGAGTTATTGCATACCGTGTTTTTCCAACCAGATGATGACTTGTCCTTGAGAGCAATTCATGAAAAATTCAGTTCCGATCTGAAAGTCCGGTAACTTTTCCTGTCGATCTTCAAATCTCCCACGTCTAACGATGTGACAGCATCAACGGTGTCCCTATCGGCGTTGACGAATACAAAGAAGCAATCGCTGTGACGCGTGCTCAGTACCACCTGTTCATTTAATCAAACTGAGAATTACTTTCTACTCGCGATTCCGATGTCGATGCCGCTGGAGGTTCGGTGGCGCATCTTACAAACTTCACCTTGCAAGACAAACAATCTGGCCAGGAACGTACAGAGGCGACTGTGACTCTAGCGTCTGTGAAAACTGTGGATGGCAGAACAGTTCTATCGGAGTTGACAGAAGTTCATCGTTCCGCTTGATTCAGAGCAGTCACACTCTTCGGACTGTGTTTGCCAGACAAGGTAGTAACAGGGTGCTGGAGAATGGATGCAGGGAAGGCAGCAGGGTTTCCCCTTATAGCCGACGGTGAATCCGTTAATCCTAGCCTCTTATTGAGCACGCCTTAACTGAGATAATAACGAAGATACTATATAGAGGCTTTAGGATATAATGTGATTATCTAATTTGTCTAAGGGTATAGTGTTTTCGTATGGAGTGGACATTTGCAGCCATGGTTTTTGTTTCGTCTGCGGGCTGCACCTAGGAGAATTGGTAGAAGAAATCTACAGAATCACTAGCAAGAAAAGGTATAGCCAATACCAAACCCTGTTTCTTATACACTGAATATTGCCGTTCGGAATAAATTTCATTCAACCTGTCCTATAGAAAATTGTACTATGGTAGTCAAAAGAAAGCTTCCTAGTGTTGATCAATACGCGTTTAGATATATAATGTAGCTAAAGAACATCGGTAATATTTAGTGCAGTGCTAGCTACTCTACAAGACAGAAATCAAAGATTAAATGAATTTTTAATGATGATATCACGTAAAAGGAGTAAAGATATATTAAAAAAAGTATACACAAAAGACAGAAGCAAGGAATACCTAGACCTAGACAGACCCGCGGACTAGACATGGACAGACCCATCCTATGGGTCAAAGATCTTGACCTATGACCCAAACCCACAACCTATAGGTCGGGTCAATAAAATCCTAACCCGCCTATAGGTTGACCCGCAGGTTAATAGGTTAATCTATTTTTGACCTATTTTAGTATAAATTTCTTAATTAGGATAGATAATTTACTTATCTTTTTTAATAATATATTATTATTAAATACTATTTTTATTCTAATATAATTTATAATTATAACTCTTTATAAAAAGAATATTATATAGTAATAATATATTTAGAATATAATATATTAATTTATTAATTTAATACTTTAAGGTAAGAATTATATTTTATAATAGATAGATATAGGTGAAAGTAGACCTGGACAGACCCACGGACAACCTATATGGGTCGACCTGTGGGTTAGCCTATAGACGGGTCGTAGGTCAGATCTCTTAACCCGTAGACGGGTTAAGATTTTTTTAACCTGTCCCGCGGGTTAATAGGTTAACCTATTTAATCTATTTAGGTAGATATTTTGTTAACTATATAATTTTTATAAATTATATTATTCTTAGCTATATTTTTAGATATTATATTTATTTTAGTTAAATAATTTTTTATAGTAATTAAGAGAATATTATTTTAAATATTAATCGATTTTAATTTTAAAGCTTATAATTATTAAGTATTTATAGACGTTTACGAACCTTACTAGAAATCCATAGGAGGCTATAATTATCTTTATAATTACTCCTTAACTTTTTTTACTATAGTTAGTAAGATATATTAACTATAATTATTAGATTTATAATATCCTTCTTTTTATTATTATTAATTAGTATAATCTCTTTATAAATCTTTTAGATCTCTTTTTCTTTCTATATAATTTCTAACTTATCCTACTCCTAAAGCTCTTAAATAAATATAAGCTACTTTTCTTTAACTTTAAATTTAGTAATATATATAAATATTATTAGATCTTATATAATAGATATATTTAACGCCTCTTATCGATAATAATAAATATTATATATAGAATTAAATAATTACTTAATATTAGCGTTAATAGCTAGGATTAAGAGGAGATTATAAGCGAGGCTTATAAATATAGGAAATTTATACTAATAATCCTTCTAGAATTAATAAGATAGGATTAGGATAGTATCTAGATAGAAGATAGATTATAATAATTAGTATAATATTTAGATAGATTAGAACTAATACCCCTATTAAAACTAGGGTTCTAAGATAGGCCTTAAAACCCTAGTTTTAATAAAGATAGAAAGATAGAAACTTAATAGATTAGAACTAGGGTTTTAAATAATTATTTAGAACCTTGATTTTAATAGGGATATATATAGAAACTTATCTTTTTTAATATACTATATTACCTTAGACTAGGAGCTTAAGATAAAAGAATTAGTTATTAAAAATATATTAAGCTTATTAGTTTAATAAGATTATTTTATTTTAGATAGTAATTAAGAGCTTAGAATATTACTAATTTAGTAACTTAGAAGCTAATCTTTAAGACTTTACTAATATTAGATATTATAATCTATCTAAAGGTAGTTTTAGTCTTTAGTTTAAAAAAATTTAATCTTATATTAAAGGGCTAAAATAGTACTAATTATATAGATATTACTAAGCTCTTTATTATCTATTATAGAGTAATATTTATAGAGTTTATCTTTAGCTAATTTAAGGGTTTAATATATCTATTATTTTTATCTAATCTTTTTTCTACTAAACTATCTAATTAATCTTTTAAGATAATTAAATAATTTATTATAGATAGTAAAAATAGTATAAATAGTAATATTCTTTATTTTTAAGAGGATTATAGTAAATTAGAAAAATAGCTAAATAATATTAAGAAAGTAATTAATCTAGCGTTATTTATCTATATTAATTTTAAGATAAGAATAATTATATTTAAAGCAAAATCGATTAAAGACTAATTATAATTATTTTATATATTAGAGTATTAAAAAGATTAAATTCTATCTAGTTCGGATATCTTAAATTAGAGTTAATTAAGGATAATTAAGCTAGAGACTAAAGAAAGACTCCTAATATTAAGAGCTTATATTAATAAAGATTATAAGGTTTCTAATCTAAAATATAAAATAGGTTAATATTTTAACTAATAAATAAAGAGTATAGATATATATCTTTATAAGAGTTATTATAATATCTCGTTTTTATATTTTTCGATAGATATATTAGATATATTCCTTAGACTAAATAGTCTTAGTTATTTTATTCTAAAGATTTACTTTTATCTAGCTAAATAATTACTTTAAACTTAACTAAATTATATATATAATATATAGAACCTAAATAATTATTACTTTAGAGTTAATATCTAATAATTAAATAGAATCTTAGATACTTAAAATAAGAGTAGAGTTATTTAATATATTATTAGTTATTACTATAAATATTTAGTCTTTAATCTAATATTTTTAGAGGATATTAAAAAAGGTTATACTAAGATTCTATCTAAAATATATATTAGAAATAGATTTAAAGCTAAATAAAACCTTTTAATAATTCTAGTTTATATTAATAAAATAGCTAGAGATAGCTATAAATATTTATTAAAATAACAATATCTAATAGTTAAGATTAATAGAGAGTTTAGTTTTAGATAAAAGCTTCTAAAATAAATCTTTTTATTAATCTTAGATTATTCCCTAGATTTAATATTATATAGTTTAATAGAAAGAGAAATTAAGGATAAATAATAATAATTAGATTATTTAAAGAAAGGCTTAGAATATAGGATATTTAATAGTTTAAAAAAGAAGCTATAGAATAATTATTATAGTAATTAACTATTATTTCTATAGCTCTTAAATAATTAGTTAGGCTATTTAAAAGGAGTTCTTAGTCTAAGAAAGATTAGCCTATAAATTAAATAATAGCTATATAATATATTATATATTCTATAAGATATTAGATTATTAAATATTTAATAGTATTTTAGCTTTTCTAGTATATACTCCGATTCTAGTAATATTAGAGATCTATTATCCTATTCTTAGTATAGACTAGATAGTCTATAATCTTACTATATTATTTATATAGGAGCTTTAGCTCTTTTATTACTAAATATATAATTTAATTAAAATATAACTATATATTAATCTATTATAGACTCTTTTAATTTATTTTCTTTATAATATTATAAGAACTACTAATTTAGGTATTAAACTACTAATTTAAAAACTCTATTTTATTTATACTATTAAAAATTATCTAAGTCTTTTTCTAATTATTAGATTATTTTAGTATTAGTAATATAATAGGAGGGAGGCTTTATTTAGTTTATTAGTTTTCTAATAGTTCTAAAAGGGTATTAAGAAATTAATTAGAATAGAAAATAGATGATTTAAATCCTTTATTCTTAATAAGAGAGGGAAGGTACAAGATAGATAATTAAGATATAAAAGAGATATAGTAATAATATATTAAAATAAAAGATTTAAGATATAGAAAAATAATCTAAGATAAATTATTATAGATTTAGGGGAATATATAGATCTAATACTTATTTTTTATTAATAGATAGGATTCGGCATTATCCTAGTACTAAATTTTATAATTAATTAGAAGATACTCTATTAATATATATAAAGCTTATTAGATAGTAAGAAATAGATTAATAGATTAACCTATAGATTAATCTATTAACCTAAATAATTAGATAAGAGTAATACCCTAAGACTTTTATTTTTATCCCCTAAAAATTTTAACTTAATTAGCTAATCTTTTTATATAGATATATTAGAACTAGGGCTATAAATAAACGCGTAAATAGATTAAAACCAGGGTTTTAAGTAATCGCGTAGATAGATTAAAACCCTAGTTCTAATAGAGATAGAAAGACTACTATAAAAAAGTATATATTTTATTATATCTAGTAAAAAAGGGACTATATAACCTTTTTATAATAAGAGACTTAAGATATAGAAAAATAATATAAGGTAAATTATCGTAGATTTAGGGGAATATATAAATCTAATACTTATTTCTTATTAGTAGGTAGAATTCAGCACTATTCTAGTACTGAATTTTATAACTAATTAGAATAGGCTCTACTAATATATACAAAGTTTATTAGATAGTAAGAAATAGGTTAACGGGTTAACCTATAGGCTAATCTATTGACCTAAATAATTAGGTAAGAGTAATACCCTAAGATTTTTCTTTTTATCCCTAAAAAATTTTAACCTAACTAGCTAATATTATTATTTTATATAAATTTAGAAAAAATATTTAAAATAATTCTTTTATATAAATAAGACTATAATATATTTATATATTAATAAAGAAATATTAGATATTAGATTTATATCTATTTTATTATTTCTAATATATATAGTTTATTTATATAAAAAATAGAAGTACTACTATAGACTTTAAATATATATTTTTAGGTTTAGTATAAGAAATAGTTAACTAATATCTTCTTTTGCCTATATCTATCTATTATAAAATATAATTCTTATCTTAAAGTATTAAATTAATAAATTAATATATTATATATTTTAAATATATTATTACTATATAATATTCTTTTTATAAAGAGTTAGAATTATAAGTTATATTAGAACAAAAATAGTATTTAATAATAGTATATTATTAAAAAAGGTAAATAAATTATCTATCCTAATTAAGAAATTTATACTAAAATAGATTAAAAATAGGTTAACCTATTAACCTACAGGTCAACCTATAGACAGGTCAGGACTTTATTAACCTGATCTATGGGTCGTGGGTTTAGGTCATGGGTCAAGATCTTTGACCCATGGGACGGGTCTGTCTATGTCTAGGTAAGATCTCTTAACCTATAGATAGATCAAGATTTTTTTAACTTATTCTATAGATTAATAGATTAATCTATTTAATCTATTTAGATAGATACTTTATTAACTATATAATTTTTACAAATTATATTATTCTTAGCTATATTTTTAGGTACAACAACTATTTGTGCCGGCACCGCCGGATCCGGCGCCCCCCTCGATCGGGTTTGGCGTCCGCCCCCACCACCGCCTCGTTCAGTCTAGTCCGCCCTGATCGGGTTTGGCGTGCCGCTATACCTCAAGAGGCAATGGCTATCCACCGGCCCTCTTCGGTTTAGTCTTTCCCGGAGAGGATTAGCGCAATCCGCTATACTCGAACTGGTCTGGCGCGTCCGACCGCTTACCGCTGTAGTCCTCCTGACTATAAAACATCCGGTGCGTCGCTCGACACTCTCCCCTCCCACTCTCCCCGTCCTTCCCTCCCGGCGCCCTACCCGCTCATCCCCATCGCTGCGAAATGATATAGTATTTCCGGATCGCACGGCACGGGTACCCCTACCTCAGCTGAAAACCGTCGTCGTTATCCCCGCGGCCCCGTCTCTACCGACCACAAGTCCCGCAGTTCTACTCCCTCGTACTGGCTTCTATGACTCCTTGTCGGGACCAGCGGCCGTTATGCTCGTCTAGACAGGACCGTTTTCTTCTATGTTCTCACCGCGACCGTCGAAACTCGGATAACGACTTACACGAGATTGGGACCGCCTACGTTGATGGTGACGGATTCCGATAGCTGTACGGCAGACGCCGTTACTCGGACCTTGTCCTTGGTTTGCGCCGATCGTTATCTACGGCCAAACCTCCTATGGGGGCTATGGCCTCGCTCGGATATTATATGCAGCTGGGATGATGCCTTGGCTGATGCTAGGGTCTACGCCAACGATTGGCTCCCAATCGGTTCCCAGCAGGTTAGATGCTACTGTGAGGATGACTTGGTTGGATACTATAGGTAATTCCTACCTGCGCTAAGGAGACTCGTGCTTATCGAATACGGAAACGACCTCGTGCTAGCGAGGCGTAGCAGCGCAGTATGGACTCGTAGATGATACGTCTGTCTCTGGTCTAGGATCCTAGCCTAATAGCGAAATTGCCGTATGGCATAGTAATTATATCGGGTGACGTGTCGCGTTTTTTAGTTCTATTTGTCGGAGATGGACGAGATCGGATATCGGGAGGAAGCGAAGCAATGCGTGATCTAGTATGCCGTAGGTTTTGGTATAAAGATGATGTTTATTCCGGCTGTAAGGTCGCTTACTTACTATTGACCTTTCACTTTTATTTCTGATCGTATAATTTGCGTTATACTTTCTCTCTTAGGGTATTATATTATGGTTGCCGTCGACTTGGACAACATCGTGCAATACCAGCCACTTGTTACTAAGCCTCCTTGTGAGGCACTAGCATAAGTATATGACTCTATCTCCCGGGGTTCGGCGTATTCTGTTTTAGATACAAGGTTTTAGGTTCACCAAGCTCCGCCTTATATCCCGTGGTCTTCTCTCTATCCTCTCCCGCCTACTACACCCCTATAAGCGGATACCGACTCCTTAGGAGGTTTGCTCTCTCTATACCCTAGGACTGAGCTTGCAATAAATATCTTAGATAACGCGTTAAAAGAATTTTCACCCCGGGATCTAGATGGATATTATCGAGCATGGACCGAACTCGATCACGAGCTGGGCGGTGTAGAGGTTATGCGAGACCTGGGTTCTACCGATAGTCGAAACTAAGGTTGTCTTGTCGGTGGTCCTTATGGGCAGGATATTTGCCACTAGTGCAAAACCAGTAAGCACGAACGGTTCTCCCCCCTGCCTCTCCTGAGTTTCGTCTTCCGGTAATCTACTACCGCCCCGCCTTTCTAGAATCGACCAAAATAACTATTAGGCAATGAATACTAACTAGTATCTTAAAACAGATCACCGAGATAGTTATGGTCAGTGCCGAAGGATATATACTTCATACAATATACCCGAGCGCGACCAATTAAACAAGGAAGATATCGACTAACCCGAACAGTGTCTATTACACGGTCAGTCATCTTAAGCCTTCTTTAATTTTTGATATCGTTTTAACTCCCAAGAACTACAGACCGAGCGGCAACCGACAATATGGCAGTAAATAAGGCAGTAGGTATACTCAAGGAAGCGGGTGTTTATACCTTAAGGAAAGGTGATCGTTAAGATGGCGTGGGTGTATATACCAATTTATTATTGGATGGCCCTAATCTCCCAATCACTAGTATTAATAGTGATACGAATACGATGGCTAGGAAGCCGCTAGCTAGCGCCTTTCCCGAAACACCTATATCCAATATGCCTAGCAGCCAATCGCTCGGAGAAGACCCAGGAAATACACTATATACCACAGTCCCTCTACTTGAAGATAACGATAAATATGGTATTTAGTATGACGCTGACTAAAGATTGGCTTATCAAGCCTTTTCAAGTGGAACTCCCGCTGCTTATCACTCGTCTATATTGGGCCAAAAAGAAAGACCGTTACTATATATCTTAATCGCCACCTTGGCGGACCTGCCTCCGTCCACAGCAAATACAACCGATGCACCCTATTCTTATTCCAATAGCAAGAGGCAGTTGAAGGATCGTGGGGATCCTATTGACGTCTCGGATAGCGAGAGGTAAGACAGCGATGACCCTGATGATGACGACTATCTTGAGGTGTAACCGGATAATGGAAGTGATAATGATAATCCACCTTGTCCACGAAAGAGGAAGAGACGGGTTCCTGAAAGAAGCCCTCCTCGCCGAAAGCACGGTATTACTTTATTCTACCCAGCTGCCGTGGCAGACAAACCTAATGCCGACGCGGATGTTCCATTAACGAGCCTGCACGATGTTGAAACTATCCCTATCCGAGGCTTTCTTACACGGTAGGTCCTACTCTTAAAGGTTGTCTACTCAGTCACTTTTGAAGAACAGCGAGAACATACCTGTTATAATGGACCCAAAAAAACCCCGGCGGATCTCGAAGATAGATCGACTTATCCCTATGCTGGAGCGAAAAGGGGAAGTGCCAAACGGCCCCGGACAGGAATTTTGAACACAATATCGCGCAAAGACGACCAGCTCTTGATCAAATTGAAGGAACAGCAGGAGTTGTCCTGGAGTGAAATTGCCGAACATTTTCCCGGCAGAACCAAAGGATCTCTCCAGGTGCGCTACAGCACCAGGCTCAAAAACCGGAGGTTTGGAAACGTCGCTAATGGTCTCGACGTGAAAACCAATTCTGGCGACGGAGCAAGAGCTCCTCGAGCAAGATACGGCCCGTCCCGAACTAGGCGCACAGTTAACAGGTATTCACCCAGTTGATAATTTATAATTATTTTCTTTTTTGGCCTTTTATAGTCAGAAATAAAAGCAGATTCATTTTCTAAGTCCCTCTCCAAGGATGAAAGGTGGTTTCCAGCACTATTCATGCAGGCCAGTTAGGGCTGGGTGCAGAACGGAAAAATGCAAAACATGACAAAAATGGAGGCCAGAAAACGAAGGCAGAAACAATGTAAGGAAATGCCGGAAAGAATGGGTCGAGATCTCCGCGCCCTCATCGAAAAGCTCCCCGCATAGCGCCGCACCGGCGAGATCTCTGTCCACAAAGCACTGCTACTTCGTTTCCTCTTCTCCTCTTCTTCTAGTCTCCTGATTGGCTCGCTCGAATCACCGAGTCCTCGAATTACCAAGATCGCCAGTATGTGCGCTGCATCTTCGCTGCACCATCCCCGGCTTCCCTGCTCAGGGCCTCGCACCGAGGAAGGCTCTCCTGCTCACACGCTCTCTGGCCGGCCGTGCCATTCGTCGAACTCGTTCAGAATCAAGGGGGTATGCTTAGACCTGGCAAGAAACCCCTGCACGCACCCGCTGATCAAACAGTCACTCCGTCCTTGAACTATGTCCTTGCTGTATCGTGATTCGGTCCCTCCGCTGAGCCGCCGGCCGGTCCTGCCTCCTTCGAATCGCTGGTTTTCTTCCCATCGCCGCGTCGTCGACCTCGCGGGATTGGCCCAGTAGGCCGGTTCTCACCATGAACCGAGCCACTGGCTCAGCGGTATCGCGATGGGTCAACAATTCGTCGCTGCCGCGCGACATCGACACATCCCTCTCGAAGGAACCGAAGACCATGTCGTTCGTACTCCCACCGGTCACCTCCCATCAGAACATTTTCGATTGTCTCTCGACCGAGGCCGCAGGCGCACCCTTCAGATCCCCTCACACTGATCTTCGCGAGATAGAAGGCCAATTTCTTGCCTGGTCGGAAGTGTTTAAGCAATTTGATCAGCGATTTGATCAGAGATTCCCGGGGAGTCTAGGTTCTATACAAGTATACTGGAGCACGTCACTCAAGAAACAGCGGCTGTCTTAATAGAGCACCTGGAATATGTGGTCTTTATCCAATAATACAAACAACGTCATGCTCTGTACAGGCTGCACTTTTATTTGTGGAAGGCAGAGGATTATTGGCTTCCAGTTATAGCATTTCTTGCTCGATCTACGAATCGTATAGCGAAGCACAGCCTCAGCTCTATCATGGCTATATATTTGTCTCCTAAGCACATCCTTATCTGGCGCCTAGTGTTGACTAGACCTATTGGGAAAGAAGCATTATCAATAGGTAAAACGAACAAGCTCTTTATTCAAAAATAAAGTCTTTATCCACCGATCCAGTTAACCAGACTTGTAGGTCTTTGAAGGCGTCAAGGTCGTTTTTCTCGAGCGAGATATCGACGGTAGGGTCGTGCCAGTGGTGAGTTCTTTTCGTCCTAGTGTTACGCAAAGATTCCCCGATATATCGGCAGCTATCGAAATCGATGAGAATAAGCGTATCGTCTTCGTTAAGTATAATATTTGCGGGGTTGATGTCGTTATGGACAATTCCAAGCGAGTGAAGATGTTTAATAGCGGCAAGAATCCCTTCTAAACCACGTTTCATATTCTCTTTCACTAGATCGCGAGCATTTGAAAGGAAAGCAACTTTGCCAACACGCTGAGGATTGACCGCTTCGAGTAACGTGGACGTATATCGTTTGAAGCATAGCCTAGAGACTCGACCGTGAGTCTCCTTGTATCCATAATAGGTCGCAATATTCGGATGGGGATTCTTGCGAAGAGTCTCATATGTTTCAACTTCGCGAGTGATTTGTTTTTCGAGATTTCTATCGACGTACACGAGGAGACTTAGTATTTTCACATAGACCGCTGACCAAGTAGTATTCACCTCTGGGTCCCTGTCCTCGGTGGGAATTTCCTTGACTACCTAGAGATCGTCCAGTGTCTTCGGCGAATCTAATCGGTTCGTCCATTTTCCAGAATATAATTTGCTGCCTTGCCGAACAAAAACCTGGATATAGGCAAATTTTATTTTGCTATCAATCCTTTTGAAGGCCTCATTTTTTTGGACAACCTCCATATCGATACGGGGTAACAGTTCTGGAGAGCGGCGCTGACAGAAACAACGTTAAGTTGGCAAAGGGGTGTGGTCTTTAAATATGCCCATAGTGCGAACTACACGTGACTTCACCTAAGGCTGTTTCCGCCCTCGGATTGATTGGTTCTCGGTGTCGATTGTCGTATTTATCCTAATATACTATAGCTGCCGGCGTTGATATATAAAGCCTGCGTGTTATGGTTCGTATCGAAGGAGCCATGTTCTGACCCGAGAACAACACAAATAAACTCTAAAATAAAAAATCTCCCTCTAGATACTCTTTCGTGGCAGCTATCACCTACGCCTTCTTTACTAATTCCACGATAAGTAGGTGAACGATTCATGGCCCATCAAGAATATCATAACTGTCGATCCATCACATACTAGTCATTATTGGGGCTAGACGACCACGGAAAAATTTCAGCGGCTGCTCTTGACTAATTTTGGATGCTGCTCCACCTGTTCCACTGGATATCGAAAGAACCTTATCCTGATACATTTCTCTAGCTATCCAGAATCTATTCTCCTCTGCTCCCCTCTGCACTCCTTCCCGTGGACGAACAGCCCTTTGTCTGTTAACTTCAGCTCTCCTATTTAGGCCGGTATGCGATCGAGTCTTCACACTCTGCATCTATGCAATCCCAGGTCTTCTTGGGTGTATTATCGGACACCGAAGACCAATGGCAGAAAACCACGATTTGAATTGGCTCTCGAACAGTTATCTGCGTATTGGATCAATCTCACGCTATACTTCCTGGTGGCAACTGGCTTACCTTGGGGAGGTCTTAAGGTTGATGTTTAATCGTACAATCAGAACTTTCGTATATTTTGGCTCGGGTTTTTGAAGAGAGAAGTTATTCAGACCAGAAAAACGCGACTTTCGTGTGATATTTATACCTTGGATTACGAACATCCGAACTAGTCTAGGTAGAGTTCAGAAGCAAGTCAAAAAAATTAAATATATTTTTAATTGTTTTCACTGGAGCCTCGCCAGAGCGTCACCGAAGCGGGGAACCCTGTCAGTTGGGGTTATTCTGAGTATTATCTAGATGGGTAAAAGCATGTACCCTCTTTGGAGCTGCAAGATGAAGGGCTAAGAAAGCGAGGGCTGTGCATCACTCGTAATTCGTTACCATGAGGCAAAGAGCACTAATGCATTGACGGACGCTTCAAGGCTCCAGAGTCTCTTGATTGGGACCCTTTCCAGTCAGATCATAACGGGCGCGTATTGCGGTCAGATTATTGGCGTGTATTGCCGGCTGAACATCGACAACCATATTCCATGTGACTTTATGTGACGTGATTATTCCACAGGGAGGCTATGCACCTCATGGTAACCCAATACGAGGGGCGGCGCACAGCTCCAGATTTCTTAGCGCTGGGCCCACTTTCAAGCTAACGACGGCGCCAGACCGCCGCGACTTAATTAGGGTCGCAAGGGGCCCGACCGAACAATATCTGCTCCGAAATATTCTAGGATGATGTTAGTCTACGACACTAAAACAAAGCTGCGGAATATTATAGTGGTAAATATAGTGGTGAAATAAATAGGGTGGTGGGATGAATAGGGTGGTGGGATAAACAGGGTAGATAAATAGGGTGGATGAACAGGGTGGATGAATAGGGTGGTGGGATAAACAAGATAGTGGGATAAACAGGGTAGCAATTACGAAAAGTCATCGGCCTAACCTTAGATCTTACAGTAACTTTGATCGTAGCCACTACTTGTTTATTTCATCCACCCTGTTTATCTCACCCTGTTCACCCTGTTAGCAGTGGACGTTTCGCTGTGTGAACAGAAACAAGACTTCGTGTGCTTATTGATAGCGCTTCGCGGGCAGCTCGCCAGCCGGGCAGCTGCCCTATATAACCCCAAGACCAGAGATATCCAGATCTTGAGGCTAGTCCTAAGACCCTGAAATACCACCAATTCCGAGCAACCCAAAGTTATGAATTGAATGTCTAATCGTATTATTATTGATGTTCAAACGATTCATTCCGACTGTGGTTCTTGAAGTTGGTCAGAATATATATCTATTGCCCTGATTTGCGTAGGGGCAGGGGCATCAAAAAACCTTTTCGGAAACAAATACGTATATCACTTATATCATGTATAGGGTGGTACTACAATCTGTGAGTATATATGGACCGCGCTTTTATATATTATAGTTTAACCTTAGATTAAGCTAGCCTGCCCTATATAGTTCTATGACAACAAGCTGCGTCTGGTTAGCGCCGCGTAATGTGTCCGAGCCGTAATATACGATGGCTCAAACACTGTTCCAATAAGCCTCTGGCAGGACCTAGAGGTAACGCCAGCGAACGTGGCCGAGGTGGCCAAGATGCTCAAAGCGGATAAGGAAAACCAGGATCTTGGTCAAGAAATCTTGTAGAATTATTCCTTTAGTCTATTAAGCATGTCTCAAGTTATTATATGTCTTAGGTAGGGAAACTTATAGCCGAGCAGGTCTTGGAATCGCAGAGGACGCTAGTTGGCGGTTCGGTGGCCCGTTAGGTCCTAAGACCGCAGTCTTAGGACCTCGTGTATCACTGGCCCTATGTCCTCTGGCTGCGGGCCATTGTCTTCAGTTCTAAATCAATGGTCTTATTTTCCTAGTCTCCAGTCCTGGGGTATGTTACCCTCTTAGTCTCTAGTCGTCGGCCTAAAATCATTAGTGGTCTTCTTACAGCGAATATATAACTCTAGTAGACTTGAGACTTCTTATATCTTGTAAACTGCTGCCGGAGATCTTTATAGACCTTGGTTCCTACGCACCAGATTCTCTAGTCCGTAGAAGGAACCGCCTCGTTGATATGATCCGGTTTTCCTATTCATTAACACTATATCGCCGACCTAACGCTATTTCCTAGATGGATTACGTTGTAACCCGACCCTTTCGCAAGGACATCTCAATATAACGACGTGGGCGAAGCGCTAAGATATGCGATTTTAACGGTTCAGCACCACCTATATTTATGCTAGTGATAGAGAGGTTGCACGGCCCTCCTTACTGAGGTTGTGGGTCGGAACTACAGGAACCAGTATCATCCTCACTGAGGATATTCTGAGCATTTATAGGCTCAGGCCACTCGCCTTAACATCGGAAACCACTCTCCTCCCCAATAAACCCTGAATATACCACATCCGGAGTGAGTCCACCTGCTGAAATACTATGCTAATAAATCGTCCTCTCAGTCCGGCCGGCCCATATTAGATCTTTCACTATGACGTCACCGTAGAGTACGATGGACATTCTAGCTTATCCCAAATATTGAATCCGAAGGTGAGCTGTAGGTGAGAATAGTAGTATAGCTAGAATAGTAGGTATATTGATACCCTCTTTATCCTGGTCCGACCCTTAAGCGCCGAACGCAATAGTATATGGCCATGATTTGCCTAAGGAAATCATGGCCTCTTGCTTATACAAGTTAAAAAATCCTTTTTACGTATTTGGAGTATTTAAAAAATATTTTGCTACCCCTATAAACAAGACTATACTTATAACCACTCTCAGTCGCATTTATAAACCATCTAGATATCGAATAGAGAATTTACTCTCAATGGCTGCTAAAACCTCTGCTCAACCCTCAGAGGAAGTGTATCAACCTATATAGAGACAGTAAGATATATACTAGGTGTAATTCTTAGGGCCTAATTCACAGAATAGCACTGAAAAAAAGTGAGTGTAGCAATCAGGACTGACACGATCCCAAATACGTAACTTCCCGCTGTCAATCCATCGCTGATACTATGCCTAGCAGCGGTACTAGACATGGACAGACCCGTCCCATGGGTCAAAGATCTTGACCCATGACCCAAACCCACGACCCATAGATCGGGTCAATAAAATCCTGACCCGCCTATAGATTGACCCGTGGGTTAACGGGTTAACCTATTTTTAATCTATTTTAGTATAAATTTCTTAATTAGGATAGATAATTTGTTTACCTTTTTTAATAATATACTATTATTAAATACTATTTTTGTTCTAATATAACTTATAATTCTAACTCTTTATAAAAAGAATATTATATAGTAATAATATATTTAGAATATATAATATATTAATTTATTAATTTAATATTTTAAGATAAGAATTATATTTTATAATAGATAGATATAGGCGAAAGAAGATATTAGTTAACTATTTCTTATACTAAACCTAAAAATATATATTTAAAGTCTATAGTAGTACTTCTACTTTTTATATAAATAAACTATATATATTAGAAATAATAAAATAGATATAAATCTAATATCTAATATTTCTTTATTAATATATAAGTATATTATAGTCTTATTTATATAAAAGAATTATTTTAAATATTCTTTCTAAATTTATATAAAATAATAATATTAGCTAGTTAGGTTGAAATTTTTTAGGGATAAAAAGAAAAATCTTAGGGTATTACTCTTATCTAATTATTTAGGTTAACGGGTTAGCCTATAGATTAATCCGTTAATCTATTTCTTACTATCTAATAAACTTTATATATATTAGTAGAGCCTATTCTAATTAGTTATAAAATCTAGCACTAGGATAGTGCTAAATTCTATCTACTAATAAGAAATAAGTATTAGACTTATATATTCCCCTAAATCTACGATAATTTACCTTAGATTATTTTTCTATATCTTAAGTCTCTCGTTATAAAAAGATTGTATAGTCCCTCTTTTATTAGATATAATAAAATATATATCTTTTTATAATAGTCTTTCTATCTCTATTAGAACCGGGGTTTTAATCTATCTACGCGATTACTTAAAACCTTAGTTTTAATCTATCTACGCGTTTACTTATAGCCCCGGTTCTAATATATCTATATAAAAAGGTTGGCTAATTAGGTTAAAATTTTTAGGGGATAAAAATAAAAATCTTAGGGTATTATTCTTACCTAATTATTTAGATTAACGGATTAACCTATAGATTAATCTATTAATCTATTTCTTATTATCTAATAAGCTTTATATATATTAGTAGAGTATCTTCTAATTAGTTATAAAATTTAGTACTAGGATAGTACTAAATCCTATCTATTAATAAAAAATAAGTATTAGACCTATATATTCCCCTAAATCTACGATAATTTACCTTAGATTATTTTTCTATATCTTAAGTCTTTTATTTTAATATACTATTACTATATCTCTTCTATATCTTAGTTATCTATCTTATACCCTCTCTCTCTTATTAAGAGTAAAGGGTTTAAATCATCTATTTTCTATTCTAATTAATTTCTTAATACCTTTTTAGAACTACTAGAAAGCTAGTAAACTAAGTAAAGCCTCTCTCTTATTATATTATTAATACTAAAATAATCCGATAATCGGAAAAAGACCTAGATGATTTTTAATAGTATAAATAAAGTAGAGTTTTTAAACTAGTAGCTTAATACCTAAATTAGTAGTTCTTATAATACTATAAAAAAATAAACTAGGAGAGTCTACGATAGACTAATATATAATCGTATTTTAATTAAGTTATATATTTAGTAATAAGAGAGCTAAAGCTCCTATATAAATAATATAGTAAGGTTATAGACTATTTAGTCTATATTAAGAATAAGATAATAGGTCTCTAATATTACTAGAATCGGAATATATACTAAAAAAGCTAAAATACTACTAAATATTTAATAATCTAATATCTTATAGAATATATAGTATATTATATAACTATTATTTAATTTATAGGCTAATCTTTCTTAGACTAAGAACTCTCCTTAAATAGCCTAGCTAGTTATTTAAGAGCTATAGAAGTAATAATTAATTACTATAATAACTATTTTATAGCTTCTTTTTTAAATTATTAAATATCCTAAATTCTAAGCCTTTCTTTAAATAACCTAATTATTATTATTTATCCCTAATTTCCCTTCCTATCGAACTATATAATATTAAATCTAGGGAATAACCTAAGATTAATAGAAAGATTTACTTTAGAAACTTTTATCTAAAACTAAGCTCTTTATTAGTTTTAACTATTAGATATTACTATTTTAATAAATATTTATAACTATCTCTAGCTATTTTATTAATATAGACTAGAATTATCGAGAGATTTTATTTAGCTTCGAATCTATTTCTAGTATATACTCTAGATAGAATCTTAGTATAACCCTCTTTAATATCCTCTAGAAATATTAGATTAAAGACTAAGTATTTATAGTAATAACTAATAATATATTAAATAACTCTACTTTTATTTTAAGTATCTAAGATTCTATTTAATTATTAGATATTAACTCTAAAATAATAATTATTTAGATTCTATATATTATATATATAATTTAGTTAAGTTTAAAATAACTACTTAGCTAAATAAAAGCGAATCCTTAGAATAAGGTAACTAAAATTATTTAGTCCGAGGAATATATCTAATACGCCTATTAAAAAATATAAAAATAAGATATTATAATAACTCTTATAAAAGTATATATCTATATTTCTTATTTATTAGTTAAAATACTAATCTACTTTATATTTTAGATTAGAAACCTTATAATCTTTATTAATATAAGCCTTTAATATTAGGAGTCCTTCCTTAGTCTCTAGCCTGACTACCCTCGATTAGTTCTAATTTAAGATATCCGAACTAGATAGAATTTAACCTTTTTAATACTCTAATATATAAAATAGTTATAATTAGTCTTTAATCGATTTTACTCTAAATATAATTATTTTTATCTTAAAATTAATATAGATAAATAACGCTAGATCAACTATCTTCTTAATATTATTTAGCTATTTTTCTAATTTACTATAGTCCTCTTAAAAATAAAGGATATTACTATTTATACTATCTTTACTATCTATAATAAACTATTTAATTATCTTAAGAGATTAATTAGATAGCTTAGTAAAAAGAAGGTTAGATAGAAATAATAGATATATTAAGCCCTTAAATTAGCTAAAGATAAACTCTATAAGTATTACTCTATAATAGATAATAAAGAGCTTAATAATATTTATACGATTAGCACTATCTTAGCCCTTTAATATAAGATTAAATTTTTTTAAACTAAAGACTAAGATTATCTTTAGATAGATTATAACGTTTAATATTAGCGAAATCTTAAAGATTAGCTTCTAAACTACTAAGCTAGTAATATTCTAAGCTTTTAATTACTATCTAAAATAAAATAATCTTATTAAACTAACAAGCTTAATATATTTTTAATAGCCGATTCTTCTATCTTAAACTCCTAGTCTAAAGTAATATAGTATATTAAAAAAGGTAAATTTCTATATATACCTCTATTAAAACTAGGGTTCTAAGTAATTACTTAAAACCCTAGTTTTAATCTATTAAGTTTCTATCTTTCTACCTTTATTAGAACTAGGGTTTTAAGGCCTATCTTAGAACCCTAGTTTTAATAAGGGTATTAGTTCTAATCTATCTAAATATTATATTAATTATTATAATCTACCTTCTATCTAGATATTATCCTAATCCTACCTTATTAGTTCTAGAAGGATTATTAGTATAAATTTCCTATATTTATAAGCCTTATCTATAATCTCCTTTTAATCCTAGCTATTAATACTAGCGTTAAGCGATTATTTAATTCTATATATAATATTTACTATTATCGATAAGAGATACTAAATATATCTATTATATAGGATCTAATAATATTTATATATATTACTAAATTCGAAGTTAAAGAGAAGTAGCTTATATTTATTTAAGAGTTTTAGGAGTAGGATAAATTAGAAATTATATAGAAAGAAAAAGAGACCTAAAAGACTTATAAAGAGATTATATTAATTAATAATAATAAAAAGGAGAATACTATAAATCTAATAATTATAGTTAATATATTTTACTAACTATAGTAAAAAAAATTAAGAAGTAATTATAAAGATAATTATAGCCTCCCACGGATTTCTAGTAGGGTTTATAAATATCTATAAATATTTAATAATTATAAGCTTTAAAATTAAAATCGATTAATATTTAAAATAATATTCTCTAGAATTATTTTTTAAGAATTATTCTCCTAATTACTATAAAAAATTATTTAACTAAAATAAATATAATACCTAAAAATATAGCTAAAAATAATATAATTTATAAAAATTATATAGTTAATAAAGTATCTACCTAAATAGGTTAAATAGGTTAACCTATTAACCCGCGGGATAGGTCAAAAAAATCTTGACCTGCCTATAGGTTAAGAGGTCTGACCCACGACCCGCCTATAGGCTGACCCACGGGTCGATCTATATAGGTTGTCCGCGGGTCTATCCAGGTCTAAGCGGTACCAATCACAGTGACGATTATGCTAGTTAAGATGGTAAAACCGATTAAAATTAATAGACGCGAGGTCTTCTATCCGTTAACAAGCAGAAGTGTAGGAATACTCTCTCTAGGAATACTGTTCCTATAGCAAACCATATCAAGGTAATGGTACCTCATCAAGTCACTATAGGTTCTTAGCATCTTAATTTCCTACTAGTAATGTCGAGTAAATCCTCACCTATACTATGTGACCAAGTCGGAACTTCTGAGAAACGCTTCACAGTCGCTTTTACCCCTTGAATTCTAATAAAAGTTAAGCAATAGCTGCCTATACTAGAGATTTCTTAGCCGTAACCTAAGTTTGTGATACTGCTCTTGAGCGTAGTGTTCCTCCTGATTATATTTATTATTATAAATCTCGAAATTCGGATATAATCCTCTAGCTATATATCGTTGAAGTATACTATCTATATTATAATCGGTATCGTATATTTTTATAAAGGGTTAGTCTTGTAGTAATCTCTCAATATTTACGATCTCTAAGGAATAATTAATTAGGAGGACTATAACTTCGAGTTTTTTAGTATTTTGCTCCTGAATAATATGAACCTTAGCTAATATTAGCTTCTTAACCTTAGGGTTCAGCGGTGCTTAATAGACCTTGACTTCCTGAATTTTGATTATAGACTATAGAGAGATCCGTTTCTACTATCTATATCGGTTCCTAAAGCTAAAGATTTCGAGATTAGCTTCTTTCTATATAATAGATATACTACGAACAATAAAACGTGTTCGTCGGTTAAAATATAACTAAATATACTCTTTATGATTATCCTTAAGCGCCTTCTTATAGAGGTTCTTAATAGTAGATAGTCTAGCCTTAGTCCTTAGTAGCCTTAAAAATAGATTTATTTCTTTAGATTAACGGGCCTTAGTTTATCGGGTAGATTCTGTTTAGTTTTATTACTATTATTAAGGACTTTATAGACTAACTTTCTAAAGCTCTAATTTATTAGTAAATAAAGACGATTTATTAATTTCTTTTTCCGCTGGTTTAAGACTTATAGTTCCTATTATTAAGCCCTAGAGCGTGGAGGGAATTAAAAACCACTGTTAATGAATTTTCTTATAGCATATAAATATTATAAAGATAAATTGCGAAAGAGGCAGAGGGTAATATCCTAAATACTTAAACTCGCTATTTCCTATACCAGAGCACGGACCTTTAAGAGAACGTTAATACATAAGTACACGCGCGCCATTGGCAGCTAGACCTGGATAGACCCGCGGATAACCTATATAGGTCGACCTGTGGGTCAGCCTATGGGCGGGTTGTGGGTTAGACCTCTTGACCTATAGGTGGGTTAAGATTTTTTTGACTTATCCCGCGGGTTAATAGATTAATCTATTTAACCTATTTAGGTAGATACTTTATTAATTATATAACTTTTATAAATTATATTATTTTTAGTTATATTTTTAGGTATTATATTTATTTTAGTTAAATAATTTTTTATAGTAATTAAGAGAATAATTCTTAAAAAATAATTTTAGAGAATATTATTTTAAATATTAATTAATTTTAATTTTAAAGCTTATAATTATTAAATATTTATAGATATTTATAAATCTTATTAGAAATCTATAGAAGGCTATAATTATCTTTATAATTATTTTTTAATTTTTTTTATTATAATTAGTAAGATATATTAACTATAATTATTAGATCTATAGTATCTTTCTTTTTATTATTATTAATTATTATAATCTTTTTATAAGTCTTTTAGATCTTTTTTTCTTTTTATATAATTTCTAATTTATCTTACTCCTAAAGCTCTTAAATAAATATAAGCTGCTTCTTCTTAACTTCGAATTTAATAATATATATAAATATTATTAGATCCTATATAATAGATATATTTAGCGTCTTTTATTAATAATAATAAATATTATATATAGAATTAAATAATCGCTTAATACTAATATTAGTAGTTAAGATTAAGAGAAGATTATAGATAAGGTTTATAAATATAAGAAATTTATATTAATAATCCTTCTAGAATTAATAAGGTAAGATTAAGATAGTATTTAGATAAAAGATAGATTATAATAATTAATATAATATTTAGATAGATTAGAATTAATATCTCTATTAAAACTAGGGTTCTAAAATAGGCTTTAAAACCCTAGTTCTAATAGAGATAAAAAGATAGAAACTTAATAGATTAGAATTAGGGTTTTAAATAATTACTTAAAACCCTAGTTTTAATAAAGATATATATAAAAATTTACTTTTTTTAATATACTATATTACTTTAGATTAGGAGCTTAAAGTAGAAGAATTAGCTATTAAAAATATATTAAGTTTATTAGTTTAATAGGATTATTTTATTTTAGATAGTAATTAAGAGCTTAGAATATTACTAGTTTAGTAGTTTAGAAGCTAATCTTTAAGATTTTATTAATATTAAATACTATAATCTATCTAAAGGTAGTTTTAGTCTTTAATTTAAAAAAATTTAATCTTATATTAAAGGACTAAGATAGTACTAATTATATAGATATTACTAAGTTTTTTATTATTTATTATAAAGTAATATTTATAGAGTTTATTTTTAGTTAATTTAAGGACTTAATATATCTATTATTTTTATCTAATCTTTTTTTTACTAAGCTATCTAATTAATCTCTTAAAATAATTAAATAGCTTATTATAGATAGTAAAGATAGTATAAATAGTAATATCCTTTATTTTTAAGAGGACTATAGTAAATTAGAAAAATAGCTAGATAATATTAAGAAGATAGTTAATATAATACTATTTATCTATATTAATTTTAAGATAAGGATAATTATATTTAAAGTAAAATCGATTAAAGATTAGTTATAACTATTTTATATATTAGAGTATTAAAAAGATTAAATTCTATCTAGTTTAGATATCTTAAATTAGAACTAATTAAGAATAGTTAGATTAGAGACTAAGGAAGGACTCCCGATATTAAGGGCTTATATTAATAAAGATTATAAGGTTTCTAATCTAAAATATAAAATAGATTAATATTTTAATTAATAAATAAAGAATATAGATATATATCTTTATAAGAATTATTATAATATCTTATTTTTATATTTTTTAATAGATATATTAGATATATTTCTTAGACTAAATAGTCTTAGTTACCTTATTTTAAAGATTTATTTTTATCTAGCTAAATAGTTACTTTAAACTTAACTAAATTATATATATAATATATAGAACCTAAATAATTATTATTTTAGAGTTAATATTTAATAATTAAATAGAATCTTAGATACTTAAAATAAAGATAGAGTTATTTAATATATTATTAGTTATTACTATAAATACTTAGTCTTCGATCTAATATTTCTAAAGGATATCGAGAAAGATTATATTAAGATTCTATCTAAAATATATACTAGAAATAGGTTTAAAGTTAAATAAAATCTCTCGATAATTCTAGTCTATATTAATAAAATAACTAAAGATAGCTATAAATATTTATTAAAATAATAATATCTAATAGTTAAGACTAATAGAGAGCTTAATCTTAGATAGAAGCTTCTAAAATAAATCTTTCTATTAATCTTAGATTATTCTTTAGATTTAATACTATATAGTTTAATAAAAAAGGAAACTAGGGATAAATAATAATAATTAGATTATTTAAAAAAGAGTTTAGAATTTAGGATATTTAATAATTTAAAAAGAAAGCTATAGAGTAATTATTATAATAATTAACTATTATTTCTATAGCTTTTAGATAATTAGTTAGGCTATTTAAAGAGAGTTCTTAGTCTAAGAAAGATTAGCCTATAAATTAAATAATAACTATATAATATACTATATATTCTATAAGATATTAGATTATTAAATATTTAGTAGTACTTTAGCCTTTTTAATATATACTCTAATTCTAGTAACGTTAAAAACCTATTATCTTATTCTTAGTATAGACTAGATAGTCTATAACCTTACTATATTATTTATATAGGAGCTTTAGCTCTTTTATTACTAAATATATAATTTAATTAAAATACGATTATATATTAATCTATTATAGACTCTCCTAGTTTATTTTCTTTATAATATTATAAGAACTATTAATTTAGGTATTAAGCTATTAGTTTAAAAACTCTATTTTATTTATATTATTAAAAATTATCTAGGTCTTTTTCTAATTATTAGATTATTTTAGTATTAGTAATATAATAGAAAAAAGGCTTTACTTAGTTTATTAGTTTTCTAGTAGTTCTAAGAGAGTATTAAGAAGTTAATTAGAATAGAAAATAGATAATTTAAACCCCTTATTTTTAATAAGAGAGGGAGAATATAAGATAGATAACTAAGATATAGAAGAGATATAGTAATAGTATATTAAAATAAAGGACTTAAGATATAGAAAAATAATCTAAGATAAATTATTATAGATTTAGAGGAATATATAGGTCTAATACTTATTTTTTATTAATAAATAGGATTTAGTATTATTCTAGTACTAAATTTTATAACTAATTAGAAGATACTCTATTAATATATATAAAGCTTATTAAATAGTAAGAAATAGATTAACGGGTTAATCTATAGGTTAACCTATTAATCTAAATAATTAGATAAGAGTAATACCCTAAGACTTTTATTTTTATCCCCTAAAAATTTTAATTTAACTAACTAACCTTTTTATATAGGTATATTAGAACTAGGGCTATAAATAAACGTATAGATAGATTAAAACTAGGGTTTTAAGTAATTATATAGATAGATTAAAACCCTAGTTCTAATAGAGATAGAAAGACTACTATAAAAAGATATATATTTTATTATATCTAATAAAAGAGGGACTATATAATCTTTTTATAATAAGAGACTCGAGATATAGAAAAATAATCTAAAATAAATCATCGTAGATTTAGAGGAATATATAGGTCTAATATTTATTTTTTATTAGTAGATAGAATTTAGTATTATCCTAATACTAAATTTTATAACTAATTAGAATAGGCTCTACTAATATATATAAAGTTTATTAGATAGTAAGAAATAGATTAATAAATCAACCTATAGGCTAACCTATTAATCTAAATAATTAGATAAGAGTAATACCCTAAGATTTTTTTTTATCCCTAAAAAATTTTAACCTAATTAGCTAATATTATTATTTTATATAAATCTAGAAAAAATATTTAAAATAATTCTTTTATATAATTAAGACTATAATATACTTATATATTAATAAAGAAATATTAGATATTAGATTTATATCTATTTTATTATTTCTAATATATATAGTTTATTTATATAAAAAATAGTAGTACTACTATAGACTTTAAATATATTTTTTTAGGTTTAGTATAAAAAATAGTTAACTAATATCTTCTTTTATTTATATCTATCTATTATAAAATATAATTCTTATCTTAAAATATTAAATTAATAAATTAATATATTATATTCTAAATATATTATTACTATATAATATTCTTTTTATAAAGAGTTATAATTATAAGTTATATTAGAACAAAAACAGTATTTAATAATAGTATATTATTAAAAAAGGTAAATAAATTATCTATCCTAATTAAGAAATTTATACTAAAATAGGTTAAAAATAGATTAACCCGTTAACCCGCGGGTCAATCTATAGATAGATCAGGATTTTATTAACCCGACCTATAGGTCGTGGGTTTGGGTCATGGGTTAAGATCTTTGACCTATGGGACGGGTCTGTCCATGTCTAAATCTACTCTATAGTAGAATAATCATAATATATAACAGAGACCCAGTTATTTATATTATTAATAATACGTGGAGTTACGAAGATACTATATAATAAATTAACACTCCCGTATCTAGCTAGTAAGACAAGATTCAGTCTTAACAGTAATAAAGATATACTGTTTCTCCTACTCCTTTTCCTTGTTTCTTTACCTAATCGACAGGCCTTATACCCTAACAAGTATATTCTTTATAGATACCACATATTTCATACTATGACCGATATTATATAAGCCAATTACAGCACATACTACTGAGCTCGCCGCCCCATATACTACTGAGAGCTAAAGGGGGTCCCCCTGACCGTGATTACAGGTCGGGGGGACCCCCTTTACCTCTCAGTAGTATGTGGGGTGTATATTTGCCTAAGGCCAACATAGATTTCATCCCTCCCCTATTTTATTTACCTTACCTTACCTTCCTTCTCCTCTCTACCTATACCCCTAATACTACTTTTTTACTAGTTTTTTATTATAACCCGATATTATGCCGTCCTATACTCTGAGTGTAAATATTATACCTCTTAGAAATTCGATTATACCTAGTGAGAATAATAGAAGAGGATGATTTAAAGCAAAAACTAATAATTTAGTTAAAGTCCGCTTTTTAGTGGTACAAATCGTTTAAAGATAGCACCGATCTCGAGCTATCTACTATCTATACCGAGGTATACCTTTATACCCTTTTCTCTCGAATCTCTTATAGATATACTAGTTAGATATTAATATAAAATAGGAAAGATACTTAATATCTACTATCTTTATTACGGTAAGGTTTTTTGCCGGGCGCCTAGATATAGTAAAAAGGTAAGTATTAAGAGTATTTCTTTAAGTATTTCTTTATTTAAGTCTTACTCTTAGCGGGATTTACTAGTTTTTTACTAGTAAATCCCGTTAGGTTTTTTTAATATTTTTATCGTTTTTATTAGTAACTAACTAGTATTTTTTAGACCCCTAAGATCTTTATTTATAATCTCCGTTACTACTATACGAATAAGTATCCTAAATTAACCCTTATCTCTATTATTAGTAGACTATCTAATAATAATAACTAGGCTATTATTAGTAGGTTTTTATAATTAAATTTATCTAATTTTATTAGTAACTAACTAGTATTTTTAGCGTTCTATATTACGTTTCGTGATATTTATAATATTTATAAAAAGGAAGAAAAGGAGATTAAGCCTAATATTCTATTAAAGGCGAACTAGGATATAAGTCTTTATTTACTAGTTTTTTACTAATAAATTAACCTTTTTTTAGATCTATCTTACTAAGATACGCTATATAGTGAAAGAATTGGGTAGCTAAGTCCTTTATAAACCCTATAAGGATATTAATAATAAGGCTAGTATATTTTTTTATTTTTTTACTAATAAAATTAATATATTAACTAGTATTTAGGTTACTACCGTAAGGAGAATTATAGGCGTTATAATAACTTCGATTTTTTTAACCTATTTTACGTTAATAAAGCTAAAACTAAAGCTAATCTAGTTACTATGATTGCTTCGGATAATATTAAGGTATAAATTACTAGTTTTTTACTAGTTTTCGTTTTTAGAGGGTTAGTAACTATTTATTCTAATTTTTTTTTATTATTCTAATATTTTATAGCTTAGAAAAAAAGTTTTTTTTAAAAAATATCTAGTTAACTAGTTTTTTACTAGTTTTCTAGTTATTATAAGTTTACAAATTAATTTATTCTAATACTACGAGTCGATTTATTCTAATATTATTCCTAATTAATACTCTTTTTCCTAAATACGAAGCTCTCTCTCTCTTAATTTAATCTCCTTTTCTTGTCTCTTAAGATCTTCTTTACGAGTATTATTAAGATTTTACTATTGATTTATAGTAGCCTTAGTAAGATTTAAAGATAGGGTCCTAAGATTTATTAGTAAAGTATTAATAAGATATTAGTTCTTTTTGTCTTTTTAATTTATATAGAATAACTAGATTAAATAGAAGTTTGACTATTACCTCATTTTATTCGTTTTAACCCTACGCGTTAAATTAAATAGCTAGATAAACTAAATTTATATAGCTCTCAATCCTCTAAAGGAATTTCCTCTTATTCTTAATATCAACGTTAACGCTTTTTCTTTAAAAGAATATTAGTATTAATACTATAAAATAAATCAAGATTTTAGTAATTATACTCTCGTATTATAGACTATACCTAAATCATATAGTAAGATCATCTATATAATAACTATAGCGTATATTAAATTGATTTCGATAAAGAAATTAATTAATATTGTATTAATTAAGAGTCCGTGATCTAAATAACTAGTTAGATACTAATAAAATACTAGTAAATAGAAGAATATACTTAACAATAATATCTAATAAAGAGTCTTACGTTCCTATCTAGTAGGATTTATAATAGCTCTACTCTACTAAATTTAGACCTGGACAGACCCGCAGATAACCTATATGGGTCGACCTGTGGGTCAGCCCATGGGCGGGTTGTGGGTCAGACCTCTTGACCCGTGGGCGGGTCAAGATTTTTTTGACCTATCCCGCGGGTTAATAGGTTAATCTATTTAACCTATTTAGGTAGATACTTTGTTAACTATATAACTTTTATAAATTATATTATTCTTAGTTATATTTTTTAGATATTATATTTATTTTAGTTAAATAATTTTTTATAGTAATTAGGAGAATAATTCTTAAAAAATAATTCTAGAGAATATTATTTTAAATATTAATTAATTTTAATTTTAAAGTTTATAATTATTAAATACTTATAGGCGTTTACAAACCCTACTAGAAATCCGCGGAAGGCTATAATTATCTTTATAATTACTTTTTAACTTTTCTTACTATAATTAGCAAAATATATTAACTATAATTATTAGATCTATAGTATCCTCCTTTTTATTATTACTAATTAGTATAATCTCTTTATAAGTCTTTTAGGTCTCTTTTTCTTTTTATATAATTTCTAATTTATCTTACTCCTAAAGCTCTTAAATAAATATAAGCTACTTCTCTTTAACTTTAAATTTAATAATATATATAAATATTATTAGATCCTATATAATAGATATATTTAGCGCTTTTTATTAATAATAGCAAATATTATATATAGAATTAAATAATCGCTTAATATTAACGTTAATAACTAGGATCGAGAGGAGATTATAGATAAAGCTTATAAATATAGAAAATTTATACTAATAATCCTTCTAGAACTAATAAGATAGAATTAGGATAGTACCTAGATAAAAAATAGATTATAATAATTAGTATAATATTTAGATAGATTAGAACTAATACCTTTATTAAAACCGGGGTTCTAAGATAGGCTTTAAAACCCTAGTTCTAATAGAGGTAGAAAGATAGAAACTTAATAGATTAGAACTAGGGTTTTAAGCGATTATTTAGAACCCTAGTTTTAATAGGGATATATATAGAAATTTACCTCCTTTAATATACTATATTACTTTAGATTAGGAGCTTAAGATAGAAGAATCGGTTATTAAAAATATATTAAGCTCGTTAGTTTAATAGGACTATTTTATTTTAGATAGTGATTAAGAGCTTAGAATATTATTAGTTTAATAGCTTAGAAACTAATTTTTAAGACTTTACTAGTATTAGGCGTTATAATCTATCTAAAGATAGTCCTAGTCTTTAATTTAAAAAATTTAACCTTATACTAAAGGGCTAAGATAGTATTAATTATATAGATATTATTAAGCTTTTTATTATTTATTATAGAGTAATATTTATAGAGTTTATTTTTAGCTAATTTAAAGGCTTAATATATCTATTATTTCTATTTAACCTTTTTTTATTAAGCTATCTAATTAATCTCTTAAAATAATTAAATAGCTTATTATAGATAATAAAGATAATATAAATAGTAATATCTTTTATTTTTAAGAGGACTATAGTAAATTAGAAAAATAACTAGATAATATTAAAAAAATAATCGATCTAGTATTATTTATCTATATTAATTTTAAGATAAAGATAATTATATTTAGAGTAAAATCGATTAAAGACTAGTTATAACTATTTTATATACTAGAGTATTAAAAAGGTTGAATTCTATCTAGTTCGGATATCTTAAATTAGAACTAATTAAGAGTAATTAAGCTAGAGACTAAAGAAAGACTCCCGACGTTAAGGGCTTATATTAATAAAGATCGTAAGGTTTCTAATCTAAAATATAAAATAGATTAGTATTTTAACTAATAAATAAAGAGTATAGATATATATCTTTATAAGAGTTATCGTAATATCTCGTTTTTATACTTTTTGATAAATATATTAGATATATTTCTCGGACTAAACAATCTTAATTACCTTATTTTAAGGGTTCGTTTTTATCTAGCTAAGTAGTTATTTTAAACTTAACTAAATTATATATATAATATATAGAATCTAAATAATTATTATCTTAGAGTTAATATCTAATAATTAAATAGAATCTTAGATACTTAAAATAAAAATAGAGTTATTTAATATATTATTAGTTGTTACTATAAATACTTAGTTTTTAATCTAATATTTCTAGAGGATATTAAAGAGGGTTATATTAAGATTCTATCTAGAGTATATACTAGAAATAGGTTCGAAGCTAAATAAAACCTCTCAATAATTCTAGTCTATATTAATAAAATAGCTAGAGATAGCTATAAATACTTATTAAAATAGTGATATCTAATAGTTAAGACTAATAGAGAATTTAGCCTTAGATAGAAGCTTCTAAAGTAAATCTTTCTATTAATCTTAGGTTATTCCCTAGATTCGATACTATATAGTTTAATAAAAAAGAAAACTAGGGATAAACGATAATAATTAGATTATTTAAAAAAAGGCTTAGAATTTAGGATATTTAATAGTTTAAAAAGAAAGCTATAAAATAATTATTATAGTAATTAATTATTACTTCTATAGCTCTTAAATAACTAGCTAGGCTATTTAAGAGGAGTTCTTAGCCTAAGAAAGATTAGTTTATAAATTAAATAATAGCTATATAATATACTATATATTCTATAAGATATTAGATTATTAAATATTTAGTAGTATTTTAGTCTTTTTAGTATATACTCCGATTCTAGTAACGTTAGAGATCTATTATCCTATTCTTGATATAGACTAGATAGTCTATAATCTTATTATATTACTTATATAGGAGCTTTAGCTCTCTTATTACTAAATATATAACTTGATTAAAATATAACTATATATTAGTCTATTATAGACCCTCCTAGTTTATCTTCTTTATAATATTATAAGAACCACTAATTTAGGTATTAAGCCACTAGTTTAAAAACTCTACTTTATTTATATTATTAAAAATTACCTAGGTCTTTTTCTGATTATCGGATCGTTTTAGTATTAATAATATAATAGGAGGGAGGCTTTACTCGGTTTACTAGCTTTCTAATAGTTCTAAGAGGGTATTAAGAAATTGATTAGAATAGAAAATAGATAACTTAAACCCCTTACTCTTAATAAAAGAGGGAGGGTATAAGGTAGATAACTAAGATATAGAAGAGATATAGTAATAGTATATTAAAATAAAAGACTTAAGATATAGAAAAATAATCTAAGGTAAATCATCGTAGATTTAGGGGAATATATAGGTCTAATACTTATTTTTTATTAATAGATAGGATTTAGTACTATCCTAGTACTAAATTTTATAACTAATCAGAAGATACTCTACTAATATATATAAAGCTTATTAGATAGTAAGAAATAGATTAATAGATTAATCTATAGGTTAATTTGTTAATCTAAATAATTAGGTAAGAGTAATACCCTAAGACTTTTATTTTTATCCCCTAAAAATTTTAACCTAATTAGCTAATCTTTTTATGTAGGTATATTAGAACTAGGGCTATAAATAAACGCGTAGATAGATTAAAACCGGGGTTTTAAGTAATCGCGTAGATAGATTAAAACCCCGGTTCTAATAGAGATAGAAAGACTACTATAAAAAGATATATATTTTATTATATCTAATAAAAAAGGGACTATATAACCTTTTTATAATAAGAGACTTAAGATATAGAAAAATAATCTAAGGTAAATCATCGTAGATTTAGGGGAATATATAAATCTAATACTTATTTTTTATTAATAGGTAGAATTTAGTATTATCCTAGTACTAAATTTTATAACTAATTAGAATAGGCTCTATTAATATATATAAAGTTTATTAGATAGTAAGAAATAGGTTAATAGGTTAATCTATAAACTAACTTGTTAACCTAAATAATTAGGTAAGAGTAATACCCTAAGATTTTTCTTTTTATCCCTAAAAAATTTTAACCTAACTAGCTAATATTATTATTTTATATAAATTTAGAAAAAATATTTAAAATAATTCTTTTATATAAATAAGACTATAATATATTTATATATTAATAAAGAAATATTAGATATTAGATTTATATCTATTTTATTATTTCTAATATATATAGTTTATTTATATAAAAAATAGAAGTACTACTATAGACTTTAAATATATATTTTTAGGTTTAGTATAAGAAATAGTTAACTAATATCTTCTTTCGCCTATATCTATCTATTATAAAATATAATTCTTATCTTAAAGTATTAAATTAATAAATTAATATATTATATATTCTAAATATATTATTACTATATAATATTCTTTTTATAAAAAGTTAGAATTATAAGTTATATTAGAACAAAAATAGTATTTAACAATAGTATATTATTAAAAAAGATAAGTAAATTATCTATCCTAATTAAGAAATTTATACTAAAATAGGTCAAAAATAGGTTAACCCGTTAACCCACGGGTCAACCTATAGGCGGGTCAGGATTTTATTGACCCGACCTATGGGTCGTGGGTTTGGGTCATGGGTCAAGATCTTTGACCCATAGGACGGGTCTGTCCATATCTAACTAAATTAGTATAGTTTCTTGTCGATTTAAAAAACTCCTTTTTGATAGAAGAGTATATAGTATAAAGACTAATAGCAATAATAGGAATCTGCTTATATTAAGCCTAATTAGCAAGCTCCGGATAATACTCTAAAAAGACATAGTTAGTTAAATATATATACTAGTATAAAACTAGTAAAATACTAGTAAATACCTTTAATTAATTCTATTAGTTTAAAGTAGTCTTCTCTTATTTAATATATAAGAAGACTAAGAAGTTAGTCTCGAGTATCTCGTTAAGATAAATTATAAGGATTAGAACTCTCTAGTATTAATTTTGTTACTATACGTTAAAAATAGATTTTATAGAATATTAGAATATTTATCGTATACTATCTCCACGTTTCATCTTTTTAACTAATACCTTATAGTATTTGTCTAATCCCTAAAACTAGTTAAAAGCTAGTAAAATACTAGTTTAGTAGAGTTTAACTTACCTACTATCTACTTTAGATATATATTGTAGATAATTGATTTTATTCCACTACTATAAAAATAGTAGAATCGAATCTAATAGCCTATAAACTCTCTGATAAGATTAAATACCTAACTAAAAAGATATTAATATCCTTTTATAGTCTCTTAATTAGTATATATATAGTAAAGGGTAATTACTAAAAAAAAAATTAGTAAATAACTAATATAATATTAGTTTAGAAGACTTACCTTTCCTATATCTATTAATATATATTACAAAAATTACCTTATTTATAATACCCTTAACTCTTTTATAAGATATATTAATTTTAAAGCTCTCGAGAGATATAAGATAACGAAGCTACTTATTAAATACGTAAAAAATAAAGATTCCTACCTTATTATCTTTAATACCACAAATATAACCCTAATAAATATTAATATTATATTAGTATTATATAAATAAACCTATCTATCTAGAGTATTTTATCTCGCTTAAGCTTATAGTAAAGTCCTATTAGTTCTCTATTATATAGATATATTAAAATATGTTACTTCGTAATAATTACAGAGAATCGCTCTGTTTTCGTAAAGCTCTAATAAAGTAAGAAGAGAGTATAATAGCTATATTATCAATAGAAATCTCGGAGACTATTACTTCGTAAAAATATACCTAAGATAACTTAGTAAAAGGGTATACTAGTATAATACTAGTTTATATTACTTACTTAGTATTAGATCTAGTATTTGTAGCCTACTAATAAGACTAGAGATATCTTCAATAAGCTCCTATAGTAGCCGGCTTAGTGGTGGTAGGATATAGTTATGAATACCACGAGAGTTGAAGATAATATATAGATATCGCTTAATATTAAGAGGCATAAAAGAGCGAAATTATATTATATATTTTAGGAATTATCTTTAGATTATATCACGACCCTAAGGATGAACCATACCTAAATACTAGTAAATAACTAGTATAAAACTAGTATATCGCCAGAAATACTTATTATAGTACTCTGCTCGGCTTATTATTTAATATATATAAATACAAGATTCGTCTTTATCTTATAGTAGGCCTTTTTCTATAAGATATTTAAGGAGAGATAAGTTTAAACTAGACTATCTTCCTATAAGACTTTAATTAAAATAGTCTTTTGCGTTTTTTGCTAAGGAGTATTTATATACGAGGTATAGATAGAAGATTCTAGATATAGTCTAAATATTAGTATACTAGTTAGTTACTAGTAATATATTAATAAATAATACTATATTATATTTACTAGGATATAATATTGTCGAAACTCAAGCTTATATATCGGGGTATATTTACTATATATTATATATTAGATAAATCTTGTTTAGGCGGCTTTATAGAGTCTAGTATAAAAGATATAATAAGTAAAAAACTAGTAGAGAACTAGTAAATAGCTTTTTTACCCTATTAAATAACGTTAACGCTATCTATATTAATAAAGCTCTTATTTTTGATCGCAAAAAGTAAAGATTTTACTAATAAGGTCGCTATCGACTAATATATAAGGTATCCTATTAAGATACTTATTAAGATATTAGTAATACTTGATACCACTATATATAAAAGCTTTTTTGGTTATATAATAACTAAGAAATAAGCAGAAAACGTTATCTACTAGGCCGTTTCGTTTATAGGTATATTAGATCTAAATTTATTAATAACTAGTAAATAACTAATACTTTACTAGTATATACTTACTACGTTCAGAGTATTCGCTTTTTCTTTTAGTGTTATATAGCGAAGATTTACTATATATATATATCTATTAGGATAAGTACTCGGATACTTAGGTAGAAACGGTATAAACTTAATTTCTGTAGCAGAGATTAGATTAATTGTTCCTTGAGTAAGAGGTATTAACGAGTAATCGCTATTCTTTATTTTGAGGTTAGTTTACTAGTAATTAACTAGTAAATAATATCATCGAGAGTATATATATATATATATTTACTTTAGGGGTATAACGCTTATATAGAAGCTTATTATCCCTACTCTTAAAGAGCTCCTTATCGTCTTGATTATCAGAACTCTCGATCGAAGGCGTCTTATGAGTATCGATTAGATCTTCGATTCTGGTATAGCGATATCGCTACTAAGTAGAAGTGTACTCTGCCATAGCGTAGTGAAAAATAGAAAACTAGTAAATCAATAGGAAATACTAGTATTATTTATTAGCTACTGTAAAGAAAAACATAATATTTCAAGAATATAATAGCCCTAGATACTATATATTTCATACTATGACCGATATTATATAAGCCAATTACAGCACATACTACTGAGCTCGCCGCCCCACATACTACTGAGAGCTAAAGGGGGTCCCCCTGACCTGTTTTCTGGTGCCGACTGGGTGCTCAATAGATGCCTCAGAAAATCACTGAGTAATCACTGAGAGAGCAGTGAGCAGCCAATCATGCTCACTGAGTGCTCAGTGAGCGCTCATTGGGCATCCCTAGTCCGTCACGTGCTTGGCCTGCGCAGGTCACTGAGCCTGAGGCCGGACTGAAATTTACTCAGTGAGCCAGACTCTGAGCGCCCTCATAAAAGCGGCGGCAGCTAAGAAAGGAAAGCCCCACTTGGCAGAAGAAATATGGTACGTAGAGTGACCTAGGTATCTTAGGGTAGCTCTCTACCCAGTTTGTTCACCGTCGGATCCCCATCCATGACAGCAAGCCATAAGAGGATACACCGAACAAATACCATTGACAGGAAAAGGACAAGAGGCAGGCCATCGCCCGCGGGATAGTAAATGCAGCGAGTAAAATAAACCATCCGAAGAGAAGATCATAGACAGGTTGGAGTTCACGTGACAGATGTGGCGAAGAACCGCTTGCAAAAAAGCACACATCGCGAATCATGGAGACAAGAGAAGGGGAAGAAAAAGACAAAGAAAAGGGCTGAAACAAATGAAAATTGACAAAGGAAAGAGAGAAGACAGTATGAGAAAAGGGGGGGGGAAGGATTCGACCAGGACTATCGCCATGCCCCTTGGCTCAACGATAACAGTCCCTGGACACAATCCAGGTCATCATCCTCTTGGCTGGCGCCGGAGCCACCGCCCATAAATGCCGAGACCTCAGCACTCACACTCGGTGGTGCCTTGCCCTGGGCACCGGACTGGAATGGGCGGCTGCGTTTCCCGCTGGAGAGCACGCCGAGCCCGCGGTTCCGGTTGGCTTCGCGGAGCACAGACCGCGACGAGTGGGAAGTGGTGCGTCGACGACCATGCGACGTCCGCGTGCCTGGGACCCAGTTCTCCTTGTCGGAGTCACCGGGGTCCAGCTCCAGGTCTGTTTTGCCCGACTTGGCAGGCAGGGGTTTGGACAGTTTCGATGGGTACCCGGACTGCCTGTTGCGGCCGGTCTCGAGTCTTCCAAGCGAGGATACCGTGCGGGACAGTTTCCGCCGCTTCTCGCCCACCGACTGGGATATCGGTGTCTGGGAGGAATCGGCGTGGGCGGCGAGCAGACTGTGTCGTGAGGAGCGGCTTCGCGTGAGCGAGCGCTGGCTGCGGGACTGGAAGAAACCCGGAGACGCGTTGGTGTTGGCCTGCGAGCTGGATGGTGTTGACAGGGCACTCCGTGCGTCGGTATCAACGAACGACTCCCAGTTTCGGGGGTCGCGGGACCGGCCAAAGGATCTGTCCTTCTCGGACAGGCCTACCCGCGGCGTGGTCGGAAGGATGGCGCTATTGCTGCGTCGAAGACTCGAGAGTCTGGTGCGGCGGACCGAAAACATGGCGACGCGGTTCTTAGACGGCGACGGCTCGTCCTCTGCACGGATCACGGCTTTGCCGTCGGACGACATGGCAATGCGTAATGCATTGCGGTTCTTGGGTGGGGACGGCGTCAGCTCGCCTTCCTTGCGCACCATGGCCTCGCCATCAAAGGATAAAGACAGTCTCAATGGAGGCGGGGACTTGGCCGACTGTGGGGGATCCGTCTCTGCAGACTGTTCGTTCTGTGTTTCTTCTCCACGGATGTCCGACACCGAGCGTTTTCGTTTCGATACCTGCAGCAGAGATTCGCCCGTGCTGTCATTTTGGCTCTGAGAGAATTCTTCCTGTGTGGAGGGCGGGGTGTCCTCGAAAGCTTCGGTTGCCACACTGGTTTGGGTGCTCGGCAGAGCCTGCTCGGACTCGTCCTTTTCCCCAGCCATGGGTTCGACCTCATCAGATAACTGCAGCTGTCCACCATCCCATGGTTTTGTTGTGCCCTCGTGCCGATCCTGCACCTCAAAGTGTTCCGCCCCACTCGACGACCCGGGCTCCGCCGACGCGTTATCATCACTGACCGGGTGTCCAGAGGAGTCGAGCATGCCCGATCGGGGACCGAGTAGTTCGTGTGGCTGAAGCGGTTTGGATTTCCGACGGTCGTTCTGGCGGCGGTTTTGGAACCAGATCTGGCAAACCGGGCAAGATTAGAAAAAAGAATTTGAGGGGATAACATTTTTCGGAAGATATCACACATACTTGGACCTCTTTTTCGCCGAGTGAGACACGGTCCACGATGCTGGCTCGGGCAACCTTGTCTGGTTTGGGGTTCCGTTGGTACTCTGCCTCCAGCACGGCGTGGTCCTCCGGACTGCACGGGTATCGAATATGGTGAGTACGACGCGTACACTATGAAAGCCACCTCACCTGCAGCGAGAAAGAAACAATCATACCTAGTTCGACGCCGTTTCTGGCGAGCCAGTAGCTTGTTATCGACTCGGGGAGGTAGGTTCTGGGTGAGGGTCTTCTGGGAGTGGACTAAGAAGGCATAGTTAAGAGCATTGGAGTCGGTAGCCGGCAGAGATGGCGAGGACAAGGCCGCCGAGGGCTCCGGGTCGGACATGGTATTAGAAGAGCATGGGAGTTGGAATTGAGAAGAAAAGAGAAAAGAAGAGAAGAGATGAAATGAGGCTGGAAAAGCGAATATGCAAAAAAGGCCCGAGTGTGTCAAATCGCGTCGCGATGCGGACGCGGAGGTAGCAAGAACGTGGCCCGCGCTAGTTATGACAGTGCGCCTCCGAGGTACCTGCTACTTGCCCGCCCATTTCTTGGTCATTTTCCTTTTTTTGCAATTTTATTATCGGACTGGATTGAATATTTGTAGTTTTGATTGCGGTAGGTTTCTTTTTATTCAATTTATCGCAACGCAATTGCAGGATATTTCGGTTTGGGCTGTTCTTCTACACGGGATGGACGCGATGGGCCCACAGTGTAATTGTACACTACGAGGTACAGTATCAAGTGGACGCGAGGGCCCCATCTCTTCAAATTACACCTGAATCATGTCCTTCTCACCGTCTTTTCAGTGCATGCTCGACCATCTGCCCGAACATCCTGATATTTTTTTCTATGCTGATCTTCCTGACAAACTCGCACGTTGACTTGGTGCGACGCGCAGTGACACGAGTGCACGTGACCTCCACGAGAGACGGGGAATGGGCTCACATTCCCTTCGGAGAAATGGCAATCTGATGGACGATCGTGGAATGCTCTCAAGTCTCGAATATGTCCCAGTGTCCAAGTACATCAACATGGATGTTTGATTCAACGAGCTCATGCTTCAACCGTGACGGCTCACCGGGACAACTTTGGGGAAACTTGGGCTCATCCAGCTCCAATAGGCGGAGATGCGTGGATCTGCGATACTTTGCGACCCCGGATTTCTAGCTTTGTGGCTGGTTTCCCCTCTTTCTGATCGATTTCGAGGTTCTATAAACCATGCTGCCTCACCCTGAGAGCGCTCAAGCGGCGGGTGCTACCCATCCCTAGTGATAGTCATTGTCTTAATGTCTCGGATTCTCTTTCTCTTTCCTCTTCAATGGGCCACCTCTTCACCATCTCCGTGGCCGTGTTAGCGGCAACGGGGTCGTTTCTATTCGGCTACGACTCGGGCGTGATGACCGACGTGATCGAATCACCCAATTTCCTGCAGTACTTCAACACGACTCAGACTTCGGCCGTGGTCGGGGCCATCAACAGCACTTTCTCGGGCGGAGGTAAGGAAAAGAGTCCTCCGCAAGTCTACATAGACTACATTCTGGAAACCCAATTTGGCTAATCATGTCCCATGGCCCCATGGATGCACAGCAATCATCGGCTCCCTTCAAGGTGGACTGACCGTGGACCGCTTCGGCCGCAAGGCTACCATCCAGCTGGGTGCCCTCATCTGTCTCGTGGGCGCGACGCTGCAGGCCGCCGCACAGAACCTACCCATGATTTTCATCGGACGCATTCTAGCGGGCTGGGCTGTCGGGCTCATATCTATGTCCGTCCCCGTCTACCAGGCCGAGTGTGCCCATCCACGGTCTCGGGGGTTGATTATTGGGTTAGCCCAGCAGATGATTGGTATTGGGTTTATTGTTAGCACGTATGGCGCAAGAAGCACCCTTGCTTGGTTATCCAAGAAGGTTAGCTGACCGTCTTTCCAATATAGATGGGTCGGATACGGCTCTCTGCATGCACCGGCCTCCAGCCAGTTCCAGTGGCGGTTCCCGATCGCTTTTCAGGTCGTGCCGGCACTGGTTCTGGGTCTCGGCATGTTCTTCTTACCCGAGTCTCCCCGCTTCCTCGTCGAAACGGAGCAGTACCCGGAAGCACTGCGGGTCCTGCGCAAGCTACACTTTAACGGCACCAACGAAGCCTGGATCCAGGCCGAGTATAGTGAGATCCGCGCCACCATCGAGGCCGAGAAGACTCTCAAGGCACCGGGTTGGATGCCGATGTTCACGGTGCCGCAATGGCGAACCCGACTGCTGTACGTGTAGTGCCCGACTTCTCCATTTGATAGGTAGTGAATAGTGATTGATCTCATCTCGATAGTCACGGCGTCGCCATTCAGGCCTTCACGCAAATGACCGGAATCAATGTGATCGGGTACTACCAAACAATCATGTACAAGGCGCTCGGCATCACCGGGAACCGCAACACGCTCGTGGCCGGGTTGTATAACTGTGTCGGGCCGCTGGCGAACTTGGTGTTTGTGGTATTTCTGCTCGACCGCGTCGGGCGCCGCCGGCCCCTGCTGTTCGGCACGGTGGCCATCTCGATCGCGCTGGTCTGCGAGGCGGCGCTGAACTCGGCGAACCCAGACGGCCAGCGCGTCGGGTACAGCGTCGGCGGGGTCTTCTTCCTCTTTGCGGTGTCGGTGGCGTTTTCCATGTCGTTTGGGCCTTGCAGCTGGTAGGTCTCAGAAAGCCTGTTTGTTACATTATCGGTATGATCGGTTAGTAACATCTCTGCAGGGTCTACATGGCCGAGGTCATGCCGATGCAGATCCGGGGCAAAGGCAACGCCTTTGCAGTGGGGATCGGGAACTGGGCGGTCGGCACGCTGTGGAATCAAGTGTCCCCCCTTGCGCTGGGCCGCATCGGCTGGGCGTTTTATTTTGTGTTTGTGGCGTGGAGTGTGTCGATCCTCTCCTTTCTTTTTTTTTGGTCTCTTTGCTTTTTGCTTTCTTCTGAGTGTCTGCTGACCTTTGCTAGATCTCTGCATCACCTTGCCCGTGATCTATTTCTTCTTCCAAGAAACCAAGCAAAAGTCCCTCGAGGAGATCGACCTGCTCTTCGGCGGACGGGCGCTAGGTCCGCTATCGGATGTCAGCGTCGAGGGCATGGGCCCCGAGGCGCGGGCCGAAAAAGAGGACATGGGCTCGACGATGAATGTGGAGAAGGCAGATTTAAACAGAAATAATATAAAGAGAATAGAATAGTATCAAAGTAAAGTAAAGTGGAGCAGCTCCACCAACTCCAGAGTAGAAGGAACAAAACATCAGAACAACCGAAGAAGAGAGTGAATGACATTACATCACCGTCACACCAAACAATTCAGCCGATCAGCATTCCCAACTAGTCCTCCCTTGGCATCCCTTCCACTCAAAGATGGGAGCTGTCGTGTCCCCCGCTTTGGTCGATCATCTCCAGAACTGCGCTCGTTTTTAATTTCTTTCGAGGGCACACTGCAGCTCTGGTTCATTCGTTTATTCTTTTTTATTTTATCTTTCGATTTGGCTTGATAGAGGGGCTTATCATTCTTCATCTCTGACTTCTCCCTCCCTCTCCCCCTCTCTCTCTATCCACATACTTGTAGGGTATCATTATCATACACTTCCACATACCCAAGGTATCCACGGCCAAGAGCGTAGTGCAGGAGAGATCATCACATCG